>NC_041399.2:41446060-41769560 GCF_900747795.2 Erpetoichthys calabaricus
CAAGAATGTAAATGTGCATGAATGTACCCCGAGATGGCAGGAATGCAGCATTCTTACTGATACTGCCAGCTTTCTGCCATGTGCTACATAAAGTGGGCTCACAAAAATGATTCACTGCTGATAAGAAAATACACAGGGTAACTTCCAAGATGTTCTAGAACTGAAAGCATAAAATGTGCTGTTGTAATCCAGTTATAGCCTACAAGTACATCACTAGCGGTTTGCATGCTACAAAGATGCACGGAAGTAAGCAATTAAATGAAAAACAAACTAAAAGTTATCCCAGGGAACAGTGATTAGTGTCTTATTTTAGTCATTAGAATAAGGAAATAAAATAATTAGAAAATGGCCAGCTCTTAATTAGCTTTAGCTCAGAGTGAAAGTTTAAAAAGGAAATTGTAAACTGGCACATTTCTAAAACAAACAAAAGAAAACTCTGTGAAGTACTTCAGCATACTTGTATATTTGAAATGCAGAGCTTTTGAACATGTTATGATATGAGATATAATGTTTCAGCAACATGATTTGCATGTAATGCACAGACAATATCCTGTTTAAAAAATAAGTGAGGCCACACAAGTCCTCTGTGAATGCCACCCATGGTGAGAACAGAGGTGACTGAGCTCTCACTTTTAGCTGAACAGGCTAAAGGCATACTCTGTTTAACTGAAAAAATAATAGAATAAATGAATATTGCCTACAAAAACCTAGCCTAAAATAACAAAAATATAATCAAGTCTCAAAGGACCAAAAAACAAAAACACAGAAAACTGAAAAAATAAATTATGTAACATAAATAACTAGACCACACAGTTATAAGAGTGAGCAGTTCATGTTTCTGATGAACATATGATAGGTAACCCCAAAAATTTCAAAGTATAAACTTTATTATTATAAAATGAAAGTTAGGTCAAATGTTACTTTTGTTAATGACAAAACATCAGTATTAATATCAAGAAAGTAAACATTTTAGACAGTGTAGGACAGACTGGCATTATCCTTTGTTGACTTGCATTGAACACAGGACCATGGTTTAAAAAGTCAGGGCCAGACGCACTCTTAATTCCAGCTAAAAAGTCACAGTTTCCATGAAAGGGGGCTCCTCGCCAAAATGCTACCTCTGTACCTTATCTGATAAGATGATCGATCCCAGATCAACTAACAGCACAGAGATATTCCTTAGAGGTAACAGCTGGGTACACAAGTTCGAAAAAAGGACCATAATTCAAGGATGAGTAACACTGATGGACAGAACGTTGCACCAATTGTCATCCAAAAGGAATGACTTATGTGCACCTAAGCCAATGGCAAGCCTGCTATTACTTCTTTTAAAAACCCTTGTAAGACCCACACTATCTCTTTTCTCATCAAGCTCACTACACTCAACCTAGTGGTAAGTTTGGTTGTCCCTAGCCAGACACCATAGTCTATAGAAAACGGCCACAACAGCGTTAAAAGCAAACCCTTTACTCTGAAGGAAAACTGTACTCGACTGCAATGATGGAGAGACTTGTCTATGTTGGACTTGGACGAGGATGCCATTAGTCCAAACCTTGCTGAAGAATAGCAAGTGCACAAGCAGAGAGGGACAGTATATGTAAGAGCCATGTGTTCATCTGCTGAAAACGGTCTCATAACAAGTTGCCCATTGCCAGGAACAAGTGGACCAACACAGTGTGCTTGAACTTCAAACGAAAAGAAAATGCAGTACAACTCGCAAGCAGAAGGTGCGATCATGGTGAAGAAGGAGACGAGAAAAAGAAAAACAAGGAAAGAAAGCATCCTGAAGATTCTTCCACATTTCTGGAGAAAGATGGCTGGGAAAGGAACACAGCATTGCATACACCAGAACTATAAGTATGCCTGCTTTGATTCCAAGAACTATTAACTGTAACTTAGTAGTTAGGACAAAGCCAGCTAACTTACTGTAGTATTGGTGTTAAGTAAAAAGTAATAATAAATTTATGAAGGATAGGTTTTAGCTGTTACCGAGTTTCATCCTAAATTCACTAAGAATGTGCAGAACAACAACTTGCACACACAGAAAGTCAATGTGGGGGAGGTAAGCAAGCACAGAGAACAGCAGTGGGCAAATGAATGCCACGGTGCAGAACAGAAGCTTAATAATTAAAGGAAGAACTTGTTCATATTAAGTACATGAATTAAGAGATCTAAATTCATGTCATGTGCCTTTTTCTATAGGAGAGAAAAGGTTCAGCTAGCTTTCGTAATTTTATATTTCGTGTTGTTTGTTGTCTTTTGTGTATATATATATTTATCTATACCTACAGGTGCTGGTCATAAAATTAGAATATCAGGACAAAGTTGATTTATTTCAGTAATTCCATTCAAAAAGTGAAACTTGTATATTAGATTCATTCATTACACACAGACTGATGTATTTCAAATGTTTATTTCTTTTAATGTTGATGATTATAACTGACAACTAATGAAAGTCCCAAATTCAGTATCTCGGAAAATTTGAATATTGTGAAAAGGTTCAATATTGAAGACACCTGGTGCCACACTCTCATCAGCTAATTAACTCAAAACACCTGCAAAAGCCTTTAAAGGGTCTCTCAGTCTAGTTCTGTAGGCTACACAATCATGGGGAAGACTGCTGACTTGACAGTTGTCCAAAAGACGACCATTGACACCTTTCACAAGGAGGGTAAGACACAAAAGGTCATTGCCAAAGAGGCTGGCTGTTCACAGAGCTCTGTGTCCAAGCACATTAATAGAGAGGCGAAGGGAAGGACAAGATATGGTAGAAAAAAGTGTACAAGCAATAGGGATAACCACACCCTGGAGAGGATTGTGAAACAAAACCCATTCAAAAAAGTGGGGGAGATTCACAAAGAGTGGACTGCAGCTGGAGTCAGTGCTTCAAGAACCACCACGCACAGACGTATGCAAGACATGGGTTTCAGCTGTCGCATTCCTTATGTCAAGCCACTCTTGAACAAGAGACAGCGTCAGAAGCGTCTCGCATTTGGACTGCTGCTGAGTGGTCCAAAGTTCTGTTCTCTGATGAAAGTACACTTTGCATTTCCTTTGTAAATCAAGGTCGCAGAGTCTGGAGGAAGAGAGGAGAGGCACAGAATCCACGTTGCATGAGGTCCAGTGTAAAGTTTCCACAGTCAGTGATGGTTTGGGGTGCCATGTCATCTGCTGGTGTTGGTCCATTGTGTTTTCTGAGGTCCAAAGTCAACGCAGCCGTCTACCAGGAAGTTTTAGAGCACTTCATGCTTCCTGCTGCTCACGAACTTTATGGAGATGCAGATTTCATTTTCCAACAGGACCTGGGACCTGCACACAGTGCCAAAGCTACCAGTACCTGGTTTAAGGACCATGGTATCCCTGTTCTTGATTGGCCAGCAAACTCGCCTGACCTTAACCCCATAGAAAATCTATGGGGCATTGTGAAGAGGAAGATGCAATACACCAGACCCAACAATTCAGAAGAGCTGAAGGCCACTATCAGAGCAACATGGGCTCTCATAACACCTGAGCAGTGCCAGAGACTGATCGACTCCATGCCACGCCGCATTGCTGTGGTAATCCAGACCAAAGGAGCCCCAACTAAATTTTGAGTGCTGTACATGCTCATACTTTTCATGTTCATACCTTTCAGTTGGCCAACATTTCTAAAAATCCTTTTTTTGCATTGGTCTTAATAGATATTCTAATTTTCCGAAATACTGAATTTGGGACTTTCATTAGTTGTCAGTTATAATCATCAACATTAAAAGAAATAAACATTTGAAATGCATCAGTCTGTGTGTAATGAATGAATCTAATATACAAGTTTCACTTTTTGAATGGAATTACTGAAATAAATCAACTTTGTCATGATATTCTAATTTTATGACCAGTACCTGTATATCAACTAGCATACAGTATATCCATCTTCTGTTGTTCTTATGAGTAACTTGTATTTTTTTGCTGATTTCAATAAGCCTGTTTGGGTATTTTGTGAAAGTAAGTCTATCAAGTAAGTAAGTTCAGATCACAGCAGAAAAAGTGAAAATGTTTAATGTAGACTTTCAACGATTTATAAAACTTGTCCATGGTATGTATGTAAACATGCATTAATGTGCCCCGAGATGACAGATGCCTTGTGTAGGAATGATTTCTGCATTCTCTCTGATACTGCCAGCTTTCTGCTGCATGCTAGTTGAAGCGGGCTCACCAAAATGATTCATGGCTGATATGAAAAAACACAGAGTAATTTCCAAGATGTTCTAGAATTGTAAGCACGACTTGTGCTGTTGTAATCCAATTATAGCCTGCAGTACATCAGCGACGGTATGTACTGTGCATTCTACAAAGATGCATGGAAATGTGGAATTAAACAAATAACATATTAAATGTCATCTCCGGGAACTGCGATTAGTGTTTTATTTTAGACATTAGAACAAGAAAAGAAAATAATTAGAAAATGGCAAACTCTTAATTAGCTTTAGCACAGTGTGAAAGTTTAAAAAGGAAATTGTAAACTTGTATATTTTCAAAGACAAAGTAGATCAGAAAAAATATTTCATGATGCAATAAAGGCAACAATGCGCTGTTAAGTTTTAAGATTGTAAGTGGACTCAAACAAGGCCCTATCCTGTTTACAGTTTCCATCATTGATATCCTCCATGGGGGGAAACGACAACAGCACCAATAAATATAAGAGGAGAGAGGTGATACAGCGCATTGCCTGATACAGCGCATTGCCGCACCCACCACATGACAAACTAATTTAGGATCCCGGATTAGGACCCGAGTGCAGCCATGCAATGGGTGACACCTCAGCACCACACTAGTTTAGATGGAATGGAACCAGTGTGAGGTTTTTTATGGTCCACCCTATGGTTTTCCCTGCAGGTTGGAGGGCCTACGTGCAGAGCTGGATGCAGATTAATGTCATACCCAGGACGATAAACATAAGGAACTAATGAAATTCAATAGTAACATGGGACTGGGGAAAGAAAAAAAAAAAAAAGAAATTTAAGATATTAAATAGAATGAAGAGTTTCCCCTTTGTACAGTAGGATGTGGTAATATACCAAAAGTATGCAAACTGCCATAAAACAGAAGAAGATATCCTCGACTTCATGGTTCAAAATGGTCCAATTTGCTAGACAGCCTTTGTAGGGTATGTACAGGAGACAGCTAGGAAATGTTTTGGTTGGTCTGTTCTTTTATGATCTGTATGCATGTGCTGACCATTGTGTCTTTGGATATCTTGGGACTTGAAGGACCTCCATTTACAAAATTATACAAGGATAATTAACAAAACAGTATGTTTCTGGGAAAAATAAGAATGTATGGTACATAAATAAAACAAATGTTTATTACAAACAAAAATAAAACATTAGATATCAATTTTAAAATGTCACTATCTGTGTCAGTGCTTCAACTTATATATACTATTGCAGTTGCTTTACCATGTTATGCAGTTGTAATAAAATTAAACCTAAATTACAAACCTTTTTTGCTTGACAATATTCTTTTTCCATTACTTTTCCAAGAACCCATGGTCTTCGTGGAGAACCTGAGGCTATCCGAAAAAAAAAAATGTGTTTAGTATAATTTATGAGAACTTCTTGATGACCTAATCTTTTACATTATCTGTCACATGCACAGTTTTGCTCACTCTTATAACATAAACAACTTTGTAGTACAATTGTCATGTCACTGAGTTACACATTAAGAGTACAAAACTTTATTAAGAGAATATTGCATTCATTATCCAACCCGCTATATCCTAACTACAGGGTCACGAGGGTCTACTGGCGCCAATCCCAGCTAATGCAGGGCCAAAGGCAGGAAACAAACCCCAGGCAGGGTGCCAGCCCACCACAGGGCACATACACCAACTTGGGTCTCCTAACTGCGAGGAAGCAGCGCTACCCACTGTGCCACACTAAGAGAATATTATATTTTTAAAATTCTAACAGATGAAAAAAATACATTTGTGTTAAATTATCTAATTTTTTTCAATATACTGCATTATAATTTTGGAATAAAAGATTTTACATAATAAAGTTTATCTGTCTCATTGACCCAACTTATTTTTTGTAAATGGAAAACAGTTAAACATGCTGATAATATAAATAATTATGAAGGAAATATCTTGCTTGCAATATTTTCATAAAAAATGTGACTGCAAGAAATTCATAAAACTGTGCAGTAAGTAAGGCAGTTTTTGATGTTCATCCAGTAAATCAAATTATTAACTTTTAAATCTAGGCATCATTTTATAAACCATGCATCACTGCTCTATATAATTGTTTAGTCAAACAAAATGTCAACATATGAACAGGGATGATAAACACAAAACCTAAAATTATTATAAAACATTAAAGGAATAGTCAACTCAAAAATTCATTTTTTTAAATTGATATATATACCAGGGTTCCCCAATTACAGTGGCTGCAGGTTTTCATTCTAACCCAGGGGTGTCGATCTCTGGGCCTGGGGAGTGGCAGTGGCTGCAGGTTTTCATTCTAACCCTTTTCCTAATTAGTGACCAGTTTTAACACGCAATTAACTTATTTTCCCTTCATTTTAATAGCCTTGTGTTTAAGGAATCAGTCCTCTAAATGTATTCCTTTCTTCATTAAATGACAGCCAAACAGAAATGAGATGTGAAAAGGAGCCAACCGATGACCAGGTAAGCTGGGATTTCAAACTCCCCAACCAATTTCACTCCAACCAATCTCTTAATGAGAAGCCGATTCTTACTTTTAATTAAACCTGTTATTTAATTCCATGGCTTGTTGCAGCTCTCATTCTGCCACAGTAGACATTTCCAAAACTGTTGATTTTTCTGTTTTTTCTAAGAACACTGTCAAAATGTTTTGGTGACCTGAGAGATCATACTTACTGAGACCATCACCTTTCTGTATTTTCAGATATTGTGTGATGGGCACAGGTGAGCTGGTCATATGGCGGCTTGTTTTGTGACTCATTATTGTTTGGCTGCTAATTAAGGAAAAAGAAACATCTAAGGGGCCTGAGTCAAGTTAATTAAAACTAAGGCAAAAGAAGTTAAATAGCTGCAAAAACTGGTCACTAATGAAGAAGATGATCAGAATGAAAACCTGCAGCCACTGGGACCCTACAGGACCAGATTTCGACACCTGTGTTCTAACCCTTTTCTTAATTTAAAACTGTTTTTGCAGCTATTTAACTTCTTTTGAATTAATTTTAACTGACTTGCTCTTGAAGACTCAGACCCCTTAATTGTATCTTTTTCCTTAATTAACAGCCAAATAATAATGAGATACAAAATGAGCCAAAACATGACCAGCAAACTGTGTCCATCATACCATATCTGAAAATAAAGAAAGATGAAGGTTTCAGTAATGTTGATCTGCTCAGATCCCCAGAACATTTTAACAGTGCTCTTAGAAAAGAGAAAATCAACAATTTCAGAAATGTATGCTATTACACAATGAGAGCAGCAACAAGCCTTGGAATTAAAGAATGGGTTTAATTAATGACAAGTATTGGCACCTAATTAAACAACTGATTGGAGTGAAACTGGTTGGAGTTTGAGGCCCAGACTTACTGTAGTTGGTCTTCTGTTGGCTCACTCACTTCACATTTCATTTCTGTTTGGGTGCCATTTAAGGAAAGAAATGAAGCAATTCAGAGACAAATCTTAAAAAAAACGAGTCAATTAAAATTAAAGGAAAAGGGTTAGAATGAAAAACTGCAGTCACTGCGGCCTTCCAGGGCCGGAGCTGGGGACCCCTGATATATACCCCCCAATTAAATGAATGTTTGGAATGAACGGAATAACAAAAGATAAAGATGGCGCCGACTGTTGAGGCACGCCGTCAGCCACTCTGGCTTTTGTGTTTCTTGTTACTCCTGCTTTTTTCTCGGCTTACTTACTCCTGTGATGCTCTTCCTGACTCGATCATTCGTTATGATCGCTTCACCCTTCTGGCTCTTCAAACGAGTGCGGGGGTTTCTCGACATTTGACTCCGGAGTTCAGTCAAACCTTTGGCCGACTGTTTGAGGAAGTCCCGGCCTTCCTCATCACTGTCCACGGCTTGGCCGGTCGCCGATGGAAACGCCGCTGCCGTGGGAAGCGTGGAGGCACCAGGGCTCGGCTCCGAGCCTCCCGGATCCTCTCTAGGAACAACTCTCCTGGCTCCCAACATGAGTCAATGCTCCCGAAATGCCTCTTGCCCTCGGATGCTCCGGTACACTTCCCTGCCTCGCTCCGTCACCGCCGCCGGGGAGTGAACTTTAACAACCTACGCCGCATCACGACAATGTCAGCCGCCACGGCTGGTGCGTCTTTGTTAACGTCGTCCCAGCCGGTTCGTTTTGCGCTGATAAATGCCAGATCGGTCGTGAACAAAACTTTCATCCTGAAAGACTTTTTTCTTTCCAATGGCCTGCATTTTTTATGTACTGCTGAAACCTGGATTTTACCGGGCGAGACGCTCTCACTCACTGAAGTTTTGCCCCCGGGATGTTCCTTTATCAACACGCCGAGAGCGCAGCGCCGCGGCGGGGGCTTATTGACCTTATTTAAATCTGATTTTATCTGCAAACGCCCTTCCCTTCCGCTTTCATTTTCCCCTTTAACTTTTGAGCTCAGTATGTTTGAACTTGTCTGTTCTCCACCGCTGCTGTGCACACTCATCTATCGCCCCCCAAAATATAATAAGGACTTTTTAGACGAATTTGCAGCTTTTTTGGCTGATATTACCTGCAGATATGATCGCTTCCTTTGTTTGGGTGATTTTAATATCCATGTTTGCTGTCCCGTTAAACCTCTAGCAAAAGACTTTCTGGACATTATTGACTCCTTTGGTCTTTCTCAACTAGTCAATGGACCAACACATGGACAGGCTCACACACTGGACCTGGTTCTTTCTCGCGGTCTCAGAATCAGTGACTTGGACATTCTGCCTCCCAGTTTTTCTGATCACTCGTCTGTTCTGTTTAATTTGGATTTGGTCTCTGCTGAGCATGGTAAATCCACCACTACCCGTCCCTTCCGTGTCATTTCCCCTTCTGCTGCTGAAGATTTTGCAGCTGCTTTTTCATCAATCTCCACATCATGTGAATCCACGGATGCTGATGTTTTATTGCAAACCTTCTATACTTCCTGTTGTTCTGTGATGGATGTTGTAGCCCCACTCAAACAGAGACAATCAAAGTCAAGCATGACCCATGGCTAAATGAACAAACTCGCTCCATCAGGCAAAACTGTAGGCGGCTAGAACGTAAATGGAGGAAAGATGGTCTCACTGTTACCTTTGACTGCATGAGAGACATGTGGTCTCAATACCAGAGAGCAGTCAGAGGTGCAAGGAACCGTTTTTTTACTGACATCATCTCAAAAAATTCTGGCAATCAACGTGTCTTATACAAAACACTGAATGCTGCCCTCTCTCCAGCTGGAACTGTTTTCTCTTCTCCCTCCAATGCTCTTTGTAATCAGATCCTTACGTTTTTTCTGGATAAGGTCATGAACATTAGATCCCAGATCTCCATTTCTTCTTCTGGCTCTATTGATTTAGCCATTCCTGTACACGGCTCCCTCACTAGCTTTGAACCCATTTCGCTCCAACATCTGGAAAAAATCGTCGCCTCAATGAAGCCTTCAGGCTCTCCGGACGATGTGGTGCCGTCCAGACTGCTGAAAGATGTCTTTCCTGTGATTCGATATGATGTCTTAAAGATCATAACTAGTAGTCTATCTTCGGCTACAGTTCCTTGTGCTTTCAAACACGCAGTTGTACATCCAATCGTGAAAAAACCTGATCTTGACCCTGCCGTCTTCTCCAATCTTCGTCCAATTTCCAAACTACCTTTCCTGTCAAAATTACTCGAAAAAGTAGTTTATGAGCAATTCATTCACCACCTACAGGACCATCAGGTAATGGACCTTTTTCAGTCAGGCTTTAGGCCCCAACACAGCACAGAAACCGCGCATTTACGTGTCCTAAATGATGTCCTTTTGGCATTGGACTCAGGACTACGTGATTATGGTTCTTCTCGATTTATCTGCTGCCTTCGACACAATCGACCACGACATCATGATCTCCCGACTCGAATCCTGGGTTGGTGTATCTGGCTTAGCCCTCGACTGGTTCAGGTCATATTTCTGCAACAGGACTCTTAGAGTCATGCTAGATGATTTTTCATCTGAATCAGTACCACTCCCATGTGGTGTCCCCCAGGGTTCCATTTTGGGGCCACTACTTTTTTCAATTTACATCCTGCCTTTAGGTGCAATTTTTAGAAAACATGCAATCTCGTATCACCTATATGCTGATGACTGCCAAATTTATTTCTCCCTCAAGTCAACTGACTCCACTAAACCTCTTCTCAACTGCTTATCTGACATTAAGGACTGGCTGGCTGTAAACTTCCTTCACCTGAACGATTCAAAAACCGAGGTCATTGTTTTTAGTCCCGACCGCAAACAGACCCTACCCCTTGACCTCGACTTTCTTCCCATTCCAGTAACTTCGTCTGTTTCCAATCTTGGAATCAAAATGGATATGGTCCTGAAAATGGATGCTCAAGTCAACAGCACAGTAAAATCCTGCTTTTTCCATCTCAGGCGAATTGCCAAACTCAAACCAATTCTGCCTTACCACCTCCTGGAATCAGTAATCCATGCATTCATTACATCCCGGCTCGACTATTCTAATTCCTGCCTATATGGTATTAGTAAAGCCACTCTTTCGAGACTTCAATTGGTTCAAAATGCGGCTGCAAGACTTTTAACTGGAAGCAGCAGAAGCAAACACATTACACCGATTTTAAAAACCCTACACTGGCTGCCGGTTAGTTTCAGAATTGATTTTAAGATACTCCTCTTAACCTATAAGGCACTAAATGGTCTAGCCCCTGCCTACTTGAGTGTCTTGCTCCATCGTCACAATCCCCCTCGTGTTCTTAGATCCGCAGATCAGCTGCTCCTAACCGTTCCCAAGGCACATTTTAAAGCTCGTGGTGAAAGGGCTTTTTCTGTCTGTGCACCCAAGCTCTGGAACTCCTTACCTTTAGTGGTTAGGCAGGCCGCTTCAGTCACCACATTCAAATCAAACCTAAAAACTCACTTCTTCACATTGGCTTTTAATTCTTAACCTGTCTTATTCCCACTTGCTTTTTGCTATTTCTCTGTTTTATTGGGTCCCCTGACCTGTTTTTTTTAGTGTCTCTGTTTTAATTCTCTCTTAATGTTTGTTTTTTTTAATTTTTTGCTTTTAGTCTTGCTTGTTTTAACTGTACAGCGCTTCGGTCAGTTGTAATGCTGTGTTTTTAAGCGCTTAACAAATAAAAATGGTATGGTATGGTATGGTATAAAATTCTTGATATAATGGGCTTCAAAGGAGAAACAGCTTGAACAACAGCAAGCAATACCAAAATGTCCATAAAATGCCATGCATCTAGCTACATGCGAACAATGTCCCAAACACATGTATAATGGCTAAAATATTGTTAAATAAACCAAGTAACATAAACAATACTAGTAGAAAGTTAGTAGATTAGTAGAAATGAAAGCCTGTCCCAGAATAATCATTTTTCTCACAAATCCATATTACTTAGTAATAGCGGGCGGCATGGTGGCGCAGTTGGTAGCGCTGCTGCCTCGCAGTTAGGAGACCCAGGTTCGCTTCCCAGGTCCTCATGCATAGAGTTTGCATGTTCTCCCCGTGTCTGTGTGGGTTTCCTCCGGGTTCTCTGGTTTCCTCCCACAGTCCAAAGACATGCAGGTTAGGTGCATTGGTGATTCTGAATTGTCCCTAGTATGTGTGTGCCCTGCAGTGGGCTGGCGCCCTGCCCGGGGCTTGTTTCCTGCCTTGCGCCCTGTGTTGGCAGGGATTGGCTCCAGCAGACCTCTGTGACCCTGTAGTTAGGATATAGCAAGTTGGATAATGGATGGATGGATATAGCACAACAGCAATTTTGACTTCTACCCTTCAGTGAGCAATAGAGCATACTAATCTAGTACACCGGATTTTATTTAAACTATCCTGAGAGTGTTACTATGCTACTATGTGGAATACTCCAACTCCTCTGCCAGTGTTTTGACTGATACCTCAGAGCAAAGTGTAACTGCTCTGAATGCTCCACACAGATTTACAATATGTCCATTACAAGAAACAGTGTAAACAGATATCTCAGCAGATAAGAGGTCTATCTGTGTTAATTACATTAATCAATCATTAAGTTCATTACAAATAATTGTTTTTAACTGTTAAAAAATAAGTTTCATTCTGGAAATTATACACTAATGCATTATACTGGTATCTTTTATAACCATTCTAATTTTTAGTTATACCAATAAAAGATTTTACCCAACAACCCACTCTAACTGGCACCTCTTAATGAGATCACAGGAATACTTACACAACCTAAACAACATTTTACCAGTCTGAGCTACACCCAATATTATATTCGTTGTTTGTTTCCCTGGATCTCCATATTAGTTGACATGAAAGACCAAACAAAAACCACTACCCTGACGATCCTTATTTACACGTTTGGTTCAGTGAATTGCTGTTGATGATCTTGTCATTCAGATTATTTTCTCTTTGTCATATTTAAAGACTATATACAGGCAATTAATTAGGAAAATAAATGTAAGGCCCATTCAACATTAAATAAACTTCAGTACAGATTATCCCACAGTATAAACCAAGCATTAGGAGTGAGTTTGCAACAGCTACAGGAAACAAGAACCCAGGATTAGAAAGTGCTCATTAAAAACGTTTACCAACCTTTATCTGTTGTCATGACTGAAGATGAAGCAAAGTTTATCAGAGAGGCTGAGGATGTCATATAGTAGATGGCACCTGTGTCGTTTGATAGTTATTTTGTAACCACAAGTATTGAGTAATTGAGTACAACATGGCTCATGTATATAGCTTAATTTAAGAAAAGTTCCAAGAGAACCTGAGCTTTAGTTGTGAATCCAAATGAAGTTTGCAGGACTAATTAGCACGTAACCATCTGCAATTGTGGCAATTTATAATCATTTTTAATGAGGCTGAAACTTACAGTACAAACACACTGACATTCATCCTAGAATAACTGGGTAAATATAAACTATGAAGCACTAACTATGCATTTAACAAAAAAAATCTTGTAAGCCACTTCTTACTCTCACTGCAAATGTGCCTGTTCAAGAAAAGCTGGAATGAAGCTAACAAAAACTTGGGGTATTGTATTCCCTCATGTAAACTGGATTGTTGCTGGAACATGAGTATGCAAAAATGGGCATCAGTTGAACTGAATGCAGTAAAAAGTAGGTTGAAATCTGAAAATCTGGTGGCCTTCAAGATTTTTGGCAACTAATATGATGGACATTTGCAAATGATGCAAAGCTCTGTGGAAGATAAGATGTTTCTATATTTAAGAGTTGCCTTTCATGTTTGTGATACCTACATGAAACTTGTGTATCAACTTTGTTAACTTTATAAATTGTGTGTGTGTGTCTCTCTCTATTTGTTCAGCTGTAACACCATGCCTGAAATATACAATAAGGACAACAGGTAACATCAGTGTTACACTTACCTGACTTTAGATCCAAAGCTGTAAGAGACTCCGAATGTAGAAAGTACAAAGTGGGACCGACGGTGAAGAGAACATAATTGTCATGGCGCTCATCCAAAATAATGAGTACCAAATCACCAACCTGGAAACTAAACAAAAATACATTACTTTAGAAAAATATGTATATTGAAGTTTGTATGATCAGGTAACCAAAGAAGAATGAAGGGCCATTTCCTTTAGGGGTGCAATGGAACTTACTCAAATGTAGCAGTTGATGCTTCAGATCTGCTACCTGTTTTCAAAATGTTGCTGATGGGAAGCATACATCATGACAAAAAGCCATACAATCCAAAACACCAAAAAAATCACTCTGCTATATATAACAAGAGAAAGGCTGGTAATAACAGTCAACTGACCTGATCATTAAACAAAAACACTAAGGGTTTAGTTTAAATATTTACTGGGCTATTTTCCTGCTGATATTTCTCAAAGAAAATAAGAAACACAACACAAAATAACAAAGCAACTGGTATTGTTTTCAAAGTAGTACTGGGGTTCTAATCCTGGCCAATGACTTTCTTTGTGCAGCTTGCTCCTTCAGGTTTGTTCTAAGTACACAGATCAAAGATATTCAGGTTAGGTTTTTCTTTTCTTTTCTTCTTTTTTTTTTGTTTTGCTCCTGCTTGAATACGTGGTTTATTTTCAAATTACCTAAAACTGCTTCCACATGTCTGAGTTGTCCTATACTCTTCCAATCTATCATAGCGGGACTATAGAATTTAGTAAGATTACACTGGTAACTGAAATTCACTCATTTTCTAAACTTTCTCATTCTAATATATACATGTATTCATATAGCAACAACTACTCATAGAAGGTTAGTTGAAAGACAAAAGTCAGCCCAACCTACGTGTACAATAATTAAGATGTGAGAAGAAAGTCACCCTTCTTGACATGGGGAGAACGAACAAGCTCCAAACATAAAAAGTGCTAGGGCTGGAATCTGAACCCAGGACTATGGAGCTGTGAGGTAGCGACCACACTACTGTGCTGCCCAAAGTGCACAGCTGTGGAAATATGTGAAGTTGTTTAGATGAGTAAGAGATGTTTCCAAAAGTCCTATGGTGTGTCGGCCAGGGTCCATTACGGCCGGGACAACCCTTCGTTATATGCTCAGGGGGAGCAGCCATGGACGGTGCAATACCTCCCCCTGGACGCTAGATCGTGTGAAAGCAGAAAAAAACATTATTAACTGTAATGATTATAAGTATCCATCTATCCATCCATTATCCAATCTGCTATATCCTAACTGCAGGGTTGCAGGGGTCTGCTGGAGCCAATCTCGGCCAACACAGGTCACAAGGCAGGAAGCAGACCCCAGGCAGGGGCTAGCCCACCACAGATGAGTATAAGTACTTAACTCACAAAATACCAATGACTGTATTTTGTATTAATCATGCTGCAGAGAACTATATGATTTTATACTTCTATATGATTTGATCTGCATTTAGGTAGGAAAAATTATGTTTATGCACAGAATACGAGACTGATTTAATTCTTCTATGTGAAAGTGCTAACCTCTTGATATTAACAGAGCACCCTGTGATATTATGAATCAATGTGATTGTTTTCTTCACTCTTGCTTAAAAATATAAGACAAAATTGTCATTTATGAATTAATAAATAAGGATTATTAATCTAATCAAACAAATATAATCTAATGAAGATATTAAAGTTATATGAATGTAATCTCTTTATACCTAATGCAATGAACTTTAAGAAAACTGCTTAAAATGGGTTTGTGTGTGTACTGAGAAGGTCACAGTCTTTAGATAATGTAGGCACCTGGTACTGCTTTGTTTTTCTGTACTCCTATGTCATAAATTAAGATGTAACCCTAATCTATGTATGACCTCAAAATGAACTGTTATGTTTTTTTTCTGTTCTCTCTTTCGCTTATGAACAAGCTAGGTGATAAAAGGGTGAACAGTTTTCAAATGGGTGAACAGGTTTTTCTTTTTCCAGTTTGCCCAGAACCCAAATCAGTTAGCTGAGCTGGGGGGGCAGTCTCACAATCTCTCTAACTCACCAAGAATAAATAATAAAGAAATTGCTTTTAATTTTAAATTGGTGTTTATCTCATTGCTTTCTGACTTCAGCGCTCACAATGGCCACCCCCCTGGGTTGGAGAGGTGCCTCGGTTTCCCGCAGGGCTCCATGGGAATTGGAGTTGGGGGCAGCCCGCAGGTGCCACCAGAGGGGGCTGCAGCTGGAACTCCTGGGCTCTTGTGGACAGTGTTTGCACCACACCCGGAAGTACAGCTGGAACTCGGCAATCAAGCACCTGGAGCACTTCCGGGTGAACTATAAAAGGGGCCAGCAGCCACCACTCGAGGAGCCAGAATCGGGAGGAGAAGGATGAGGTTGCCTGGAAGGAGAGGTGGAGGAAGAAAAGAGTGCTTTGCTGTGTGCTTTATTTGGTGTATTGTGCTTGGGACTGTGTACTGCCTGTGGGACACGGGGAAGACATGCGCCCATAGGTGAAGAAAAATAAAAGTTTATTTATTTCACGTGTGCCTCCGTGTCCAGTCTGTGTCAGGCGCCTATATAGCGCCTTTTCACAGGTGATAGAGCTAACCTCCCTCACCGGGAGTTGAACTATATAAAACATATCACCCTGATTCACAGAAGATTTCATTTGTATGCATGTGTATATGTTTGTGACAGGAAGAGTGTAAGGAGATAGAGAGAGAAGGAACGTTAGAAGAGCCCAGCAAATCTCAAATTGTATTAGAGAATCAAAATCTGGCTACATTAAATTAGCCTGGCAAAGCTTGAAACAAAATAACAAATACATCTAAACTTGGTTTGTTTGTCTCATTCTCCTAAGAGGAAAATCATATAAATTATATTCCTCTTTTTCACTTCTTGTACATAGAATTGCCAACTGAATAATTTTTTTGTGGCTCAGCTTTGAAATATTTTAGCAAGATTTCTGGTTTATTATCCATTTAAATGGGCAAATCTCTGTCTGCTTTACAAGCTTTTCAGAGAAAAGTCAAGCAAAATGACACCTTTTATTGGCTAACTAAAAAGATTACAATATGCAAGCTTTCGAGGCAACCTAGGCCCCTTCTTCAGGCAAGAAGCTTTTCAGAGACTGTGTTGTGCTGTAGTGCAGTTTTAGTCTCTGACATGTCACATGGTGATTCTGTCTGGCCGGCTTAAAACACTTATGCCGAGTGTTTATAATCAGTTAACAACTAATGTGGTGCTTTAAAAATGATCCTTCTTGATTGTACATCTTGCTGCCCTTTAGCAAATCTGGACACTCTGCAGCACCAAAGCCTATTGCAGACTGTCTTCCGCTGCTGAGGTCCAGCACTTCAGGGATGCTCATACATTTGCCAAGGGCCACACTCTAGGTAGCAGGGAGTCTGCTATAGACAGTTGAATCTCAACTTAGGCCAAGTTGATGCAAAGAACACAATTTAGTTTTGACAATAGATTATAAAAGGAATGAGTGGATGTTTCCTGTGTGCAGATTATGTCCAGTCATTTGGATGATAACAGGTTTGTTTTTCAAGGTTAGAAAAACTGAGCTATAGCCAGTCTTCTCACAGCCAGTCCAAGAGCAGGCACCTCTGTGCCTGGGATATGCTTGAAAAGGTGTTATTCAACTGTGATTGACCCTGCTTCATTGGTTGCAGAGACTAAATACATATCAATAGGCCTACTCAGCTTCACTTTGGCTGAAGTGGGGATTTCACTGGAGTGTGGTGTAATAGACTGTTGCTTTGGTGTAGAACTGCAGTGAAGGTTCTCACATGCTGTTCAACAGAAGAAAAATAAATAGAAGGCAATGCTAATTTGTCCTAGAATAATCTGAGAATAGAATATAAAAAACAACATAAAAACAAATCTTATTATTGATAATTGATACTTCACTAATGTCATTTTTTGACAATTTTATTAGTATTACTAGTCACTGTTGCTTAGTAGTTTAGTAATACCTAACAGTATGCGCAAAAACCCAAGGCTGGTGCGAAAAACTGTCTTAACGAATACTGTACTTGATGTCAGTGACAACCTGAAAATGAACTATAAAACTTAAGATTAAATTAACTTAGTTACAACATATCGTAATAAATACAGCCTTTTAGAAAAGGCATAATTTAAAACAGAACTGCTTTTGTAAAAATTAAAGTACCAAGGGCTCTAAAACACTGGTACATGGGTTTTTTAGACTGACACTGTAAATCTGAACTCCTGTGCGTCACAGACTATTTATGTTTTCCACTCACTTAGTACTAGATGCTTAAAGGAAGAAAGAAGCTTTATGTTATAATGCTGCTTGGAGCTGTAAGGGTTCTTGTATTCTGATAAATCTTACATCATAAAATCACATGATATTCACTATTTCTAATTAAGAGGGAAATAAATTCAAAGCAAAGGAGACATTTATTCAAAAACAGAACTAAATTTAACTATAGTAGTGTTTAACACATTTTTATTTTTACCATGATAAGAGATAAGGAAAAATATAATTTTGATAAAAGCAAATGTAACGAAAGAGATCAAAAATGTTTAAATAAACAACATGATTGGCAGCACTTCTAACCTGGCATCTGCTACTCAAACAAGCTTTAACTGGCCTACATTTACATAGAGAGCTCATTTGGAAACTGTTGCCCATGTTTAAGTTGGTGTTGCTATAAAGAGACAGCTGGGACGCAAAGACGATCTTCCTTTATCATGCTGAATAAAATACACTTCATAATGTAAATGAACAGATAGCTGCATATTTCTGATTTCTAAAGTATTAAAATACAATATGTCTACTTTTTATGGCAACAATTTCCAAAAGTGTTTTACTAAATTACTGGAAAGGTGTTTGCAGAGAGATGAACCTACCGCTTAATTTGGTTTATAGCTCACATGGTGTCTAATTTCTGATGTTTCCTGAGTCTCTTAACAGTTTTGTGGACTTTTATTAACATTAAATAACACACCCTTAGCATATCTGCTTTGTTTATAAGTTCAGCCCCAGTGTTCAACTGCTACGCTGTTTGTAAAAGTCGACTTGTGCTTATCCTAATCAACAACTTTGATAAAAGAAAACCAGTGCTCTTTTGTAGGATTTAATCCTTATTACTTAAGCATTTATCTTTTTTTTATGATTTGCACAAAGAAAAATGGTTAAACTTGAAAGCCAAAGAACAAAAAGGACATTACTGTGTGCTTAAACAATACCACAAAAATATGATATTTTTGTAGACAATGAAATGTGGCAAAAACATTTGTGAAAATACAGTCAGGAATCAAAGAAGTACTTTAATACTATAGTAACATCTTAACTATAATTTTAATATTACAGGAAAAAAACAACTACATCATCTGCCTCCAATTGATCGTTCTTAAATGATGTCTGCATTTGTTAATACAGTATGAGAAAATAATTTGCTGCAACTATGTATCAAGAATGGCAACATTTTTTATGCTGAATGTATTGCTGCATGTAACAAATAAAGGCAAAATAAAAGTAAAAAATCATTTAAATATGGGATAAAAACCACAGGATCATTAGACTCTCAGACAGTATAAGATACTACATAATTGCTGTTAAATACAGCAAGTTGTACAAAATATGTCTGATTGCTCAGTGTGTACAGAATATTTGGGCTTTTTCCATTCATACGAGTGGTCATCATGGCAGTCACTTGAAATGAGCATACTGTCTGTCAAGTTATAAGGAACAATCAAGGCAGGAGTTTCTGTTTTGGAGCAAATTCTAAATATCTTCATTCTCATCCATCCCTTCCATCCCTCTTTTTAATCCACCTCATTCCTGAGACAACTGGCTTCAAAGTTAAGTGTCAGTTGATTAATGTTGCAACTCCAAAGTAGGAGTTTTTGTGATTGTCAATCCTGCCTTTTATAGGTGCCTCTAAACGGTATCCTTTCTCCATCCAGATTTCTCTCACCTCAGTTCAACTGTGAGCAGATGATTTATCTGAAGAGAGGACAGTTAGGCCATCTGATACAGTGGCCTGTCCAGCAGAGGGGACTTGACAGTACATTGTGAAATTACCTTAAAGCATGCATGAAAGTAAAAAGAAAGAAAGTAGGCACATTATAAGTGCCCTACAATATCTCACAGCAAGTAAAGTTGTTTTATGTTGCATTATTTCACCTTGCCCTCACTTGCTGGCACTAAAGCCACCAATCAGAGTTTGAAAGGGTAGTGTTAAAATTTGCTAATTAAAATTAAATAAGCACTTACTCTCTGATAGCAATTTTTTCTGAATGCCTCGATGACACAGAGGACATGCTTTGAGACATCTGAAATAAAAAGAAATCAAATACAAACATTAAATGAACAGAAACATATACAGTTACAGTAAGTAGAGAGGATGAAAAAAATCCCCTTTGAAAAACCTCCATAATAGCCTACTTTACAGGAAGTACAGACAATTTTCTAAGTTGTTTAAATCTGTAGTTTACAAAAACATCAAAAAAATTTAAAATAAACCTTGGAATAAAGAGTAATGAAACGATTGTATACAAGAAATATTAGTAAACACAATAAATCAACTGAGTTTTAGAGAGTGGGTATCAAAACCTGAATGTGCGCTCATCATGACTCTGAAAGCAAATTTTTTACAACTGTTGAACTTGAGCTGGTGCAGGCAGAATAAAGTGTTTTGTTACAGAAAGATACTATCTTCAGTACAACACAGACATGGCATACAAAAGGATGAAGTATCTAGGCAGCCAACATTGGGGTAAGTGCTCCAACTCCGAGGATATACAAGCGAGGCCAGCACGTCAGCAAAGTGAAACCTCTGAAGAAATAGTCACTCGCTTAGCGGCTAATACAGAAGCGAGGCGAGAACATCAGCAAAAGGAAACCTCAGAAAAAAGACAGTCGCTTAGCTGCTAATGCACAAACAATGGAAGCATGCCGGAAACACAAAACCTCCTAGGAGGGAGATGCCCAGAGTAGTTCCTTTCAATTACCTGACATCTCTACATTTCAATTTTTTTCTGATGATTTCAATAGTTTCTAGGACCCCATGCTTTTAACAGCACGGGCTTACACAGCTAGTATTTAATAAACACAGTTAATGAGAGCACTCTTTCAAGTTCTCCCAATTACATTTGACAAAAATCAATACTGACAATACATCATCATATGTCATATGGTAGTAGGGTGTTGTATAAATCAGGCAGATCTGCATTTCTAGTATTAGTTATTATTCAATTAAACATTGGAATGGGCAAACAGAGTGACCTTTGTAACACTGAACATGGCATAATAGGTTGGGACTATTCATGTTGGTTATAGCATCTTCCAAAAATGTATATAGTAATGGACATTTTATGCGAAACCATTTCAATGGCAAACGACAATGGTGTGAAAAGCAAGTAACAACCAGTGACAGGAGCTCCAATTAATGAAAACAGTGACCTGGGAGTCAAAGGAGAATGGAGAAATTCGTACAAGAAAACAAATGGGCTATACAAACCAAATTACATCTGAATTCAACACTGGAGAGCAAAATATTATCCCAGAACACACCATTAATTGGACTTTGCTTTGAACTGGCTGCAACAGCTGAAAGAACATGTCAGATGCACATGTTGTTTACCAAAATATAGTCTCTGGTGGACAAATCCTAGTTCTGGATGGATCAGAATATTACTTCCATTACCATTATTTCAATGGCCTAAACCGAAACCCTAATGAGCATCTCTGGGATGGGGTATAATGGGCTACTCTAAGCAAGACTGTACATAGCTGTCTAATTTAAAAACAAATGGCATAATTTTCATGTGGCACTATACTCCTGAACAACATAATGCATACCTTGTCAAATATGGGCCCAGAGGAATTCATGCTATTCTGAAGGCCAAAGGAGGCACTACACGTTATTTAAAGTGTGAAGTAGTTCAAAGTCGTAATTTTTATTTGTAAAAAATAAAAAGTAAGCAAACCTGAAAACATTTATAGACAGTACTACTTCAGAAGTTACAATTCTTTTGAAGGGTACATTTCAGTGATTAATTTCTATAACTTACCAAACGCTGATTCAGGCGTTTATTCTCTTCTTCTTTCATATGCAGGGTCTATTGACACAAATTATAAAAACTCAATTACTAATTTTTAATTAGAACAATAAACAGTACAAATGTAAATATTTAAATTCTAACAGTTAATATTTTAAATAAAATAATTAAAATGTTTTCGTAACATTAAACTTAAGGTAGACTTTCAATAACTTTTCCTTCCTCCTAGTGGGCTTATCTCACCTATGAATTAAATAAGGAAAATTATTATGTTTACATTAGGTAATATTAGAAAATGTTATTATTATGAAGCATGTGCTTTTGATGCAGTCTTGCATTTTTTATATATTATTCCTACATGACAAATAACATAGTAATTGGCATTAACACTAGAATTACCAGAGTCTACGAAAAAACTTGTAGATCCGGCCCACCTTAAATCGCTTCTTAAATCCGTTCACACCTCTCTGCCAGCGTCTTTTGTCCTCTAAATGTGCTGATAAAAGACAGGCTGCCAGCAGCCGGCTATTCCATCCTCCCTCCGACTTAGAACGTGAACGTACTTTTCCCAGCTCATGCCTTGATTGATTGTTTGGGAGAGAACTGGAGTTTTAGAGTTGAAATAATAGATCGTTATTTGGAACACACGCATTCCATGTGTGTACCGTTTCTACAGTAATCTGTGTAAACACATTGTTAAAACAGAAACTTTTTCATATTTTAGTAATAAATGTTACAAAATGTAGGCATAAACTATAGAATGGGTAAAGCCCGAGTTCCTAAGATCAAATAAACACTTCCACAAAAGCTCCACACACCATACAACAGTTTCTGTGGCGTAGCGCGCTAAGATTTGCCTCTCAGAGCGAGTAGCTTTTCTCTGCATCACAAACATGAGTTCAATTCCCCATTGGGGATAAAGTGTTACTTCTTTTTTTTGTTTTTAACCTCAAATGGACATAAAATTTGTAAATTGGTATGCACTGTCAGTTAATGAGATCGTTATATTTTCATGTGGGATGCTCCTTTTAAAATATTTTTTTTAACAATTGAGACTGCAATTAACATGAACAACTGTCCTTATAACTTATTTTTTTCAAGATCCATAACACACAGACAGACAGAGCACTGCATAATACAGAGACAGACAGGCAGAGATATACAAATAAACAGGGAAGGCACATGTACTGAAAGAAAAAAAAAATCAACATGTGCGTTGTTTCTGCAGCACTGAATGAGCTCACGCGCTCGAACATCACCCCTCTCCCGATCTGACTCTCTAAGTAACAGCGCAAGTACAGACGCAAACCAAGTGTAATCAAGAGTCCCGGTTCGATCCCCACTCACTCCTATATTTGCCGTTTTCAGTAGTAAGCTGGTCTTTTTGTTAATATTATACAGTACACACATACACTTGGTTTGTGTCTGTACTTGCGCTGTTACTTAGAGAGTCAGATCGGGGGAGGGGTGATGTTAGAGCACGTGAGCTTATTCAGTGCTGCAGGAACAACGCACATGTTGATTTTTTTTTCTTTCAGTACATGTGCCTTCCCTGTTTATTTGTATATCTCTGCCTGTCTGTCTCTGTATTACGCAGTGCTCTGTCTGTCTGTGTGTTATGGATCTTAAAAAAAATAAGTTATAAGGACAGTTGTTCATGTTAATTGCAGTCTCAATTGTTAAAAAAATATTTTAAAAGGAGCATCCCACATGAAAATATAACGATCTCATTAACGGACAGTGCATACCAATTTACAAATTTTATGTCCGTTTGAGGTTAAAAAGAAAAAAAAGAAGTAACACGTTATCCCCAGCGGGGAATTGAACTCATGTTTGTGAGGCAGAATAAAGCTACTCGCTCTGAGAGGCAAATCTTAGCACGCTACGCCACGGCTTAGGAACTCGGGCTTTACCCATTCTATAGTTTATGCCTACATTTTGTAACATTTATTACTAAAATATGAAAAAGTTTCTGTTTTAACAATGTGTTTACACAGATTACTGTAGAAACGGTACACACATGGAATGCGTGTGTTCCAAATAACGATCTATTATTTCACCTCTAAAACTCCAGTTCACTCCCAGACAATCAATCAAGGCATTAGCTGGGAAAAGTGCGTTCACGTTCT
Source organism: Erpetoichthys calabaricus (assembly GCF_900747795.2). Classification (NCBI taxonomy): domain Eukaryota; kingdom Metazoa; phylum Chordata; class Cladistia; order Polypteriformes; family Polypteridae; genus Erpetoichthys; species Erpetoichthys calabaricus. The sequence goes on from NC_041399.2 coordinate 41,469,791, forward strand.
AAGTCGGAGGGGGGGATGGAATAGCCGGCTGCTGGCAGCTTGTCTTTTATCAGCACATTTAGAGGACAAAAGACGCTGGCGGAGAGCTGTGAACGGATTTAAGAAGCGATTTAAGGTGGGCCGGATCTACGAGTTTTCTCGTAGACTCTGGTAATTCTAGTGTTAATTGCGCTTTAGGGATGCAAAAAGCAGACCGCATTGTTACTAATTAGCACTTTGATAAAAGTGATGGTTGGTCTTTTTGTGATTAAAATGAGAGTGAAGTGGCATCTTTACATGTAGTTGCAGTAGTTTGAGTAAGTGAATGTGGCGTGTAATGAACAGACTTCTTGACCACTGCTTGTTCTTGATTTATTCCTAATATGGCTGTGACAGCCTCTAGCTCTTCAGAAATTAAAGCAAAAATGATTCGAGGAATGGTATAAAATTCCTGAATTAGATTCTTACACATTTTTTCCCGCATGAAATTTATAGCCTCTCGTTTTTTATGTGTGAACCAATACTCATCAAGGAACATTTTGTTAATTTAGAAATTTAAAATCTTGTAGCTGCATTTTACATATGGTGGTGAACAAGCATGAATTTGTACCGTTAAAAGTTTTGCATTATCCACCAATTTGTACAACTTACTCTTTCCAAGAAAAGAATCTTTTGTTTTTCCTCTGAAAGCATTGCTGGATTCTCACTAAAATAAGAAAAATATCAATGACACCATTTGAAAAACATTAATTTAAAGAAAACAGCATACATACAAATGAAACTGGGAAAGTTTTTTTTTTTCAGCCTACCCTACAAAATACCTGCTCTGAACAAAATTTTAACGCTAGCAAAATACACTGTTAATTATCACAAGCAATAGCTTTATTTGAAAATTACACTTTTTGCTTCATGCACACTAATCCTATAAAAAGTATTCTTTTTTTCAGACAAAAAGTTTAAGTACATTTTCACTACAACCTAAAACATATTGTATCACTGTGTTGAAAGATACTGTCATATACAGTATTTCTTTATTTCACAATTAGATACATCACATTCAGTTTTACTACAATTATGTACTTTTCATTAACTGGAAAATATGACGCATACTCATTTGTACATATAAGGCTTTTATTGTTATTAATGTAATAATTTGACTCCTATCACCTAATCATTTGCTTTTTTTGAAAACAAAATTTAACCAAATCTGATGTAGGTTTTAGTTAAAAAAATCAATAATTTCATATACAGTGATCCCTCGCTATATCGTGCTTTGCCTTTAGCGGCTTCACTCTATCGCGGATTTTATATGTAAGCATATTTAAATATATATCGCGGATTTTTTGCTGGTTCGCAGATTTCTGCGGACAACGGGTCTTTTAATTTCTGGTACATGCTTCCTCAGTTGGTTTGCCCAGTTGATTTCATACAAGGGACGCTATTGGCAGATGACTGAGAAGAAACCCAACTTACTTTTCTCTCTCTCTCTTGCGCTGGCTTTCTCTGATCCTGACTTAGGGGGATTGAGCAGGGGGGCTGTTCGCACACCTAGACGATACGGACGCTCGTCTAAAAATGCTGAAAGATTATCTTCATGTTGCTACCTTCTGTGCAGCTGGTTCATGAAGCGACATGCTGCACGGTGCTTCGCATACTTAAAAGCTCGAAGGGCACGTATTGATTTTTGCTTGTTTGTTTTTCTCTGTCTCTCTTTGTCTGCTCCTGACGGAGGGGGTGTGAGCTGCCGCCTTCAACAGCTTTGTGCCGCAGTGCTTCGCATACTTAAAAGCCAAACAGCCCTATTGATTTGTTTGCTTTCCTCTCTCTTTCTGACATTCTGTGCTCCTGATGCGCACTCCTTTGAAGAGGAAGATATGTTTGCATTCTTTTAATTGTGAGACGGAACTGTCATCTCTGTCTTGTCATGGAGGACAGGTTAAACTTTTGAAAAAGAGACAAATGTTTGTTTGCAGTGTTTGAATAACGTTCCTGTCTCTCTACAACCTCCTGTGTTTCTGCGCAAATCTGTGACCCAAGCATGACAATATAAAAATAACCATATAAACTATATGGTTTCTACTTCGCGGATTTTCTTATTTCGCGGGTGGCTCTGGAACGCAACCCCCGCGATGGAGGAGGGATTACTGTACATCCTAAATAATCACACATTTGACAATGAAATCGTTAAAACAACAAAGTCAACATCAGAAATACTTAGATGCGTGACCAATTGTGTAAATAATACATTCATACGCATCTTCTAAGGCAGAACTGATTAAAGTATTTTAGTCAAATTAGCGGGACTAGTAAATACAGCAACTCAATAGATCTAAAGGAAGGCTTAGTATAGTTGCTTAAGTGCACAAGCGTTAGACAATTTTACATCATGTATATTGATTTATGCTGTTATCCAAGGAGTATCATATCTATACTTTTTTCTCTTCCTATTTTAAGTCCAACTCGGGAATTAGAGGAGTTTTTGAATTTATTTTTGAAAGTGGTTGTAGCAGTAGGATGTAGATGGCTGTGAAGAAGCCCAGTCTTCTTATTTTTTTCCAAGAAATTGAAAAGGTTTTGAGAGACTTTACAAGGCAGTTTTTAAATCAGAAAGCTGTAATGTCATTTGAAGATTAAGCTGGGATCAATCAAATTGTATTACAATAATAATGGTTTACTAAAACAGATGTATTAGCATGACAGGTTGTAGAATATAAAAATAAAGGAGGTCTTACCTCACTTGGATAATTAAGATACAATTAAGATAATGAAGAATAAACTAAGTCTTTCAGCTGTTCCAAAAAAGAAGACCTTTCCTCATCCCATCCTGAGTTGACATTCTGCTTGTCAAACTTTCTTGGAAATGCACAAATACAAGGTATACTTTTTACCTGATAATGTTTTCATTTGCTTTCTTGAACTTTTAATTTAACTGCACACCACTCTCACATGATGCTCTGAAACACTGATACTATGTGAAGCATTCAGTTAGCCAATGGATGAGTTATTACTGGGCAGGACTCATGAGACATTAATGTGGGAGGTGGGTAATGTTCAGGTGCTAATTTAAGAACTCAGATTTATTTGAGTGACCATCATTGTCATGCATGTGAAAAAAATAAATGTGTTTGGGTCTTTTGTGAGTGTATGACCAGATATGTGACATTTGGATTGAGTATTCTAATATTGTTTATTGTTCTACTTGGGTCTCCATTCAAGTAATTTTGTTATTTCAGCTTTCCACAATAGAACAAGACTAAAAAGTTTTCTCAAGTAAAATTCCAAACAACTCAGACCTGGTAAAATAAAAATAAATAATTTTTGAATGAAGTATTCCTGTAAGTTATTAACATACTAAGTCAGTACCGTTTTTTTTGTGAACTACTGCTCCCACTTTTACTCACTGTACTGTGCAGTTTACTCTCCTTGCTTCCCTGGCAGTTTCAATTTGTTTCAAGGGATTCTATTTGCATCCCAACTAACAGCAGAAATGTAACATGGAACAAGTAATAACATGAATAGTAAAATCTATACTATTTAAAATAATTGTATAAATATATACTTACTGTACAGTCATCATGCTGACCTCTACTGCAGAATCTACTCTCCTCTCTTCTCCGATGGCAGCAACAGAGGCTAGTCTTTCTGGGTCAGTATGGAGTTCAGCAGCACAAGCCCCAGTCAAGTCAGCACTTGTTGCAGCAGAAGAAAACAGCGCAGAGGAAACCAAAGAATTTGAACGCAGTTTGTTAAGTTCTTCTTCCATTTTCTTCTTTTCTTGAAGCAAATTTGCTCTGTCTTCTGAAAGAGTTTCTATCAGGTCTAAAGCAAATTAATATTAGATAAAACAAATGATTATCCATTGCAAAATACATTAATTTTACCCTACTTAATTATTAAAATATGGTGAATGAAGTAAAGTAGCTGCATATGACACATACTCATTTGTACATGTAAGGCTTATATTGTTAATTAATGTAATGATTTAACTCCTATCACCTAATCATATATGGGAAGAAAATTATATTTTACACTTTTTGCCTTTTTGAGTGAAGCAATACAACTCAACTATTAAAAATGCACTAAACGATAACAAAATTGTAATGATTTCATTAATATAAAACAATTTAATAATAACTGTATTTCTGTGTTTAAATTATCTGTAACTGAAGTATATTTTTACCTTTATCTCTTTCTTGCTGTTCACTCATTCTTTGTAGCTTCTCATTTAATTCATTTATTATTTGCTCCTTCTTTAGTTTCTCTCTTGTCAAAACAGTGTTGAAATTTGTCTGAAAAAAAGGAACATTTTAAAAACGTTTTTCAGCATTAATTTGTGCAAGAACTGGTAAACAGACCTTAACAGCCTATTAATACTATGAATAAAAACACAGCTGACACTGTGAAGTTAACTGACATGTTTTTGTGTTCACAGTTAATTCTACTGCATTGATGTGACAACAGAAAATGGCAGCAGTTCAAATTTTATTTACAGAATTGTAATTGATATCTGATTCTAAATTTGTTAAAGTCATTGAAAATGCTCGTAAGATATATATCTTAGCTAGTGAACGAGAGAACAATTGAATTCAACTTTGTTTGATATTTAAAATAAAGTGTTACTTAGGTCTTGATGAGTCTGAGTCTGGATATTCTCTGAAGTGTATGCCACATTGAAAAGATAGATTGTAATTCAGATTGTGGATTGTGATTTTGTGTTAAAAGGCTCATGATATGATTTTTTGGAAAGATCACCCACCCCTTATTTGACTAATCAAGTTTTCAAATTTATGTAGGATTCATTAACCCTTTGGCGAGCTACTTGGAAAGGGGTTGCGAGCTACCGGTAGCTTGCAAGCGACGTGTTGGAGATCCCTGGTTTAGACTATTCAGACAGAATCAGATACAAAACTAATAAACATAAAGGGATATTTCTTCATATGTAAATTTATGAGAATCTACATGGAGCAAATAATCTTCAGTGATGCTGAATTTTACGCTGAAATACTCATCTTTCTAAACAGCCTTATGGTGATACCTGGTAATTATGCTTCATGGTGAACTGTATGATTTTTAACAAAAATGTAAACTATAAATTGGAGCAGCGACCTTTTAGACATGCACTGAGCACCATCACTGGGAAAGCAGTGACTTTAAAATAACTAAAAGCTGAAGTACATGACGTCTGTGCAGTACAGTGTTCAATTACCATAATGTAAAAAAGTTTAACGAAAATGTAATTATTGAATGAAAGATTACATTAGCCAAAGACTTAAAACAAGCATAAGGTAATGGAACACTATGAAGCTGCAATTAATGAGCAGTTAAATGTAACAATATGTTTGATGGCAATATCAACAGTGAGTTTTTTCTGATTTTTCTGGTGACAAATAACAGCAAGCAGCAATAAAATATATCAATATTACTACTACTACTACTAAAAGAAACAATGCTGAACTTTCAAACCAATTGAATTCTTCCTTAAGTCCAGGGTAATGTTTAACTTCTAATCTGACCTGATGTGACAAACTGAACAAAATCTCGAGAAACAAGTGTTGCTATTGTATGTGTATTTTTTCATTTTTTTATTATTTTGAAAGATTCTGCATATATTAACAAAGTAAAATTTAGAATTGATGGTATTTATGATGGAAACAAGCATAAAATGTGAAATGTTAGCATTATTCAAAATCTTATTTACAATGGCAAAATCAAAATGTTAGAAATTGTTATAAAAAGATGTCAGTTTGAAATAAGAAAACATGTTTCAAATACAAAAGTTCTTGTTTTTTTTTTACTCTGTATATTGAAATAGTTTTACAAAATCAATTGTAAATTTTTATATAAATAAGATATCAAGAAAAGTCACCTGTTGCTCTGCAATTAGTGAAGTCTTTAAAAGCTGCATTTCTTCATTCTTCCTTTGCTCTAATTCTTTCAGCTGTTCCAAAAAAGAAGACCTTTCCTCATCCCATCCTGTGTTAACATCTGTAGTGATATTTAGCCTTTCATCAGTGCTCACTTCAGAACTGGAAAGTAGTAGTGCTTCTCTGCATAACAAATGAAGTAAATAAAATACATTTAAGCTGCATTTCATGTGAGATAAAATGTTTAATAATGTGGGACTTAATATTTGTACTTAATTGTATCACTAAACTTCAATTGACTAAAGGGGTAAGAGGTGCATGGAAATGTTCAAAATTGGACCACTAGCATAGTATACCAGGGCTTAACATAAATTTTTCTTTCATCTGTAGTCTGATTTTGCTTTTATCTATATAAGGTTGTATTAATATATTTTAAAATTGGCATAAATAGAAATAAAACTAGAGGTCAGAATAAACAGCAATTAGAAATGCCTACAAGCAATTTTGAAAAACGTGTTTGATTTATGTCATGTTATTAAGTTCCATTAAGATGTGAGTATTACCCACTAATGTGGACTTGAGAAAATCAAATATACAAAATGGACGAATGGAATTGAATTTCAATGTTTACAGAACAAATTAACAAAAACTACAATGATTTTAAAAGCTCTTTTAGATTTTATAGTAGAATTCATTGACTTGCTGCAATGAATAAAACTTGACTTACTAACCTATACCAAAATGTATTACTGATTGAATGAAGCTTGCATCAGCATACATTTTTTGGCTCAGATGCACCATTTTTGGCATGCTACCAGTAGCTGCAAGAGGACCGATTGCTTCATCACTTTGTATTTTTCTCCAGCTTTTTTTTTTTGTTTTTTTCTGTCCTTCTGGCCATCTGACCTTACCTTGTTTTGTTGTTACTTATTCTTTAATATCATGGCCTAATCTTAATTGTTATTCTTCTCTTGTAACTTTCTCCATGTTGTTTTGTAAAGCACTTTAACCTACATTGTTGTATGGAAATGTGCTACATAAATAAATGGTGTGGTCTCTTTCAGTTACTGCAGTGAAGGATGGACTCACTTGTTTTGCAATCACGCCTCTGTTATAATCGCCAAGTCCAGTTTCTTGATATTGATTTTTTTTTGGTTGCTGTAAACTGTGCATACTTTATTACCTTTTTGATGTGTTTCTGTTTTTTCTGGTTAAATACATTCTTCATAGTGCTGTGAAGATTACCCTATTATATACCTAAACTTATAATGTTGTGGTAGCACATAACCAAAGAGCCATTTTTTAACCTACATGTAAGCTCTGATTTGAAATTGTTTCTTGTAAAATCTTAATAGCCTTCTCTAATATGGTGTACTTGGAACATGGAAATATATTTTAGGGATGTGAACTACCTTTGTATATAGCTTGTCTCATATCAAGGTTACCATTTCCAACCTAACAGAAAGTTGAACGAAACGGTAGTTAAAAAACTGGACATTGATTTGATATTGCAAGCCATGATGGGATATTTGCACTTGGTCTGTTTTTATTCAATAGTTCATTAACTTGACTAATGTTCTCAAAACGAGGGCTGGTTCTCCATTAGGCCAACTCTGCCTACATAATAACAACTTAATAATAACATTTATTTATATAGCACCTTATCATACATTTACATACAACTCAAGGTGCTTTCCAAAAATTAATCAACAAAAACAAAGATACACCACATTTACTTGAATTATTATTATTATTACTACTATGATAGTTTCTAATAAATGTAAGTATACTAAATACAAAATCAACCAGGTATTGTTAAGCAAAATATTACCACTAAATTGCAAAACAAACTTTCACTCTTATCAGAGTGCAGTGGTGGCTCTGAGGCTAAAGATCTGCGTTGGTATCCCGAAGGTTGCCAGTTTGAATCCCTGTCACTGCCAAAAGAGATCCTACTCTGCTGGGCCCTTGAGCAAGGCCCGTAACCTTCAATTGCTCCAGGGGCGCTGTACAATGGCTGACCCTGCGCTCTGACCCCATGGGGAATGCGAATACTAACAAATTCCTAATACAATTAATTGTATAAGGCAAAATAAAAAAAAAAAAGAACAAAAAAAAAAAAGAACAAAAACTTTCACTCTTATCAGAAAAGGGTTTTCTAATAAAAATATGTATACATGGGCGGCACGGTGGTGCAGTGGGTAGCGCTGCTGCCTCGCAGTTCCTGCGTGGAGTTTGCATGTTCTCTCCGTGACTGTGTGGGTTTCCTCTGGGTACTCCGGTTTCCTCCCACTGTCCAAAGACATGCAGGTTAGGTACATTGGCACTTCTAAATCATCCCTGGAGTGTGTGTGTGTGTGCGCGCACCCTGCGGTGGGCTGGCACCCTGCCTGGGGTTTGTTTCCTGCCTTGCGTCCTGTGTTGGCTGGGATTGGCTCCAGCAGACCCCCATGACCCTATGTTCAGATTCAGCGGGTTAGAAAATGGATGGACGGATATTAGGATTGAAATGGCAGTAATGAAATGTATTTTTAACCTTGAAAGAGGGATTTTCCTGCTTTAATAAGTTAAACCATTTAGACTTTTTAGATAATAGGCGTGATACTTGCCATACCACAATGGAATGCAAGCCTTGATTTATATGAAAACAAGGGGGCTCCGCCCCCTGCTCGCTTCGCTCGCCAGCCCCCGGTGTTGGGTAACCCGAAATACATTGATGAATGTATGGTGCTTTCGAAGCACCTGCACCTTCTGTACTATATCGGGTTTGACTATGCTGTGTAGTGTGGATGTGTAGGGTTCTATACTCAGTCCATAGTGGCTTTGGTTGAATTAGGATGTAGACGGAGGTTTTTTTTTTTTTTTTATTCTTGAATGTGATTAGTTGGCCACCTGACATGGAGGAGATGAAAACAAAAAGCTCCTACGATGGGCCACAGGAGAAAAAGAAACCTCTGGAGGGACACGGTCAGAAGACAGAAGCAATCAGTTTCTGCATCATGAAAGTCAGAATGACATCCACTGGACACAGAAGATACAGTTAGCACCGTCAATAATAAAGGTTTTCTAGGCCTCTGCATTTCCACCAGTACCCCAAGGTTTGTTATGGGTTAGGCCACCTGTTATAAAGTTATGCTTAGAATTGCACAAGAAGTGTTTCATGCCAAAGGCCATTATTACAGAAGGGTAAACTATTCAGATATTCCTGTTAAATTTCTTACTAGAGAATTAAGATCATACAAAATTCTATTTATTAATATAGTCATGATTTCATTTAAGTAATAGTACTTAATATGAATTATCAAATGGTTAATTATTTATTGAATTATTTACTGATGCAATGATTACATTAATATGAATATTTATCTAATAAAAATATATCTTGCTGGATGATTTATAGGAAATATATCACCTGATATTAGGCTTGAGCAGGAGTAGCTCAGACATGTATGAGCAGCACTGAAAAGCCCTCCTAGTAAGGACTTGTGACCTACTGAAAGCTGGCTGGTGATCTAGCAATTAATTCAAATGAGAACTTTTCGTGGTGCACTGCTTTTATGACTTTCATGGTCATAATGAGTTCCTCAATTTCCCTGGCCAGATGACTAGACTAATCTTACTTGTAAACCATTATGGCCACTGACTGTTTTCAACTATCATTTCTTATGCTTTACAGCCCAACAAAACAGTTAAGGAGAGAACATTTTTTTAACATATTAGTAGAAGTCATCTGGATCAGTATCTGCTAGGGCAGAGGCTACAGCAAAAACTACGTAATAAGGGAGTAGGACTGCCCAGTTGCGTATTTCTCGAAGGGAGGAACTCCTAACTATGTTGTGTGTAAAACCAACAGAAGCACCAGAATCGAAGACACCTGTCCAAAAGAGCTTGGCAAGAGCAACCCTGAATTTTCTAAGATCAAGATGGAATGACTGTCGTATATGAAGAGAGCTTTTTAATACATACAATGACAAATAAGGGAAGAATATCCAAAAATCCACTAGACTATTGCAGAATACAGGAATATACAATATAACAAATGAAAAGACTGCATATAAATATTTGTGTTAAACATTTTTGTCAGCTTTCTTAAGAACTAGAAAGTTTAGAATGGTGTACTATTTAGCCAAAGTTAAATTACATAGTTAAAGAGTCCATGTAAAAAAACAATCTTTTGTTCCAAATTATATAATTCCAAGATAGGTAACTGACTGATTATGTGATACTGATTCAGTGTCTCACAGCCTGTACAGAATTTGAAAATAGTCCATGAATCTACTTGAGATATTCTTTAAGCCCACTGCACTTCCTCTGACCTCCAATAAAATGTTCAGTTTAGAAGGATTGCCAATTGTACTTTGTAATATGTGAGTGTGGGAGAGAATGTAGATTGTGATGTTGAACTCTGAACAGGGGTTGATTTCTGTGTTGCTGCTGATAATTTTCCTGCAATCTTATAATTTGCTTAAGTCGGTCAAAATGATGGATGAATGGACAGCTAGATGATGAGGCAGCATTTAATTTTACCTATAAAGTTAAAAATGAAAATTATAACCAATTAAAAACAACCTAATAATCCTTAATCCTACTCCTGATAATGTAGAGCACAAAAAAAAACAAACTTTCTAGGCCAAATTTCCCTGACATGTGTAACTAATTTGATTGCGCGTACCTTTTTAATTATTGTTACACAAAAATAATTTAAAGAGTAAAATACATGTTCTAACAGACAACGTAAAGGTTCTAAAGGTATACTCCAGAACGACAAAACTGGGTAACATTGCATGGAATAAAAAAAACAAGAAATAAGAATTCAGTTTAATTGTAAGCAAAAATAATGTACAAAGAAGGCTACCCAGAGCATGCCGCCCATGTGCTTAAACATCATTGGAGAGAAAACCATATGGATTGTAATTTAATACCCTAATTCATTCTTTGTCTCTCAGCAAAATTATTTATGTTGTTAATGTTTAATTTGTATAAATGTGTACTGTAAATAGTATCATGCACCATAAACTAACTTTAAATAATCAGCCAAATAATGTATGTAACAATAGATGTATATAATTCTTTCTTACCTGTCTAATTGTCTATCTTCTTTAATTTGACTTTCAAGTTCTTTAACTTTTTGGAACAGTTCTGCTTCAATGGCTTCTTTCTGGGTTTCCAGATCTTTGATGGCTGCTGCCACAGCAGCTTTTACTGCCTCTTCTTTTTCTTTACTGAAGGCATTACGAAGAGTTTGTCTCTCCATCTCTAAAGTGTTGCTTAGATGTTCTTTTTCATCCTGAAGTTCACCAATAATAGTCTTAAAATGTCTTTGCTCTTTCAATGTATTTTCCTTCTCTTCTTCCTGTGTTTTAACCTGATTTTCCAAGTCATTTTGCAGCTGCCTAATTTGTTCTTTAAGGGTCCTTTCAATGTCAATAGCTTTCTGTTGTATCAATAAAAGTTCAGAATGAACAGCAAAAGATTCTTTTTCATGCCTGTCCACCAACTCGGATATACAATTCTCTCTTTCTATTCTCATGAGAGATTTAATTTCTGAAATTCCTACCTCATACTCATCACTTCTGGCTTGAAGTTGATACTGTAAATTACTGATTTCTTTTTTTAAAGCTTCTGTTTCTTTTTGAACTTCATATCTTATTATGTCTTGTTCCTGTGATTTGACAGCCTCAAAAACCTTTTTCAAGTCTTCTAATTCAGTTTCCTTTAAGGCCATTTCCACTTCAAGCTTACATCTTGTTTCAGAAAGCTGAGATACACAATATTCGAGATCTTTTATGTGCTTTTCTTGTTCACTGACTTCTAAATGATGTCGTTCCAATATATGATCTAACTTCTCTCTGTTATCCTTTATCAAAGTATCTTTATCTATTTGATTTGCACATTTTAATTCCTCTATTTCTTTGGCATATCTATTGTGCAATGTCTGTTCTACTTCTCTGAGGTGTTCTTTTTCCAAATTTTCCAATTCAAGCTTTAATGTGTTTTTGTTCTGTTCAACCTCATGCTTAAGTTTACATAATTCTTCACTTTGTAAATCTCTAACTTTTAAAGACTCTGCTATTTCACTGTTTTGATCCTGAACTGTTTTTTCAAGAACTTGTAACTTTTGCATGGAATTTTTCTCAGACTCTATAAACATTTCCATTTGACTGTGCAAAAGCAAAAGTTCTTCCTCTTTCTTTTTCAATTGGCCTTCAAGTTCCATTAAAACATTTTTTAATTCATCCATGTCTTTCTGGTTCTTTTCAGACTCTTCAAGCAATTTCTTTGCTTCATCACTATAATCTTTTTTTAAAATGTGCAATTCACTTTGATGCATTTCTTTCAAGTCTTTTTCATGTAAAATCTTAATGTTATCAATTATATTTTTAACTTCCACAGAAACAGACTTTAGAACAAAGGAAAAATCTCTGTGCTCCTTTTGTACAAGTCCTTGGAAATGACAAAGATCTTCCTTAATGCTCTTCAAACTGGACAACGATTCTTCAGCAGCGGATCGGTACTTTTCAATACATGCTTTTAATAATGCAACTTTGGAACTTTCTTTTTCAAGAGTAGTATTATCCTGAATTCTCCGGCTGTCAATTGCATTGATAACGGATGAATAGAGAGATTCCACCATCATTTCAGGACTTTGTGGATCACTTATCACATTGGGTGATGGCAAATTCTCTTCAATGACAAACTCATTAACTGCTGACATAAAATCAGATTCTGGGCTTTCAGCTAAGGAGTCCAGATCTAACGACTCTTGCTTCAGTCCTGGATACATATTAGGATGGCCAATTGTTTCAAAATCAAATGTATGGGCATCTATGCTATCCGGAGACAGTTCTTCTAAAGGGGCTGGGAGACTCAAAGGCTGACACAAAGCTCCTTGAAAGCTTAATGATGGTGGAGTTTTGGAAGAGGTAGAAGTGTTTTCTGTTGTGCTATAAGCCATTGGTACTGCCGTGGGGCTTGGAGTTGGCGGACTACTAGATGCCTATTGGAAACAATGATATAAAATATTAATGCATATGAAAATAATTTTATTATGAACATTTGACAAGAATCTGTTTTAGATGAGTAAGATTTTTAAAAATTAAAGGCTGCAGTTCTCATTTGACATATTAATTCTAATAATACAGCATATAAAACAGACACCAAGTTTGGAGCAGTATAAATTTTGGAGTGAAAAAGTGAACTTGTTTTGTGTAATGTGAAATTCAGTATTACAGACCTATGAAAAAGTTTCATTTAAAAATGAATTTCTGATCATACAATTTCAGAGAGAATTATAAATGATTTTTCTGTACAAATCTATACAAATGCATTATTCATACTATGTAGTAGTAGCTACTAAATAAGTGTAATCTGATCTAATTCAATACAATGAGTTACTGTTTTTACTAAAGAAAAATATCAATATCATGGACTTAAGAATAAGCATAGAACACACAGAAAAAAAAAAGAAAATACAATGTACAACATTGTCCTGTTTTGGCAGTCAGATCAAAAACATGTTTGGAGGGGAATCAGCTGTCTAGGAAATTGTCATTTAATTTTTACATTAAATAGATGTGGTCAATGAGAAAAATGTCAATCATTTTTTTCAAATTCACAAAAAAAAAAAAAAAAATTCCATTTATGTTTAAATTAGTTATACAATCTTTCCATATGTTTTATGATCTGAATCTTTAATTTGGTCTATTTTAAGCTGTTCATTTTTAAATAAACAACAGAAATGCAAAAGCATTCCTGGCTTGTAGCACAGCAATGAATAGTGAAGGGGTCTCTTTTTTGGCTTCAGTTTCAGTCTTTGCTAAAACTTTGAGGAAGTACTGTATTTACTTTTGGCAATTATTCACAAATCATCATTATTGTTTTCTGGCCAAAATGAAATAATAGTTTTGATGACACTTTAGTTAAGGTACTACAACTACTCATTTACAGTTATGTAACAAGACCCTAACATACACTTCTTTCGGAAGTCATACCACTAATACAGCACCAGTAAAGTGTTCATTCATCTCTGCATTGTGACCTACTAACAAAACTTCATTTTAGAGTGGTCTGAAGTGGCTTAAATGAGACCCATTTCTCTTGATATTACAAATTTTATAAGACCTGTGAATCCTTCAGTCAGTGTCACTACTGGTAGTATGAGGCAACACTTGGACCCTACAGATGTTGCACAGGTAGTCCAACTTCTCCAGGATGTCTGACAGATCAATCAATACATGCCATTGCCAGAAGGTCTGCTGTGTCTCCCAGCACAGTCTCAAGGGCATGGAGGAGATTCCAGGAGACAGGCAGTTATTCTAGGAGAGCTGGACAGGGCCATAGAAGGTACTTAACCCATCAGGACTGGTATCTGACCCTTTGGGCAAGGAGGGACAGGATGAGCACTGTCAGAGCACTACAAAATGACCTCTAGCAGGCCACTGGTATGAATGTCTCTGACCAAACAATCACAAACAGATTTCATGAGGGTGGCCTGAGGGCCCGATGTCATCTACTCTGCCCTGTGCTCACTGTCCGGCACCATGGAGCTCGATTGCCATTTGCCATAGAATACCAGAATTGGCAGGTCCACCACTGTCGTCCCGTGCTTTTCACAAATGAGAGCAGGTTCACCCTGAGCACATGTGACAGATCTGAAAGGGTCTGGAGAAGCCGTAGAGAATGTTATGCTGCCTATAATGTCGTTCACCATGACTGGTTTGGTGGTGGGTCAGTGATGGTCTGGGGAGGCATAACCATGGAGGGATGCACAGACCTCTACAGGCTAGGCAATGGCACCTTGACTGCCATTAGGTATCAGGATGAAATCCTTGGACCCATTGTCAGACCCTATCCTGGTGCAGTGGGTCCTGGGTTCCTCCTGGTGCATGACAATGTCTGGCCTCATGTGGCGAGAGTACGCAGGCAGTTCCTGGAGGATGACGGAACTGATATCATTGACTGGCCCCCAAGCTCGCCTGACCTAAATCCAATAGAACACCTCTGGGACATTATGTTTTGGTCCGTCCGACACCGCCAGGTTGCACCTCAGACTGTCCAGGAGCTCAGTGATGCCCTGGTCCAGATCTGGGAAGAGATCCCCCAGGACACCATCCTTCATCTCATTAGGAGCATGCCCCGATGTTGTCAGACATGCATACAAGCACGTGGGGGCCAGACAAACTGCTGAGTACGATTTTGAGTTGCTGCAATGAAATTTCGGCAAAATGGACTAGCTTGCTGCATCATTTTTTCACTTTGATTTTCGGGGTGTCTTTCAATTCAGCCCTCTGTAGGTTGATAATTTTCATTTCCATGAAATGATGTGGCATCCTGTCGTTCCTAACGTATTACCCACTCAGCAAAGACATCCAGCATGATTTTCTTCCCCATTGAGATCTGATGTGTTTTCAAAATGTTCCTTTTAATTTTTTTGAGCAGGTGTATATATATATATATATATATATATATATTGTGATGGACACCCGGGCATCAGCCTGCCCAAACCCCGACACGATCACATAAGCAAAGTCCTTTATCAAAATAAATGAAGGTTTTATTTTAAATACCTCCAAAAAGTATTTACACAAAGAATAAAACAGTTGTCTTTCTCTCTCCACAGTATACTCTCTCTCACCACTGCACTGCTCTCCTCCAGTCGCGTATATACTCCACTCACCACCCAATTCCGATTCGCCTGAATAAGGGAGTGTGGTCCCCTTTATTACAGACTCAGGAGTACTTCCGGTGCCAGGGTGATTGCCTGATGGAAGTACTTACGGGTCACACGGAAGTCCATTATTAGTGTAGGGAGCTTGTTTCCCTGGAATACCCTCTTGTGGTACCCCGTGACCCCAGCAGGGCTGCCCTGCCAGACTACATTTCCCATCATGCCCTGCTGGCTTCCCACTGGGTGTGGATATCCGGAACTGCTGCCATCTAGTGTGCTGGGGGAATAACAGTTCCCTAGTGATATCTCTACTTTTATAGGGTCTGTCCATCCATCTTTTCCTTCCGGGTCGGCTTCCTTTCCTGGTCGGGATGTCCGTCCATCCCGTGTGGCATGTACATATCTCCCCCCACAGCGGAGACCTATCAGTCACAGGAGCCAGTCCAACGAGGGGGTTAGTGCAGCACAGAGGAGTGTCCAAAAAATCCACATCACCAACATCTCTGTCTGCACCTCTGCAATAAAGAGAAAAAATATGCGGGGGAGTAGTTGAAGTTCTTGTTTGCCCCCCCAGCAAATTCCACTGGTGGGTACAATGTCTCCATTTGTGTCCCCTCTTACCACAGGCAAAACATATGTTTTGATAATTTTGAAACAGACTAGGAATTGAGAAAGCCCTGCCCTTTCCGGGGCATATTCCTCTTTACTGGTATTGGCAACCCTGATTGGCTGCCTGTAATTTATAGGGCATGTCCTTCTCAATGGACCGACTGCCCTCATTTTTGTATGGCCTTTGTGAGGTTTGGGACATTCTATTAATTAGACTAGGGCCCTTCACTGTTTGTGTGGCCTTAACAACACATTTCCCCATTTTTATTGTGGGAGTCCGCCCTACTTGACACCCAGTTACATGATCTGGGGTCCCTTCGGACGGCTTCCTCTTTTATTTTTCCGGAAAGGCCTCATCAGTCAAGGACAACCCCTCCGAGACTGTACGCTCCACTCCGGACAATAATTCCACATTTCCACTTATAATTGTAGGAACAACAGCCTGTTGGATCCCTTCCCCATTATCAGGGTCCACTTTACACTCTGTTCCTGTTTCTCTTTCCATCCTGACCTCAGTCTGAGTAGCAACCCCCAAGACTTGTAGTTCAGGTGGAATATATTTAAAGGCACATGGAATATTTGTTGGAGTGGGTGCTATTTGTTTCTCTTCACTAAGGTCAGAGAACAGTTCACACTGCACCCCCTTATGATGTACTACACAGGGTTCACTCACCTGCATGAATCCACAGTAAGTATTTCCACCAGTTTATTTTGCTGAAGGTAATGATTCATGGTTTCAATTGGAAGCCTAGGTAGTTTTTCCACCTCTTTAATAGCTATTTGAATTGTGCCCAAGGGTGAAATCAGCGAGAATACCGGCTCCAATAACTCAGTTAGCTTGCATAGCTCAATCGGTCCTTCAGGCTTTTCTGTCGGCTGTCAGCGAAGGCTTCGTGCATTTCCGTTGTAAGTCTGGGAATTGGACGCAACGGCAACTTCCTGCTGAGGTTCCGTCCTTAGTGGCTGAGGGATCTTTGTGCGAGATGGCTCCGGACGATCGTTGACAGGATTGATCCGTCTCTGCAATCTCAATTTGTTGCCGGCATCAAAACATTCATCCTGTTCTATTCGATCGCCCTTAAAAGAAACTGACGAGAGACTCACCCAGGTATTCTCTTGCTGCTGCGAGGTTGGGCTTTCCTCTCGGATTGGCGAAACTGCAAACCTGTCACCATACTGATGTTCCCAGCATGCCCTGGGGTTGTTCATGTGACCTTCTTCGATGAATAGGCTTCACCTCTGATGCTGACGTCCGAGGTTTGATCCCCGCGAGGGGATGCAGTGGAGTATGGAGTGTGTACGCCTGATGAGCCCAAATAAGGGCAAAACACATGTCACATACTCTTTGCATTATATATACGACATGGTGGGACAGGATTCTAGATCTAGAATATCTTTCAAAAAATTATTGTGTCTATTATTTATACACACAGGGGGACCCAAAAAATAATAAGAATCATGTATTTCGCTGAACATTTCCAAAATCATTAGTCTATAAATGTCTAATTCATTATGCCTGAACTTTTTTCTCTTTTATTTATTTAAATAGTAAAATCTAACACGTTCATTTAAAAGTCATACAACTGTCATATTTTGAACAGAGTTCATCTTTCTGTCAATTTTCTTAATCAGTTAAGGCGTTTCCAACAAATCCAGATTTAGCACAGTACACTATAGCACTTATCAAAAACTGCATCATATGGTAGGGGGTAAGCATTCAAAACAAATCCAAGACAAGGTAACTGAAAAGCAGGAATGTGAGGGAGGGCATGAGTATTTCACGACACAAAGAATAATTCCAAGTTATGCCATCAAGAAACAGTAAAAATGGTACAACAGTGAATAGTATTTTTCAAATGGAGCATACAATGAAAAAGGGTGCTTATTCAGGGATCATGAAGATGCCCTCGGCAACTAAAAAAAAAAAAAAATCATACTGATTACCTAGTCTACTCCCCAGAAGCAGGACTTCTGGCAGGGAGTATTACAAAACAGGTTTAGAACTCAGATTGGTAGCTCACAGCAAACACTGTGGCATTATTACCTCTTAGGTGGCATATCTGTTCAGCTTTCTTACCAAATACTGAATCACCTTCAGAATTCTTCTTCTGGCTTACAAAGCTCAAATCCCCAATAACTGTGTATGATTATAATGCCAATGCACCTGACTAGAGAGCCTTGTTATTCCAATGATGACCATTGTATACACAGGTTTGTCCCTACCAACTCTCAGGAAATCTTTAGTGAGTAAGTTTATGAGGTTCCATCAGGATTCACATTCAGATACAGATTAAAGGCAATTCTTTTCTCTCTGTGTTGTCATTTCGGTCATTTCACTTACAAGTTCCAACAATCTCTCCAATTCTCTTTGATAGTACTGACTAGAGATGTCTATGATTAGCTGTTATTTGATAAATTTATATTAAGATCATGTTGGGAAGTTTAACTGCTTTGCTGCATTGCAAGGCATGACACAGACTTTGAGACATGATGTAAATTCACACCGGGGTAGTACTTCAACAATTTTTCAAATCAGCATATATCTGGAAGAACAACAGACATTATAGGGTTCTAACCATGTACACTGTGTAATCCTGTGAAAAAATACCACAGCAGCACATTTACAATGCATTATTATATGCAAAACAAGCATGCTGCTTATGGGTTTGAACTGCAGCAAAATATCATATTGGCAGCACTAGCAAGTCAGAGTGGTCAGAGGAAACAATGCAGATGGTGTGTAAGGTGATAGAACAATATGTTACCAATCAAAGTAGTTGCTGACAGCAAATGTTTTCCACATCTAATCAATTATGTTGAGCCAGGGTACCATCCATCCATCCATCCATCTTCTTCCGCTTATCCGAGATCGGGTCGTGGGGGCAGCAGTTTGAGCAGAGATACCCAGACTTCCCTCTCCCCGGCCACTTCTTCTAGCTCTTCCAGGAGAATCCCAAGGCGTTCCCAGGCCAGCCGAAAGACACAGTCCCTCCAGCGTGTCCTGGGTCTTCCCCGGGGCCTCCTCCTGGTTAGACGTGCCTGGAACACCTCACCAGGGAGATGACCAGGAGGCATCCTGATCAGATGCCGAGCCACCTCATCTGACTCCTCTCGATGCGGAGGAGCAGCGGCTCTACTCTGAGTCCCTCCCGGATGACTGAGCTTCTCACCCTATCTTTAAGGGAAAGCCCAGACACCCTGCGGAGGAAACTCATTTCAGCCGCTTGTATTCGCAATCTCGTTCTTTCGGTCACTACCCATAGCTCATGAATGTTGAGCTAGGGTACCACATTCTATAATCATATAGAAAAACATTTTCCAAAGATGATGCAAACGATAAAAGCTCCATTAAACACATTTAAAGAGCCTGCATTCACAAATGACTTTTGAATGGTGCTAATAATCAAGCACTGACAGGTGAAATAAGTGGAAACAAAATGTTACAATGAGATATATGCACAGTTAATGACCTGGCTGTGAAGTTGTTACATGATTCAAAGGAAAAGTGGTTGTATGTGTTTTCATAGTAACACAAAACAAGTTATAAATTAATTTCACTAATTTAACCAACCCCAATAACTGTGATTCAGTAGCATGTTTTGATCATTCAATGCAAGTCAAAGTAAATAAATTATTTCACACTTATGTTTACCATGGCAAGAGGCCATCTGAGTGTATCCAGAACAATAGGTACGATTAGACAGGCTGCTGTCAACCTGACAGTTAAGAGGCCGCAGACATGACTGACTATGCTCCTATTATTAAACAGAAATGCTTTAACTATATTTCAGTAATATGAAGAAATAGTTCACAATACACTGTTACTTAAAGTTAAGTCAGCAAATAAAATACACAAATAAAACCTTATCTTGGAACTCCATCCTTGCATTTATTCTGCCATAAAGCAGGGTCTCTTTTTAAGATTAATGGGAACATTACCAAATATTTGCATCCCTAGTGGTATCCTACTACAAAATATATTTATGGACTGCTATCTTTGAATGATGTTGTGTAAGTTTATCCCTTTACAGTCCTATTTAGGTATCGGTCTTTGCCATCTTGTTTCATTTTTATATTCAGTAAATGATGTTTGATTTGAGGAGCATCCAATGGAGATATTTCCTAGTAAAATAATTACTTCCATTCTCATCCTGATTTATAGAAGGATTGTTTATTTTATGTTTTTACTCACTGATTAATCTTTTATTGCACTGTGGAGTTAACATTTTTTATACTGTACTGTAATCTTAATTTTCTCCGAACCAGTGACTTTCTATCAAATGCAGAAATATCATGTAATGGTGCATGCTGATAAGAGTACAAATAAGGGCAAGCTGAATACCTTAAGCAATATATACAATAAAAAACAATACCTTTTGTTCACTCAGTAGATCTGTAATAGTCTGTGACATTTCGTCCACACTCTGAGCAGCTTTAACCAGTTGCTGAAGGCTCTGTACATGCTGGTTTAAAGGCTCAAAGTCACACAGTGTTGGAACCCTGTAATAATGAAATATTAATATTTGAACAGTTATTACATTCAGTGAAAATCTTTTATAACACTAAATTATGCATTAAAGCAAAGTTTTAAGTTTTATTGGGAGAAAATACAAAAAGTCATTGGACAGCTCTGTGCATTTGAGTCTAGGTCCCTGGAGCTATAACACACATGCTGCACTGCTCTTGTAAGATATTTTTTTATACATCAGGCTATATATCCCATAGTCTAAATAAAGCTATTTATAATATTTGTCATATAAAGATGCAGATGTACTCATATCATTCATAAGAATAAAAACCTTATTGGGCAACATGTTTTAGAATGTGAAATGCTTAGATACTACCTGAAATAAAAATCTTCACTTATTAACTGGAGAAACATGACGGTATAAATCCTCTAACACCACTGTCTGGGATAATAGTACAAAGGATGTTACTGCTTAATGAACAATTTTCGGTAATAAATTATAGTAAACTTCTGGAATATTGCCTCCACTTGCTTAACAGGAAGACGTCTACCACACCACCATAACAAAAAAAGATATTGATGTACTAATTTACATGAAAGTAATTAATAAAGATGAGTCTGAATGGTTTTTAGAATCTGGGAAGCAAGTAATAATGTTGTTAATAGTGCCCTGTTTCTATCAACAATAGTGACATAAGGAAAGAGAAAAACAGACTATTACTTATCTAAAAATTTTTTAATTCATTTGGCATCAGTTTGCCACCAATATTTTATTTTTCATTAAACCCATACCTGGCTTTGAGATGTGTACAAAAAAAGTCACAGAAAACTGGGAAAATGTAACTGCTTTAGGTAATTAACTGCAAGTATACACAATAATGCCACCTAAGACCTAAAAAAAACTTTAAGAGTCGAGTCATTAATTTGAAAAATGGCATAGTCAATAAGGAATATAAAATAATGCCTATAAATCATAAACAACAATAATTTTCCTTAGAGCCTTTAAAATACACTTTTTGCCTGAGTTAGCTAAAGCTATTTTCTGCCCATTAATATTTGCACTGTAATTTTACTTCCTAATCAAAAGAGGTTATTAGTCACTGTTTCAAATAACACAGGGAAACAGCACTCAAATAAATAACTACAATTAACAATCACATAAGCAAATGCGAGAAAATATCTACATGGGACAAAATGTGCAAAGTTATTAAAATCAAAAAATATCACTACACTGCACAGTAAATGCTAATTAACTGAAACATACAATATAAATCTGTGATTGCTTGTTATTTGTAAATATAGATACATGCAAAAAATAACAAAGATCACAATGTAGTAAACTTCATGTATACAATGTTTTATTAATATACTGCAAATTAAAAATAACAAGATAAATATTATTTAAAAAGCCAACTTAATTTGGAGAAACAGAAAAATCTTTATTATATACAATGACAGAAACAGGCAAATTGTAATTAACCTAAAGAACAAATATAGCTGAAATTAGAAGAGGCATCAGCTAACAAAGTCTTAAATTTTGAACATTTATGAAAAGTCTTAATGGAAAAAAAAAAACATTTTGTCTAAAAGCAGGATATAACATGTCCTAAAAATACTGCACATTGTCATTTTGAAAAGTTCTGACATTTTTGGTTTATGAGATTGCAAATTACTAGTAATACAGTTTCTATGTATGTGCTGCTATAAGAAATGTTTAAATGCTCCCAAATTTAAATGTAAGGAATTATCACTGAGTACAATAATAAAACAAACAAAAAATGTTTACAACATTAATACCTGAGGAAAGGCTGAACTTCTAGAGGACAGCAAGACTGCAAAAACTGCAGATCACATATGGATATTTCAGGAAGCTCAAAGTCAAACTTCCGAGGCTTACGTGTCTGAGTAAACAAATATGAGAAATTGTTCTTAATAATCAAAAATATTTCGTAAGTTAAAGATGATTCATTATGTATTTCAAATACTTACGCAAAATAAAGCAGGAGGCCAAGAATCAAGTCCTTTAAACAAACGATTTCTAAGAAAAGATTTTCCTGAGGGAAGAAACGAGAAAATACTATAATTGAATTTTACAAATCGAAGTTTCTGTTTTCTTTTCCACCCAGCCACAGGGGATACACAAACCAGTGTGATTTTTTTTTTTGTGCCGATCCCAAGCCCAGATAAATAGGGCGGGTTACATCAGGAAGGGCATCCGGTGTAAAATTTTGCCAGACCAATATGCAGCCAACAATACAGATTTCCAAACCAGATCGGTTGAGGCCCAGGTTAGCAACAGCCACCACCAGTACTGCTGGCCAAGAGGGTGCTGGCAGAAATTGGACTACTGTTGGCCGAAAAAGGAGAACTTGGGTTGGGCTTTGGGGGGGGGGGGGGGGGGGTTAGTTTTATTGGGATGTGATTTCAATGGACATGATGGTGATGGGAACAGAGGGGATGAGGAGGTGATGGGGAGGTATGGTGTCAAAGAGAGGAATAAAGAAGGTCAGATGATAGTGGATTTTGCGAAATGGATGGACATGGCTGTGGTGAATACGTATTTTAAGAAGAGGGAGGAACATTGGGTATCTTACAAGACTGGAGGAAGATACACTCACGTAGGATATATCCTATGCAGGAGGGTTAATCTGAAGAAGACTGAAGACTGCAAAGTGGTGGCAGGGGAAAGTGTAGTTAGGAAGGGTAAGATGGTGGTCTGTAGGATGACACTGGAGATCAAGAATAGGAGGAGAGTGAGGGCAGAGCTAAGGATCAAATGGGGAAGTTAAAAAAGGAAAACTGCAAGGCTGAGTTCAGGGAGGAGGTAAGACAGGCACTGGGTGGCAGTGAAGAGTTACCAGATAGCTGGGCAACTACGGCAGAAGTAGTAAGAGTGACAGTAAAAAGAGTGTTTGGCGTGACGTCTGAATAGAGAAAAGAGGAAAATGAAACCTGCTGGTGGAATGGGGAAGTACATGAGAGTATACAGAGGAAGAGGTTGGTGGAGAAGTGGGATAGTCAGAGAGATGCATAAAGTAGACAAGAGTACAAGGAAATAAGACATAAGGTGAAGAGAGAGGTGGCGAAGGCTAAAGAAAAGGCATATGATGAGTTGTATGAGAGGCTGGACACTAAGGAGGGAGGAAAGGACCTGTACCGTTTGGCTAGACAGAGGGACCACGCTGGGAAAGATGTGCAGCAAGTAAGGGTGATAAAGGATGAAGATGGAAACGTACTCAAAAGCGTGGAGGGCGTGTTAAGCAGATGGAAAGAGCACTTTGAGAGGCCGATGAATGAAGAGAATGAGAGAGAGAGAAGGTTGGATGATGTGGCGATAGTGAATCAGGAAGTGCAACGGATTAGCAAGGAGGAAGGAAGGACAGCTATGAAGAGGATGAAGAATGGAAAGGGTGTTGGTCCAGATGACCTACCTGTGGAAGCATGGAGAAGTTTAGAAGAGATGGCAATGGAGTTTTTAACCAGATTGTTTAATGGAATCTTGGAAAGTGAGAGGATGCCTTAGGAGTGGAGAAGAAGTGTACTGGGACCGATATTAAAGACTAAGGGGAATGTGCAGAGCTGTAGTAACTACAGTGGGGTAAAATTGGTGAGTCAAAGTATGAAGTTATGGGAAAGAGTAGTGGAAGCTAGGTTAAGAAGGGAAATGGTGATTGGTGAGCTGCAGTATGGTCTCATGCCAGGACAGAGCACCACAGATGTGATGTTTGCTCTGAGGGTGTAGATGGAGAAGTAGAGAGAAGGCCAGAAGAAATTGCATGGCGTCTTTGTGGAACTGGAGAAAGCATATGATAGGATGCCTTTGGAGGAGTGGTGGTATTGTATGAGGAAGCTGGGAGTGGCAGAGAAGTATTTAAGAGTTGTATAGGATATGTACGAGGGAATTGTGACCGTGGTGAGGTCTGTGGTAGGAGTGATGGATGCATTCAACGTGGAGGTGGGATTACATCAGACATCGGCTCTGAGCCCTTTCTTATTTGCAATGGTGATGAACTGGTTGACAGACAAGATTAGACAGGTGTCCCCGTGGACCATTATGTTTGCTTATGACATTGTGATCTGTAGCGAGAGTAGGGAGATGAGAAGAATGGTCTGCAGGAACAAGACAGAATATATGTGTGTAAATAAGAGGGAGGACAGTGGAATGGTGAGGATGCAGGAAGCAGAGTTGGCAAAGGTGGATGAGTTTAAATACTTGGGATCAACAGTACAGAGTAACGGGGATTGCAGAAGAGAGGTGAAAAAGAGAATGCAGGCAGGGTGGAATGGGTGAAGAAATGTGTCAGGAGTCAGCAAGAGTGAAAGGGTAGGTCTATAGGACGGTAGTGAGACTAGCTATGTTATATGGGTCGGAGATGGTGGCCCTGATCAAAAAACAGGAGACAGAGCTGGAGATATCAGAGTTAAACATGCTGAGATTTGCATTAGGATTAGGAACAAGTAGATTAGAGGCTCAGTTCAGGTTGGATGGTTTGGAGACAAAGTCAAAGAAGTAAGATTGTGTTGGTTTGGACATGTGCAGAGGAGAGATGCTGGGTATATTGGGAAAAGGATGCTAAGAATAGAGCTGTCAGGCAAGAGGAAAAGAGGAAGGCCTAAGAGAAGGTTCATGGATGTGGTGAGAGAAGACATGTAGGTGATTGGTGTAACAAAGCAAGATGCAGAGGACAGGAAGATATGGAAAAAGATGATCCACTGTGGCAACCCCTAACAGGAGCAGCCGAAAAAACAGAAGAAAGTTTGTTTTTCTTTTAACAATAGCAAAGTATCTTCATTAACTTAGCGAAAAGATTCTACTATCTAAACAATCATCACAGCTAGAAACAGAAAAATAAGAGGGGTTGAGAAACAGACAATGAAGTAACCTAAAGAGAGCTGTGCACAGGAGATGTCCTCATAATTTAGAAAATGTGGAAATTTTTTGCAAGAAGTAGTGGCCAAAATTCGCCAAGTCCAGATGTGCCAAACCGATACACTCTTACTCAAAAAGACTGAATGCTCTAATAAAATCAAAAGGGACTTCTAAAATGTATTAGTTTAGGTGGTGTACACACTAATGCTGCTGGGTTTTTCTATGATTTTTTTTTTCCTTTATTCACTAAACAGCTTGTTTTCACCTTCCTTTTATAGACTGTAATTTTGCAATAAAGGTGAAATAAGTTCTGAGAGGATTTCTCTACTATTATTTTTATTACACACTGCTACAACTGTCCTGCAAAGTTTCTGAATTAATGGAAATCGTATTTGGAAATATTGTACCTGTGGGCTACTCAGTAAAACTAAAAATCCAATTTAATGTTTGTTTAACTTTAAAACTTAACATTATGTGAAACTTACATTTAAACTGTAATGTAATCTGCATTCATGTGTATAAGGTAAGTAGATAATAAGCAAATGTCATGTTGTCACAGGGGATTCTACTATAAACTGTTCTGAAAGACTGACAACATACGTAAATTAATGTTACACTTTATCTATGACACATAAATCAGGAAAGAAAATAGACATGAAGCAAAATATTAAGACTGTTTTGATAACAAAAATGTTTAGAACAAAAACATCAGGTGTAATGAGTGACATCAAAACATTTTGTAAAATAAATGAAAATTTTACATTGCACCATAAAATGTCTAGGTTGAATTTGTTTACTAAAGGTGAGAGTCTGAAAGACATTTAATAGCATTTTACTGAAGTTGTTTTACTTTCAAGCTAGGATTAATGTGTGTGTGTGCGTGTGTGTGTGTGTGTGTGTGCTTGAAAAGCTGTGTTAGTACATACCTGATGAAATAATTATTTAATCACTAAATTACCTCCAATTTTACTGAGATGCAAAAACTGATTAAAGTGCATATAAATTTGCACCAACTGTGAGGTGAATAGCCAAGACACACATTTTTGGTCTTTTCAATGTCAGCCGGGACTTGACTGAATATTTTTCTAACCATACTATAAACTTTCAAAAAAGAAGAAATCTCTAGTATAAGTAGGCTACTGTACTTGACAATCTCCTCTGCCTTTACAGTGGTGTGCAAAAGTATTCAATCCCCTTGAAAGTCATCATAATTTTTTGCATGACAAAAGATTTATACACATTTATCCATTCAGTACTTTTTAAGTGAACTCTTATACTGTAACAATACAAGTCAAAATAAACCATTTTCTGTAGATATTTAACTGAATTTAACAAAATTTTGCAATCTGTGTATTTCAGTAGTTTACTGGCCATTTAAAACTCTTAACACCAGTAAATACGGTCTGTTTTAAATGTTTATTTGTTAAGATTGAAGATGGCAAATTGCCTTTCTTTTTTAAATTACATTTATTACGAAATTACAATTGTATTATTGTAATTCTACACATCTGAAAGGCATTTTATAATAACTACTGTACTTTATTTTCACACCTTACCTTTTGTGGACTTTACTTGACTTCTTTGCATATTTTATTTTGTTGCTGAATGTGAAAATATTGGAGTGGGTTACATACTTTTGTACTTAGATGCTATAACCACAGAAAACTAAAGATAGAACAAAGAGCTTAAGTTTTTCACATGTACATAGTACATTGAATTCTTAATTTTGGGTTTGACCAACATGCAGTAAACTTAAGTAAATAAGACGTACGTAAATAAGACTATGAAACACATGTAGAGTGCAAAATAAAACAACAAAAATACAATACTTATATCACAAAATTATTTCACTTTACTTACTGAACAATTTTCCAAATGACTCCCTTTTAGCTTTTTCGGCCTCATAAAGTTCTTTGCCATCTTTTACCAAAGCATTTGCCCACTGCAACAAACCGTTAACAAGAAAAATGTAGCTTTATCCATTATTCAATGAAGATTCACTTTAAACTGGCCACAATGAGCCAAATAATCTATTTTTTCAACAATGGCAAAGTAAAGATGAATCTAGTAGTAAATGCTGAAAATCTTTAGAGTTATAAGAAGGAGGAACATACTTTGCAACACAGAAATTGTCAACTTGTGCAAACAAATGTCCATTTATCCATCAATTGTTCTAACCTGTCAAATTTGGGGACATGAATTGAATCAGGAATTCTTACTGTATGTCACATAGTAACTAAAGATGCCATGTTGTAAAAATAGAATTACATTTCTTCAAATTTAAATTTTCTTACCTGGAGTGACCTGCACAGTATGAAGTGCAGAGTAAGAGAATGGATTGAACTGGCTATCTTTTGGTTTCAAGTTCAAAGTCAAATTTATTGCCATGTGTACACAGTAAAATAATGCAAGAATTCAGTGCTTTAACAAAGAATAAATGTAGTAACTGTAATGAATACAATTCTAAGTTACAGTGGTGTGAAAAACTATTTGCCCCCTTCCTGATTTCTTATTCTTTTGCATGTTTGTCACACAAAATGTTTCTGATCATCAAACACATTTAACCATTAGTCAAATATAACACAAGTAAACACAAAATGCAGTTTGTAAATGGTGGTTTTTATTATTTAGGGAGAAAAAAAAATCCAAACCTACATGGCCCTGTGTGAAAAAGTAATTGCCCCCTGAACCTAATAACTGGTTGGGCCACCCTTAGCAGCAATAACTGCAATCAAGTGTTTGCGATAACTTGCAATGAGTCTTTTACAGCACTCTGGAGGAATTTTGGCCCACTCATCTTTGCAAAATTGTTGTAATTCAGCTTTATTTGAAGGTTTTCTAGCATGAACCGCCTTTTTAAGGTCATGCCATAGCATCTCAATTGGATTCAGGTCAGGACTTTGACTAGGCCACTCCAAAGTCTTCATTTTGTTTTTCTTCAGCCATTCAGAGGTGGATTTGCTGGTGTGTTTTGGGTCATTGTCCTGTTGCAGCACCCAAGATCGCTTCAGCTTGAGTTGACGAACAGATGGCCGGACATTCTCCTTCAGGATTTTTTGGTAGATAGTAGAATTCATGGTTCCATCTATCACAGCAAGCCTTCCAGGTCCTGAAGGAGCAAAACAACCCCAGACCATCACACTACCACCACCATATTTTACTGCTGGTATGATGTTCTTTTTCTGAAATGCTGTGTTCCTTTTACGCCAGATGTAACGGGACATTTGCCTTCCAAAAAGTTCAACTTTTGTCTCATCAGTCCACAAGGTATTTTCCCAAAAGTCTTGGCAATCATTGAGATGTTTCTTAGCAAAATTGAGATGAGCCCTAATGTTCTTTTTGCTTAACAGTGGTTTGCGTCTTGGAAATCTGCCATGCAGGCCGTTTTTGCCCAGTCTCTTTCTTATGGTGGAGTCGTGAACACTGACCTTAATTGAGGCAAGTGAGGCCTGCAGTTCTTTAGATGTTGTCCTGGGGTCTTTTGTGACCTCGCGGATGAGTCGTCTCTGCGCTCTTGGGGTAATTTTGGTCGGCCGGCCACTCCTGGGAAGGTTCACCACTGTTCCATGTTTTTGCCATTTGTGGATAATGGCTCTCACTGTGGTTCGCTGGAGTCCCAAAGCTTTAGAAATGGCTTTATAACCTTTACCAGACTGATAGATCTCAATTACTTCTGTTCTCATTTGTTCCTGAATTTCTTTGGATCTTGGCATGATGTCTAGCTTTTGAGGTGCTTTTGGTCTACTTCTCTGTGTCAGGCAGCTCCTATTTAAGTGATTTCTTGATTGAAACAGGTGTGGCAGTAATCAGGCCTGGGGGTGGCTACGGAAATTGAACTCAGGTGTGATACACCACAGTTAGGTTATTTTTTAACAAGGGGGCAATTACTTTTTCACACAGGGCCATCTAGGTTTGGATTTTTTTTCTCCCTAAATAATAAAAACCATCATTTAAAAACTGCATTTTGTGTTTACTTGTGTTATATTTGACTAATGGTTAAATGTGTTTGATGATCAGAAACATTTTGTGTGACAAACATGCAAAAGAATAAGAAATCAGGAAGGGGGCAAATAGTTTTTCACACCACTGTATCTTCTATTTTCAAATAGACTGTACCTAGTCAAAATCCTCACCAGAGGTATAAGAGATGTGAATTGAGCATAAGAAAAATTGGAAAGAATGTTATATATTTCAAGCTCTTACCTCTCTATAGTGTTTCATAAATATTTTCCGCCTAACTACCTCCACAACAGCCAAACAATACATTTGAGGCACTGTACTGAGTGCCTCAACAATTCGAATTCGCTCAAGAAGTTCTGTTAAAAGGCGAAGCAGAGCCTGAAGTTTCTCTCCATCCTGATCAGCATGAAGCATTACATAACAACACCATCTGCAAAAAATAAACAACGTAAACACTTAATTTAAAAGAATATAGTGAGTACATTAACAGAAGAGTAGTTTGATCCAGTCTATCTATAGATTTCTCTCTCTCTCGTCAAATATATATAAATGAAGAGAGAGTAAGAATTTGCCCCCTTCCTGATTTCCTCTATTTTTGTTTATACACAACACTGAATCTGATCAAATAAATTTAATACAATACAAAAGACAACCCAAGTAAACATAGTACACCCTTTTTAAATGACCATTTGATTTATTTATTGAAAAATGTGTGAAGTGTTTATTCATGTTGCACATACACACCTTTTCCAGTTTTTATTGAAATTTAAGCATGTTAAGTCCAGTAAATAACCTGAAATGGTATAACAGTAAGCAATAAAATGTCAGAGGTTTTTAAAAGAAAAAAAACCTAATCAATAACTGAAAAATATTGTAATCTTAAAGGCAGTTTTCCAAGAACATTAATGGGTTAAGGGATGCTCTGATCAATCGGCTTTTTTTCAGCAAAACGGATAAAAACGAATCTTTTCAGTCTCTGCTTTTCTAAGGTAATTTTGCTCCTTTACACAAGGTATTACGGTAGTTGAGCCAGTGCGCATCATTTTTTTCCTTCTGCACCAAACTTCCTGCAGTATAAACAAAGAGAGTGGCTTTTTTATCAGTGAGCAAGAGGAGACATATTGGCCTTTAAGTTAAAGAAAGTAGAGCAATAAACTGAAAAAAAAGAGAAACCGGAGAAGTCGGTCAGTCATAGACAAACAGCAAGAAAAGCTACTTTAAGGAATTTTGACCTTTATTTTGTTATTTAAATTAAAGTGGACAGTGCTTGTGTTAGGACAACAGTCTAATTTAAAATGACACTGGGTGGCTGCTAGCTCATGGCTGAGCTGCTCGAAGGACACCGGGGAGCTCCTTCATTACAGAAAGTGAAGAGTATGTGGGGCAGAGGAAGAAGACAGTTTGGTCCTTAGTTATTACAGATAGAAAATCAGTTACTTTAGTATTTCACTACAACTGTCTATTTTAAATAGCAATGAATAATAAAACATAGTAAAAAGTAAAAGCAAAAAAGTAAAACATATTAAAAAGTACATAAAAAATTAAATCACATTAATGCCTCGTCAAAAACAACATTATGTATTACTTTATCCTCTAACGTACATTCGATAAAGGTTTCTTTTTTGCATTTCTGTTCGCATATTGTTTAGGACATTTTTCTCTTTCTCATTTATTGGATGATTCTCTTTGTTCTTGATTTTTATTATATGCAGCTCTTTTTTATTCATTTCTTTTTTTTACGTTTATTATCAGCTCTTGCTGCTGTTTTTCTATCGCGATCCAAAATTCGACAGTCTTGAATAGATAATTTGATTTTCTGCCTTACCATTATAACTGACTGCGTTGGAGGGCGAGTTAGCACTGAGTGTGTCATGGGGTGGTATGGAGAGAGGATGTGCACAGTAATGATTAGTAATTATTATGTGAGCAGTGTGGAGGGGAGCGGTCAAGGCTGAATAACGTGGACATGACAGAAAACTTTTTTAATAGAAAAGAAAATGATAAAGACAAATTTGAAATTCTCATTTAGTAAACAACAGACTTTTTCAAAAAGATTTGTGCTGTGTTTGTTTGTCGTTGCGTGTCATTCAGCATACATTTTGGTAAAAAAACAAGTACTACATAATTAAAATGGTCATCCATATTTATAATTACACCTCAAGAATTACAAATGACTAGCTGCTATATTGAAAAAAAAAAACACACACACCCGTGTAAAATATAGTAAATGTACATTTTCATAGCAAAAGGCTGTAGCGCAGTTAATGATTTAAAATGATTAAAACCCAAGTGCATATATGTTTACATTTAAGCACTGTTTAATTGCCAATATCAATTGATTGTGTGAGAATATATATATATATATATATATATATATATATATATATATATATATATATATATATATGCAGTTGGAGATCCACGAAGGGAGAAAAAACGAATCACGTATCATAAAATAGTTTTATTCCTGAGCTTTCAACCCCTATCAGGGGTCTTCATCAGAGGATAATGCTTAGACTTACAAGAATCAAAGGCAATATATAGCAACACATTCAGTATGGGGGGGGTGGGTGGCGGTGACTAAGTCAGTATGATCAAGGGGGGGTTGTATAGTTTAATCATTGTTTATATGTCCTTCTTAAGTTGGCATATGCTGGGTTTATGTCCAAGTGTCTGTTGATGGCGTTTTCATCTGATAGCCAAGACTCGGCCAACTCTCTGGCGCTTTTTGTACTGGCCTTAAATTTTACTTTTACGTTGTCCCAGTTGAATGTGTGTCCTGTCGATTTAGTATGTGCATATATCAAGCTATATATTGCCTTTGATTCTTGTAAGTCTAAGCATTATCCTCTGATGAAGACCCCTGATAGGGGTTGAAAGCTCAGGAATAAAACTATTTTATGATACGTGATTCGTTTTTTCTCCCTTCGTGGATCTCCAACTGCAAATATGCAAACCGTATCACAGACCTTCTCTTCCATTCATATATATATATATATATATATATATATATATATATATATATATATATTTATTTATTATACACACACACATAGTTACATAATATGACTATATATATGTATATCTACATGTATATATAGTTACATTACAGAAAAAAACAATACAATGGCTTGTAATTGTGAGAAGCATTTTATTTTCATTTATGCCATATACATTATGGAGAAGTATTTTTGTTTTAATGGGTCGAGTGGCAATAAGAAAACCACTGCTAATGTTTTGAAATAATACAGTCTTGTCTGGGCTAATAACTCAGAAATTAAAGCACTGAACAAATACACAGGTGGAGATATGAATACCACACAGCAGTTAAACTGTACTTGAAGCGTTGTCTTGTGAGGCGGCAGACTCTCAGAAACTTTCAGTTGTGGCTTTGAGTCTACCAGATCTGCTCCTGTCAGAGTCTTCTCTATTTTCCAAGTTCCATTTGATGGCTTAGGAAACAATACTCATTGCCACCATTCTTTGCAATTTCTCTAAAGGACAGACGTACATTTGTAAGGGTTATAATTGTCTGTCTTTTCTTAATGGTCTTTTTCTTGTTGTAATGATAGCAATATACAGTGCAATACTGTCCAAATAATGCTTTAGAGTGTGTAGCAACACCGTTTAATCCAACACTGCTTTTATACAGACAGCCTTTCAAAGCTTAAATCATTTCCGTAAGCTGGTAAAGCGTTTTTGTGCAAGTCTGAAAATTACATTAGTTTTCAATTTTTTGTAACCTAAACATTTTATAACCTCTGGAAATTTACAATTTACCTAGACACCATTTCAGGTTATTTATTGAAATTAAACTGCTGAAATTTCAAAATAAACTGGAAAAATGGGGGTACTGCAAAACATTTGACCAGTACTGTATATGCTAGGCTACAGAATGGTCCCAGCACATAAGGGGACACTTGAAGTTTTTTGCTCCTTCCTGATCACTCAGTTCTGCTGATGAACGGTGTCTGGTGGTGCCACCTCTGTGCAATATTAAATCTCAGACCAGAAACTTTTAATGTGAAGCTCCTAGGTGGTGGAACAAGCTGTCCACCTCCATTTGGAATTCTGACTCCCTCAATGTATTTAGAAAGTGTTTGAAGACTCTCTTGTTTGGTGAATTTCTGTCTACCTGATATTAGCGGTTAGGTTTTTATTATCTAGGAATTATAACTCACTTATACTTTTGTTCCGAGCTCTCCACTTGTGATGATCAATTTTGTAACCTTGTCCTGTAACACTTAGTTCCAAACAGTTCACCAGACTGATGCTACTCAATTATGCTAGCCTCTTTTGCAAGTCACTCTAGATAAAAGTGTCTGCTAAGCAAAAAAACTGTAGATGTGCATATACATTATATATATGAATGGTGGGCAAAAGATAAAAAAAAACTAACAGATTCAAGCTCTCCAAAAGGTTAGTTTTATTCTTTATCATATATATAACATACACATAACACACACACAGACTACTGTTTCACACATCATCATTGTTCTTGAAGTTTGAAAATGTTTGTGATGGTTTGCAACCAGTTGAAGAGTATACTCTTTCTGTTTCTTGTCCATTTTCAGTATGTCATTGTACTTCGAAACTCGTTGCTCTTTAAGCTGCATCAATCATTACCAACATGTGTGCCGACAGTTCACAAAATTCACTTAAAGATTCAATCATTTGTCCACTATTCTGATGGTTTCTTGAGAAATGACAGAGAGCTTTCTTTGCCTTTCTCCATAAAGACATTAAAGAAGGATGTTGTTCTTTCTGTTATTAGATCCTCTAACTTCAGTTGTTCAGATTCATTTGTCATTAGGAAATGTCTGGTTTTGCCGGTTGCTGCATGCATTTTAACATCTTTACCTTTGTTTCTGCTGAGACTCTGGCATCAAAAAGGGCTAAAACAGAAATTTCTACTTACTACTAGAATGTTCTGACAACTCCATCTTAATATAATTATGTTCTGGAAACCCCACCTTTCTAGAATGGTTTCAATTTCATTTTTTTTATTGTTTATTAATCACTTAGTCATTTAAGAACATTATGCAAGAATATGTACATAGTAGTAACAATAAAAATAAAATGTTCAGAATGTGAGCAGTGAGCAACCCCCAAATGTTTTATATTCAGGCCAAAATTTCACTGGTAAGCAAGCCATCTCTTAATGGACAAAAAATAAGCCTTGTGGAGAAATGATTCTACAAATCTCAACTCTTGCTACTGGTTTGTGGACCAACCGGACATATACTGTATATTTATACTAGTCAACCCGCGGCGTACCATACGCCGCATAATCAGGCCGCTTTTTTAATGATTTTTAAGCACAGGGAAAAAATTAACATTTGAAAAATCCGGAGGAGAGGGGAAAGACGCCCATTACGCCCCATCCGTCATGCTAGTCTGCTGATTTCTCGTTCAGTAACCTGTGAGTAGTGATAGGCGGAGTGAAGCCTCGCGAAGCATCAACACGTTTGAAGCAACTGTGCCGGAAATCGTATAGAAGCTTCGAAGCATTTGACACTCACCTCTCTCGTGACACCTCCTGGCCATTTTCATTAACGTTACAGAAACTTATGATACACTTCAATGACGTCTGTTAAAAGTCATATTGCTTTTATTTTTTCGTAGCTACAGACTGACAACGAAGAGAAGGGTTCATCAGCAGCTTGTAGTGTGTGATGTCTAAAAAATATAAATATAACTAACACCAACAGGCAGAATGCACTATACAATAGCAAGAGTTAAACAAAATAAGACACCTCACCTCGTGCATTCCCGGCTCTTTCGATTAGTATTTACTTTTGCACTGTATCATTATAATCGCTCCTGTTATTAGTATTATAATTAACCCTGATCTTTTCTTGAGATCACATTTAATAGCCTTAAATGTTTTCTTTGCTCTGTCTTAATTAAAACGGAGTAGACAGAAAATAAAGGTTTATCCCTGTACTTTGCCATGATATACTGTAGGTAAGCACATTTGAGAAAGAAAATGTGAAATCCTTAAATCACAGATGTCATTATTCGATCAAGTATTAAAATCTGCAGTGCTTCGAAAGCTCGACACAGTGTCGAAACCTTAGTATCGAGCGGCCCATCACTACCTGTGAGTCACGTAGAGTTTTCATTGTTGTTCTGGCCGCTTTTCGCGTACTGAGTTGTTCCGGAGTCACAGTTGAGAAACAGTTTTTTAATGTCTTTTAAGCACAGAGGAAAAAATGAACATGTGGCCGGTGCATTCTTTAACTGCCTTGTGGCGCTGTAGTAGTACGGATGCTTTGCAGTAAGGAGACAGTGGAAGATTGTGGGTTCGCTTCGCGGTTCCTCCCTGTGTGGATAGCAAATTATCCGCAACAAACAAACTGTTTTACACGCTGCAAACCAATCCGCGCCGCTTTTTCAATGTTTTTTAAGCAGAGGGAAAAAAATGAACATTTGCAAAATCCGTAACGCTGCTTTCAGTAAGTACAATGCACACGTGTTTAATTTGTCAGCCACTTTTTGCCAGCTGTCTTTTCTGGTTTGGGCCGCTTTTGCAGTGTTACCTCTTGTGTATATTATATCTTGAAATCCTTCGAGTTGCTAATTAACTAACTAACACCCACCCCACTCAGCTTGTGTGAAAAAAATGCGCCCGTTCTTTCATCATTTTGTTGCAGCCTATCAAAGACTTGCTGATCATGTTTTGTAGACTCAATATACAGTATATTGGCTTTTCACTCAGCGCGAGGGCGCGCATTCATCTCGGATTATTACATCTTTCTAGACTAATCTGCTACACGGCTGCGTTTGAAAAACCGACTTATCCCGGATGAGTTTCACCGGCATTAATGATTAAGAATCTGGTTGGAACAAAACCCTGCAGACACAGGGGTTCACCAGGACTGAGTTTGGCAAACACTGCTGAACACAGACGAAACCGACTCAGGTGAGGAGTGGGGGCGGGCAAAGTAGTTGCAGTTATTGATTATTCAGTGTTGTTTGCCTGGGTGTCTGATCTGCTCAACAGGATTATAAATAAAAGGAAAACAATGTGAAGGCAATGTCACAGGTGATCCTGTGGTATAGCGGGTCCACAGCTCCCCTTCAAAAGCCCATTTACAAATAAATAATCATCGCACTCACAGTGTAGCGAGGGGTGTGGAAGTGTGGCTGAAATGGTTTCCGGGTAGACTCGTGCTTCGGGCATTTCTCCCCTGTGCAGTGTGTGAGCGAGTGAGGAGAGAGAGAGAGAGAAAGCCGGTACGTTAGAGTGAGCGAGAGCAGGCTCGAAGGCAATGTGTTCCTGTGGTATAGCGGGTGCATAGCTCACCTTCAAAAGGCCATTTTTAATCAGGCGACTGACAGTAGTGGAGTCAGCCACAGAGAAGGTCAGCTGCAGAGAGAGCGTCTCGACTGTTGCAGGGACTGAAGCAGGTGAGAAGCTCATGAAAAAGAGGCACAGGGCTTATTGGTTTTTAAAGACTGCTTCCTTCATTGTGTTTTAACTTCAGTTTTAAAGGATTGCGCGGCTCTCTCTCGCGCGCTGCCTGTGTGTGCGCTTGTCTCTCTCTGGCGTTGCCTCTGTGTGTGTGCGCGGCTGACTCTCTCGCGCTGCCTGTGTATGCCTCTGTCTCTCTCTGGCGCTGCATCTGTGTGTGCCTCTGGCGCTGCCTGTGTGTGCGCGCGGCTCTCTCTCTCGCGCTGCCTGTGTGTGCCTCTGTCTCTCTCTGGCGCTGCCTCTGTGTGAACCAAGATTCCACTGAGGTTGACTAATGAAAAGTCAACGTGGCTCAGAGCTGCAAGTGGACTGTGGCACAGACAAACAGAAATGACGGCATGTTTTTCGAGGCGTCGCGTCTGAGTTGGTGGGCATGGCTGTGATTTTTTCGTTGTATCCAATGGTCTAAGAGTTGGTGGGCGTGGCTCCTTCCTGCGTGCGCCATTGGCGTCTTACTTGTCGGCGGTTTAGTGAATCCACGCCCCTTCCGGCGTGCTTTCCATGGTCGGCTACTTGTCTTCTGGCTTAGTGAATTATATATATAGATATTAATACACACATACATACTTATACAAAAGCCAATTATTTTTTTCTCATGGATTGGTGCACAGTTATAATGTACAGAATACTAACGATGTACTTATGAACTGGAGTGATCAAAACTTTGAAGTCCCCTCTAAATAATTGTGCAGAAATGTGAATAATAAAGAACAATGCAGGACTGATAAAGACGGCAATAGTTCTGAATTCTTAAGGTACATTATAATCTAATCAGCTTAATTACAAAATAAAGAAGGCAGCAATAAAAAAAAAAAATAAAAAAAACAAAAGGCTGCTATACTTCCAGACAATAAAATAATATAAAAGAAATACATATCTTAGTACTATATACAAGAAATGGATAGAAGACTGAACTATAACCCATTAATATTGAATGTGATAAACTTCTGTACACAACTAGTTCATAGGCTTACTTTCTTCAAGTAGAAAAATCCAACTATAGTACAATGTGAAATCAATGTTATCAATGACTTAAAATTAGAAAAACGTAGTCACTCTAAAAAAATTCACACATTTTTCAGTGTATGGGCAAAATCAATGACATCAATTTGAAAACGAAAAACATAAGAATGGCTTCTTTTACTGTGAGTACAATTAATAGAACAACATTTCATGTGGATTTTGTTTACATTTGAAACACGGGCAGATTACTGGAGTTGTTCAATCCTAAAAATGCAAATAAAATTTAAATCATCAATCTTCTGGGTTTAAATCCAATTCTGCAGCAACTACTCAACAAGGCAATGATTTAGAAATAAAATAAAAATACACGTGTTAAAAAGGTAAATATACCTAAGATTACCAAATATCACAGCAGCAGTACACATCTTTAATTTCACTTAATCCAACTTCCTTTTTTCACATTTTGATGTAAGAGAAAAGAAATGTTTAATTGTATGACATTGAACTGCAGGCAAAAATTTACCTGGGATTAAAATTACCTGCATTGAAATGAAGCAACCATTATATTTATTCAGATGCAGAATGGGAGAAACAACTTACTTAAGTCTAACTTGCAGATTGTTTGCAAGTTCTTGTTTGGCAGTGGTACATTTCTGCTTAATATCCAAAAGTTTCCTGTGGTTCGTCAACATGATCATTAGCTGGTTTGCATGACTGAGACACAAGTCAGGCAGTACAGAAGTATCCTTCAGGTTTTCAGCCCTCTTTTGATTGGCTAGAAATCCCTACGATCATAAAAAACAAACATAAACTTTCAGGACTTAGATTATATTTAGGTGAAGAAACAAAATTAAGTATATGCAATTTAAAAGTGATCACTTTCACTCGACTGATTTTTCACTTACATCCTTCACTCCATGTTATACATTTTTGACAGTATTTCACTTATTATTCCAATATGAATGCTCTCATATCAGTCTTACTTGTTTCATCTTATGAATGGACATTTGTTGGCATACCCACAATATTGCTAATGTGCAATGACTCACTATATTATTTATTTTTATATAAAGCTGTTTTTACACTAACACATGTACTACAAATATTACTTTCATTGTTGAAGGATGTGTTTTACATAATCAGAACTCTGATTTCAAATAAATTAAAACATTTACAAATATGATTGTGTAACGTGGGTCTCATGCTTGGAGATACAATGCCTTGATATAGAAGAGTTCAAATAAAACTAATAAAAGTAATACGAACACTTAGAGAAGGATTTTTCCAGATTGAGTGTGTCTTAACACAGGTTGCAATTCCTGTCTCTCATGCTGCTGATAAGAAATGACTGTTTTGGTTTGTATCACATTTGTTAACTTTCCCTGTGATTTTCAGTCATAGCCTTCATCTGCATAATCTTAAGAGTCTGACGCAGTCCAGTCATATAACGTAACATGCCCAGCAACTAACTCCGACCAGCCCACTACTCGCTCCAACACATCAAACAGTTTGATGTTATGTTTAGTCATAGGGGTGGGCTCTGTGTTCATGAGAGCTGACAACCAAAAAATGTTCAACTGCAAGTACAATGCATATATGACAGTGACAAAGAATAAGGAACACGGGTGTTTTGGACCTCAAAGAACAGAAGAGAAACTAGTCTGTGTGATGTTTTACATACTAATGGAACAAACACAATGTTATTCTACTAACTTTACATACACAAAATTTTCTGTCATGTAAATTGACTTGGGATCAGAAACTGCAGTCAGCAACTCTAAAAAACCCAACAACTAGAAGTCTTATATTCACAATTAGGAGTGAGTATGGATAATCAGTAACTTATCAGGTTATCTTCAAATCTGTTTTTGGCACAAAATAGTTAAGGGGAATGTCACTCTTTGCCTGTTGGTTGTTTGTCTGTTTAATTAAAACCCAAACTTGTCTCCTCAGTGTTAACGTGAACAAACTTGTTACTAAAAACTAGTGACAAACTTAGCTATACCCAGTCATAATTCTGTTAAAGGGCCTAATTTGCTTTCTTCTTATTGTGATAGACGGCCAGAAACCCAGCCCCGCCGGGATGCTTGGAATAAGGAAGAACCGGGAGAGCGGCACGTCTTTTCCCTGGGTTCCCAGCCGGTCCTTGATCCCTGGGACACCAGAAAGTGCTGACAAACCAGGGATGGTTTATGCCCGGAGTGCTT
Source organism: Erpetoichthys calabaricus (assembly GCF_900747795.2). Lineage (NCBI taxonomy): Eukaryota > Metazoa > Chordata > Cladistia > Polypteriformes > Polypteridae > Erpetoichthys > Erpetoichthys calabaricus. The sequence continues at coordinate 41,509,855 of NC_041399.2, forward strand.
CCGGGTGCAAGGGTAGCGCTTCTGCCACAATGGGTAGTGCTGCCGGAAGTCAGTCATTAGGTACCTGGAGCACATCCGGGGCTGGATAAAAGGGGCCGCCTCACTCCATTCGGGGAGCCGGAGTCGGGTGGAAGAAGGATGGAGCTTGCAAGATAGGAGTGGAGGTGGCCAGAAGATACAAGGACTGTGCACTGTAAATAGTTTGTATATATTACTGTAAATAAACATGTGTGTTGTGGACACTGCATTATTGCGTCTGTCTGTGGTCGGGTTAGCTTTTACATTTACATTTATCTTCCCATTTTCCATGTTCAGTGGAAAAAAAACACATGCCAAGATATAGGGCTTATAGTTAAATTAACTGTGGATAAAGAAAACCATTATCATTACACTTTGTTGGACTACCTGGTTCATCAGTGTTTATTATTATTAGTTTTTAAAAGCAGACATACAAAATTGGAAAAAAATCAAATATACAGTTAGAGCTTCTGTACAGATTTTTTATAAAAACCTGGCAGGATATAATCAATAAAATTTTAGAATAAGCTCTTAAAACACCGATCTCTTTTTCCTCTCCATTCATCTCTACTGGCCTATTAAACTCATCAATTTAGGTATGTCTACAAGCCTCAAGTTTTACTCTGTTAGACATGCTCTCTCTCTCTGGGGTGGGGGTTGACTTGTTTTCTTTGTTTTTCTTTTTCAATCCTATTATTTGTAAAAAATTGATTGATTTGTATGAATGATTACAATAAAATTATAAATAAAATTAAAAAAATAAAAAATAAAAGCAGACATATAGTAGTAAGATAGGATGCCATTAACCAAGAAAAGTTTTCAATTTTATTTGCAAATGAAAAGTTAAGCAAACTAAATACAGAAATAAACTTAAATTACAAATTATTCGAAGTTAATTAACAAATAATGATATTAAAATTGAAACAACGATAATAAGTGGAGAAAACTATGGGCCAATAAGATTATTTACAAACAATAACGGAAGATTAATTAGGAGACAAATTTTAAACATTTAGTCCAAAACAATATTTTCATAATGACTGTCAATACCTGGAGCAGGCCAGATTCACCTAATGGAAATTTACGAAAGCATTTATAATATCATTACTTCAACTAGATTGTTTCTAAGAAGTAAAACATTCAGTAAGATAAAGGGAAAAAATAATAATATCATCTACTATGGTGAACAAAATATGAGACATCTGACCTCATAGTAGAGAGGAATATGTTTTACATTTGTAGGTAATTCGGAATATAAAATTAATATATATGGCAGAGTAGTTGTGTCAGAAAGAAAAGAAACACAGATGATAGAATAGTTGCAATCATCTCACCTGAGCAAGTTCTTTCTGTTCATTTACCAATTTTTTACAGCTGGCAATCATCTGGTCCAAAGCATATAACCTGTCTTCAAGACCTTTTATGGCCTTCATGTTCTGATTATCCAATTTGGCAATAGTGTCTCGACAGTCGCACAAAAAGGGCTGTATTAACCTTGGATCAAGCTGTAAAAGTTTAAAATGTTCACATTTACTTAAGGAGACAATATTTTTGCATCATATTCTATAACTGACACATAAAAAAAACGTATTTTACATCAAGTGCTTTAATTCAAGAACTAAGCAACAATATAGATAACATTTTATTAGTACATTAAATCATCAGAATCTTCATTACAAACACATTTAAAAGAAAAGGTACTACGTGAGTGGAGGAAGCATATTAATTTGCCATTTTCATAAGCACACTTGGTGGTGATTTATTAGGTACACCTGCTTGTTAACACAAATACCCTTTTCCTCTTAAAAGCCAATCTTATGGAAGCAACTCAATATATGCAGTATAACATACAGACATGGTAAAGAGGTTTAGTTGTTGCTCCACCAAATGTTAGAAGGCCAAGCCAAATAATCTAAGCAGTGATTCCAGTATCATGGAAACATGCGCCCCTATAATTTTCACTAACCATAACTGCTGGAGTTCCAGAAAATGCAGTACTTGGGGTAATTTTGGATAAAGCAGCAGAAGACTTCCATTGTTGCTGTTAGAATAATTATGTAAAGAGTATTTCTCTAAGGCAAACATTAGACCTCTTAATACTAACAACGCATTATTTGACTGTCACAGTGTACCTAAGCATTGTTGATGACTGAGTGTTGCTTTATGACTACAGTTTACACATTTTCATATAAATCAAGGCTTGCATTCCATTGTGGTATTGCAAGTATCACACCTATTATCTAAAAAGTCTACATGGTTTAACTTATTAAAGCAGGAAAATCCCTCTTTCAAGGTTAAAAATACATTTCATTACTGCCATTTCAATCCTAATATCCATCCATCCATTTTCTAACCCGCTGAATCTGAACACAGAGTCATGGGGGTCTGCTGGAGCCAATCCCAGCCAACACAGGGCACAAGGCAGGAAACAATCCTGGGCAGGGTGCCAACCCACTGCATGACACACACAAACACACCTACACACCAAGCACACACCAGGGCCAATTTAGAATCACCAATCCACCTAACCTGCATGTCTTTGTGATAAATATAAAAAAACATTATTCATACATAATCAACTGTCAGTTGCATTTGTTTTATCATGTAGTGTTACACATTGGAGTAAGCTGAATTTACAGGAAAATTATTAGCACTTTAATAAAGTACCATACATATCCTCAGTAAAGACACAAAAGGCATTACATTCAATCTCCAGTTGTTACGAAAGTGAAAACAAATGCCCAGCCCTCCATTTATCTTCTAATCTGCTTATCCAGTATAGAGTCCCTGGGAGCCGATGCCTGTCCAGGCTGCATGGGGCGCGAGACGGGATGCAATCTTGTAAGCTGCGACACCCTCGCAAACATCCACACATTTGTGTACAACAGTGACAAAATGACTTGCTACACATGTTCATTCAAAAAAAAAAAAGCATGTATTTATTTAGTGTTTAAAAACTTCTACGCTTGGCAGACATCTGTGTGGTTTAACTCGTAATGCTTTGAAGCACAAAAAAAAATCTCTGCAGTGACATCATATGTAATGTGTTAATAGAAGCATATAATCGGAGCATACTACTATTAAAATAGTATACTTAAATGCTGAAAATGAATCAGCAAACATTCAGTTTTCTATTATTCACTATATATTTGAAGCCAAAGTAATGTTTATTAGTATAACAACTAAAATGCGACTAACGGAGTGAAAGCACATAAGACACATATTTGAATCTTACAGGAGTTAATGGGATGTTTGTCTTGAGGTAATTACTGAATTTCCAGTTATATTCAGTGGCTAATTCTGGATTAGTGCATTGGCATTAGCAATAGCCAATTCTGATCACTTATTTGAGGATCTTTAAAATAACAGAACAAAGGCTGTTTTACAGGAATTCTGAAATAATAACAGTAATCATCATCATTATTTTAATTTGACAGGATTTCACAAAGGGGTTCTTAATGTTGGGACAAGTCAGAAAAACAACTGACTTATTTGGAATATTAAAGTTTCAGGCGTAATATCTGATATTTGATTTAAATTTACTTGATCATTAAATATTACACTTTGTAAGAATTATTAACCAGCTAATGTATTTTTCATATATTGATACTGTGGCACGCAGCTGGGGGTGGTACCCAGCCGGGACGCCCAAGAGGATCAGAGGAGGGCTCACGCCTCCTCCAGACCACGAGGGGGCGTCTGCCCTGTAGGGGCCCGTGGTCACTGCCAGGGGGCGCCCCACTGCCTGGAGTGCCCTGGACCTCAGCACTTCCGCCACACCAGGAAGTGCTGGGGGAAAGATGCTTCCGGGGATACAGCCGGCACTTCCGCCACACTGGGGCGTGTCGGTGGAAGATTGCCGGAGCACACCTGGAGCACCTCCAGGGGATAATAAAAGGGGCCACCTCCCTTCATTCAGGGCTGGAGTTGGGTGGAAGAGGACAAGGTCTGGGAGAGGAAAGAGGCGGCCTGAAGAGAGGAAAGGCATAGTGTGGATTTGGCTTGGACTTGTGGGGTAATTGGTGCTGCGGCACTGGGTTTGTGTACTTTCATACTTAGTAAATAAACGTGTGTTGGGAGTTAAAACGACGTCCGTCTGTCTGTGTCCGGGCTGCTTATCACAATACAAACGCAATACTCTTGACAGCAAATACCAGAAATCTGACAGTGTTTTTCATATAAACCTGGTTTGAAAAATTAATTGTTACAAAAGAGTGTGTACATGAAAGTAGCCTGAATTACCCTAGTATTATATAAAGATTTTTGGATTAGGTTTTTAGTATTGATTTTAAGCAGTACAGATTACCCCTTCACATTCAACCCCCCAAACAAGCCCCCCACCCCCCACCACCCCGACCCGAATGTGAAAGTGCACAAACAATACTTGGGGATCCTTAAATGTGGTGGGGCATAAAACAACAGGATATTTTTGTGGTTTCATTTATTAATGGCTTAATGCACTCACCATAGTGAATTCTTTGCCATTTAGAGGTGTGGCAAGTGTAAGCTGTCAATTGGTTTTGGCCGTATAGATAAAAAGGAGAGAGGCAAGTAACAAAGGAGAAAAATAAATTAGAAGAAAGGAAATCGTGAATGATTCCAGAGGGTTGGCTTGGCTGTATTTATTTATCAGTTACTGGAGAAAAAATGGTAGTGAATAGAATTTTTAATTACACATGTTACAATAATTCAAGTAGTCCATGATGATCACATCATTCTTTATACAGTAAATTCTATGCTAAATTTCACACCCAAGCAAATACAATCCTCTGAATTTGTTGTTACATCTGAAGGAATCCTCCCTCTCTGTCATAAGAACCTTTAGATTGAGGTGAAAGTGAAGATTTGTAGCACGTATGGAATACTTTATGATAATGGGAGTCTATTTAGTGTTCCTTTCTTTGCTGAATACTGAAATCTACACTGGAATATACAATTAGCCACAGTACATAGAATACTATCATTTAGGATGTGTTCATCTTAAATAGGCAAACTGAATCATAAAAGGATATTAAATCTGAAAGCAATATTATACATCTGACCGACATTATACACAACTTCACTTTTCGTGACACACACACTTCTGTATGGATTAGTAGAAGCGACCATCTTGCTCACTATAGCAGTAATGAAATGTCTCTAATTCAGTCATTACACTTTCATTGTTCGGTATATTTTCACTGTTCTGCTTGAATTTTTAAAAGTAAACTAAAAATTTAGGAGAAAAGAACTTTGTTTGACTTTTCTGTGTTCCAGAGGAGAGCACAGACACATGAAACATCATTAATGCCACCCTGCCACATCTCTACTTAGATGAGAGTATGGACAGTGGGAGCACATCAAGTAAAGCAGACTAAAATATAACAAAACACCCTAACAATGAACTTCTGAATATGGATATTACCTTATTTCCTCACAAACCCATTCTGCTTTCTAGGGGTACTCCCGATTCATCGGCCACTTGTGATTTTCACTAAAAGAAGGCTTGATCGATGACTGGTAAATTGGCTGATCATAAAAGCCAATCTTTTCAACCACTGCTTTTCTGAGCTTTACAACAATTTAATTGAAATGCTCCTTTACAGGAGGTATTACAGTAGGTTAGCCCGCGCCGTCTTTTTTTTTTTTTGCAGCAAACTTCTACAGCGCAAAGAGCAGCAAGTCGAGGGTTATTTAGAATAGAATGAGAGGCGATTGGAATATTAGCCTTTATGCTAAAGAAAGTGGAGTAATAAACTGAGAAAAAGGAATCAGAGGAGTCATCTTATGCAATTAGACAAATGGCAAGAAAAGCTTCTTTAATTAATCCAGACCTTTTTATTTTGTCCTTTAAATTAAAACAGACACAGTTTGAGTTTGGACAGCAAGCTTGTTTTAAGTGCAGCAACTTACATTTTTAGTTGGAAAAAGAAAAGATAGCATAGTAAACAATAGGATTGTTAGCTTAACAGAAAAATATGTCTTTTACTTATAAACCCTGTTAAGCATGTTAGTCTTGTGTCTTCTTGTTTAACATTATATCAACAGCTTTTAAAAAGATTTTTACTGTGTTTATTATTTGTTGCTGTGTGCCATACAGCATACATTTTGGTAAAAAACAAGTACTTCATAATTAAAATGGTAATCCATATTTTATAAGTATACTTCAAGAATTTTGAATGTCTATTTGATACACTGAACAAAAAGACATACCTGCATAAATATAGCAAGTGTGTACTTTAATAGCAAAAAAGCTGTAGTGCAATGTATTATTTAAAATGATTAAAACCTATTAAGGGCATGTGTATTTACATTTTAAGCAGTGTTTAAATATATCAGTATCGATTAATTGATTGTGTGTGAATATCACATTTTTTTGTTATTAAAGAAATGGTGAAAATGACTTTTTTTAATTAAGCTTTCCTTCAGATAGGTACAGTAAAGAAAAAAAATAATATGACAGCTTCTAATTATGAGAAAAATTTTATTATCTTTCATGTCATATATACTATGAATACATATTTTTGTACATATTTTATTATCTAAAGTATGTATTTGAAAGTATACATATAAATAAGTATAAAGTATACTAAATATTTTAGTATTTTTATGGTCCCTGAACAATATGCCTTGAGAATTTCATTTTCCTAATAAGAAATTAACAGTTAACAGTTGGTCTAATTTTTAATTATAACAATACACTTTAATATTGGACATAAGGCTTCTATGTGTCTAGTTATGGAGGAGCTCAGTGTAAAAAGTTTTTTAAAGAGATAACAGGAAGAAAAAAAAATCAGAATGAGATTCAGACGATCAAGTAACATGAAATTGGTGATCAGTATCGGCCTTAAAAAAACCTAATCGTAGCATCTGTACTGCCTTCATCTTTGGTGGGGAAGGGCACATCCTAAACAGAAAGTCTCCAACAGACTATAACAAAAAAAAAACATTTTAACCAGAAAAATAAATGATCCATCCATCCATCCATTTTCCAACCCGCTGAATCCGAACACAGGGTCACGGATATTTTTTCAAAATTAAGCATTTTTGCCATCTTAAATTTTTGAAACCACTGAAGCTACATTTTCAAGAGTTGAACTTCACATGTCTTAAAACTGTGCTCAACAAAAGTTAATGTATAAACTACATTACGACTGATGGAACAAATAATCTAGACAAACATGCTCAATACTGTTTAAATAAAGTAACCCACCTGTAACATTGCAGCTGTTTCATATACAGTACACATAAATATAAATCCTATTATGATATAAGGGCCTCTAGTGAGAACCAATTTTACCACTGAATTATTTACTAGTTTCAACACAAAGGAATGAAGGTGGCATTCTGGAAAATATGAAATGTGAATACCTGTCAAAAATGCCAAGGCGATACCTTGAATGTGAATACATTTGTTGGCAAATTTTGGTCCAGCACTCTTAAATGTGTCCACTAAAATCTTGGTAAATAGCTCTCCTGGAAAAATGTAACATTTTACTCTGATTGCCAAACAGTAATTTTTATTCAGTTAATTTTTGTCAACACTTTTAACAATTTGGTCTGGTGTGGCAAATGTGTATGGATGGAGTGCCCATTGTGTTTTGCCTTGTGACATTATAAGCTTATAAACTAATTGTATCACATTGAGCCTTAACATCTGTTTACTGAAATGAGTGAAACTGATTCAAAACTTAACTTCTTGTGTTTCAAATGCTGACTGCATGCTTCATCCTTTTATTTGGTGATCTAAAAATGCTGAACTCTTGTACTTGAATCATTATTTTATTCAGGGTACAGTTTGTGAAGTAGAAATGGCCTTGGACTGTGTGTTCAATGTTTTAGCCTTCCTTGCGCATGTTGTACTAAAGACAGAGCACGTGTAACTGGCAGAGTCTGTAAGAACACTACAGCTTCTTACTTATCTCATGGCACCTATTTCTGCCTTTGTTTTATTTTTTATCTATCTGCGAAAGAGAGGTTAATGAACAAAATGATAACTCACCTAACTAAAAAATACAGCATTGGAGATTATTTAATGATACTGTATAACAGGGAATTGCTTCAGTCCACTGCTATTTGTTGTCACTGTCATCATTATTTGGGTGCATTCCCACAATGACATGAAACTTATACTCATTTTTATATATTTTGCTGTCAGACACTGAAGACAAATGGCAATGTATTTATTATTGTAAAGTAATAAACCGTTCAAGAAAACACAGCACATAATTATAGTAAACTTTAGGAGTAGGCCAGTTTGGGGAACTGGCTCTGGATTTACAGGTGCATCTTAATAAATTAGAATATCATCGAAAAGTTTATTTATTTCAGTAATTCAATTCAAAAAGTGAAACTCATATATTATATAGATTCATTACACACAGAGTGATATATTTCAAGCGTTTATTTCTTTTTATTTTTCTTATTATGGATTATAGCTAATGAAAACCCAAAATTCAGTATATCAGAAAATTAGAATATTGTGAAAGAGTTCAATATTGTAGACTCCTGGTGTCCCACTCCACTCAACTAATTAAACCAAAACACATGCAAAGGTGTCCTGAGCCTTTAAATGGTTTCTCAGACTGGTCCAGTTGGCCACACAATCATGGGGAAGACTGCTGACTTGACAGTTGTCCAGAAAACAGTCATTGACACCCTACCTCCACAAGGATGGTAAGCCACAAAAGGTCATTGCTAAAGAAGCTGGCTGTTCACAGAGTGCTGTATCCAAGCAAATTAATGGGAAATTGAGTGGAAGGAAAAAAAATGTGGCAGAAAAAGGTGCACAAGCAACAGGGATAACCGCAGCCTTGAGAGGATTGTGAAGCACAGCCCATTTAAGAATTTGGTGTAGATTCACAAGGAGTGGACTGTGGCTGGAGTCAGTTCTTCAAGAGCCACCACACACAGAAGTATCCGGGACAGGGGCTACAACTATCACAGCATTCCTGGTGTCAAGCCACTCCTGACCCACAGACAACGTCAGAAGTGTCTTACCTGGGCTAAGGAGAAAACGGACTGGACTGCTGCTCAATGGTCCAAAGTCTTCTCTTCAGATGAAAGTAAATTTTGCATTTCATTTGGAAATCAAGGTCCCAGAGTCTGGAGGAAGAGTGGAGGGGCACAGAATCCAAGTTGATTGAGGTCCAGTGAGAAGTTTCCACAGTCAGTGATGATTTGGGGAGTCGTGTCATCTGCTGGTGTTGGTTCACTGTGTTTTATCAAGTCCAAAGTCAGCGTAGCCATCTACCAGGAAATTTTTGAGCACTTCGTGCTTCCCTCTGCTGACAAGCTTTATGGAGATGCTGATTTCATTTTCCAGCAGGACTTGGCATCTGTCTACACTGCCAAAAGTACCATGACCATGGTATTACTGTGCTTGATTGGCCAGCAAACTCGCTTGACCTAAACCCCATAAAGAATCTATGGGATATTGTCAAGAGGAAGATGAGAGACACCAGACCCAACAATGCAGACGAGCTGAAGGCTGCTATCAAAGCATCCTGGGCTTCCATAATAGCTCAGAAGTGCCACAGGCTGATCGCCTCCATGCCACGCCGTATTGAAGCAGTAATTCATGTAAAAGGAGCCCCGACCAAGTATTGAGTGTGTACATGGACATACTTTTTTTGTAGGCCAACGTTTCTGTATTAAAATAATTTTTTTTATTGGTCTTATTTAATATTCTAATTTTCTGAGATACTGAATTTGGAGTTTTCATTACCTGCAGGCCATAATCAGCAAAATGAAAAGAAATAAACGCTTGAAATATATCACTGTGTGTGTAATGAATCAATATAATAAATGAGTTTCACTTTTTGAATTGAATTACTGAAATAAATTAACTTTTCGATGATATTCTAATTTATTGAGATACACCTGTATATAGAATCATAAAAAGCAAACTCATACTTTTTGACACCTAATCTGTTACCTAGTTTAAATCAAAATGATTAGAACAACACCTAGGAATTTTTTAACCTTTTATTAAAAAAAAAAGTTTCACTACATAAAAATAATACTGTTTGCTTACATATAGATTATATCTTCTGCTGGCTATACAGCAACATCCTCCACAGCAAAATGAAAAAATAAAAAATTATACATGACATGTTACCATTACATTTTTCATTTCAAATGTTCATGAACTGGCAACAATTAAATACATTAACGATGGAAATTCAGAAAGAGGAACCAAGATACAGTAAGGCTCATCCTCTGTTCCCAAGAGTAATGAAACAGGATTTCACACCTCTCCAGTTTAACACATTTGTGACGTATAAAACAATTAGTGTACAGAATCTAACTGAAGATGATGCTCACCACTATTTAACCTTACAATAAATAAACAAATAATCCTAATTTTTCACCTAATCCACTTGTTACAACAAAAGACTTATAATAAGATAAAATAAAAACTGTCATACAAATAATTGATGATTTCAGTCTTGTGTTTAATATGATTTTTGATTCAATCTCCTCAAACTTTTATGAATCATTATTAAAAATATTTAATATTATGGAGAATAACGAAGGTAAATTATATTAAATTCAAAGAAAATTTAGAGTAATCAGAACAGCCCCTATGGTGACGCTATTAGTATTTTGTTGGTGGGAGAATATTTCAGGATGACAATGTCTCTATACACATAGTATAGGGTGGTCCAGATCTAATTAAGCAATTTTCATTATGCTATAACTTATTAAGTTTATTACATAGAGAATTCACAGCACCTGCCCTGCACATAGAGATTTCACTTAAAATTCTTTTTGTTGCCGATAGATGGCAGCACCTGCCCTGCATTCCAAAATGGCGGGGAGACGGTTGTCAGTCGAACAGTTGCATAAGAAAGCTGTCAATTAATGGTATGAAGATCAAGTCAAGAGTCTATTTTCATGCACTATGACCATCTGAGTCACCAGACGTCAACAGGTTTGGAAACGTAGAGGACTCTGGAGTGGTTGGCTCTTGTGCAAATTTGCATTATCCAGGGTAGACTGCTGGATGGCAACACAGGCAACACCTGCTTGCTTTTTTAGTTTCAGACAAACCTTGCCTGTGGGAAAGAGGGAATGTTTCTATTCTCTAGGGTGGGGTAGCTGTACCTGGAGTTATTCAGGAGATAGTTTCATTTGTTTTGGAAGTTTGAGTCTTGATTGTGCCCCTTAACTTCCATTTTAAAACACAACAAAAGGCTAGGTTATACTTTTAATTTATACAAAATGCTTTACTTTGGAACACAAGTTAATTTGTCAAGTTAATATTTACCACGATAGTGAAGAAATAATTTTGAATTGACAAATACCAGACCCATTATTTAAAACTCTAAATGAATGGTTCATTAATAAAAACCTTCCCCTAAATGTCAGCAAAAGTAATGGAGGAGACGATGTGCCTGACTTGTAATTAGACTTCTGTGGAAAGATTTAGTAGCTTTAAGTTCTTAGAGGTCTACAACACTGGCTACATTTCATATTTTGTGTCCCCAGTTCTTCACTAACTGGTACAGATGGACAATGGATAACATACAGACTGTGGAAGACAACACAAGGCCTTGCAAAAAATGACTAAAATAACTCAATTCAACACTGTAGCCAGCTCACAACCACACAGGACATTCGAGACAGGATATGTCCTTAAAAAAAGCCCCTTGCATCATCATAGATCACAAACCAGCAACAAACTGCTAGTTCCCAGTCATCCAACAAATTTTATTGTAGCATTCAATGTCATACCAGCATGCTTATAGTGTCTGTGCCCAGGCCATTAAACTGTTAATTCCTATAATATACAATCATCTGCTTGACATTTAAGCAAGACTCCTTTTTGTATGCACCCATACTACCAACCACTCTACACTGTGGTTGTGCAGTGCACTCGTACTGAAAAAGCACCAAAAACCCAATTTCTAAAACAGTATCCTACCGTTATTTCAGTATTTTTGGTTCTGGAAGCAAGTATTATTTTTCTAGGACGTCGCACTCAGCTACTATTAAATGTAGCTCAGTTCATCCAACACCTCACCCCCCAACATGGAGGATGACTACCCCAAATTCTTCTAGAGACTCTTTCTGAGACCCCCATCTGCTTTCAGATGGGGAGGGAATTGTGATGGGGGTTATGGAGTTATATGTTACTTGCTTTGGTACCGTTTCATTTATGTTAGGTAGAATGCCCAGAGGGGGCTGGGTGGTCTCATGGTCTCGGAACCCCTACAGATTTTACTTTTTCTCTCCAGTCGTCTGGAGTTTTTTTTTTTTTTTTTTTTCTGTCCTCCCTGGCCATCAGACCTTACTCTTATTCTATGTTAATTAGTGTTGGCTTATTCTAATTCTTATTTTGTCTTTTATTTCTCTTTTCTTCATTATATAAAGCACTTTGAGCTACACTATTTGTATGAAAATGTGCTATATAAATAAACGTTGTTTTTGTACTAGTACTGAGGCCCAAAAGCGGGTAGCGATATTGAAGTGAAAATTTTATCACCAATCCAACACTAGCCCACAGTAAAAAAATTACTGCTGTGTTGTACCATTATTTGTATTGTTACTGGGTCAAGCAACAAAAGCTTTTCAATATACTGTAAGGTAAAATGACAATAAATTGAACCTGATCTGAACTGAATAAACTGACTAACTGAAAAATGTGTTTGTAACCTGTATTTTAAGTCTTTTTAAAACATAGCATGGTGAAAAAATCTAAAAAATTGTTTAAGGCATACTGAAAAGGATTGATATATTTCTGCAGTGCACTACATTTGTGACTTTGTTCAGATGATTGACTTTTTGATTGGTTATAGGCAGGGCCAATGCATTAAACAATACTACCTGAGGCAATGCACATTTCTGATACAGGTTTTCATAAAACAATACTCCCATGATACAGTAATTCTCAAAAAAACTGACACAATAATGCATAAATAAATTATTATTATTGTTATTAGAAAATAATAAAAATTAAACATGTAAAACAGGCTTCAAAAAAGTGATATTTTTCTTCATTGCCACTCCATGACTCCCCTATAACCTTCCCCAAAACTATTCTTATTGAGGTTTGCAGTGGCAAATCTGAATGTGAAACAAAACTCAGCCGTATCGCTCACCCAACCTGCTCCTATAAGTACCTCAGCAGTTTCAAAACTCTGTCCTGCAAGCTAAACGTTGCCTGTCCTTTTAAGCAAAACAAGCACGGTGTAATGTAAGCTTCAGAGACATTTAACAGACATTGTACCTTAACAACATTCCAGAAATGAACACAATTTTATAAAATGATAATCAGTATATACAATATACAGTGAGTGAAAAATGAGGGAAATTAATACCAGTATCAGGTGCTGACATGTAGCTTAAAATTGTGCATGTGCCACTTTGATGCTCAGATGCTCGCAGGGTAGCAAAACAGGGCAATAAGCAGTTCTGAGAAATTTTAAACTTTGAAAATGAAACTGTTTCTTAGTTTTGAAATGCAGAATACAAATTTGGCACTGTTACGTAAGTAACTCTTAAGATTCATACCTGAGTCTTATTTTTCTATTAGCATTTTTTTTTTTTTTAAGTACAACGGTATTTTAAACAAACCTTCTATGATGAATGAAAACATTGGATGGCATTTTCCCTTGCCCGGACGCGGGTCACCGGGGCCCCCCTCTGGAGCCAGGCCCGGAGATGGGACTTGATCATGAGCGCCTGGTGGCCGGGCTTGCACCCATGGGGCTCGGCCGGGCACAGCCCGAAGAGGCAACGTGGGTCCCCCTTCCCATGGGCTCACCATCTATGGGAGGGGCCAAGAAGGTCGGGTGCAGTGTGAGTTGGGTAGTGGCCGAAGGCGGGGACCTTGGCGGTCTGATCCTCGGCTACAGAAGCTGACTCTTGGGACGTGGAATGTCACCTCTCTGAAGGGGAAGGAGCCTGAGCTAGTGTGCGAGGTTGAGAGGTTCCGGCTAGATATAGTTGGACTCACCTCGACGCACAGCTTGGACTCTGGAACCAATCTCCTTGAGAGGGGCTGGACTCTCTACCACTCTGGAGTTGCCCCCGGTGAGAGGCGCAGAGCGGGTGTGGGCATACTTATTGCCCCCCGACTTGGAGCCTGTTCATTGGGGTTTACCCTGGTGGACGAGAGGGTAGCCTCCCTCCGCCTTCGGGTGGGGGGAGGGTCCTAACTGTTGTTTGTGCGTATGCACCGAACAGCAGTTCGGAGTACCCACCCTTTTTGGAGTCCCTGGAGGGGATGCTAGAGGGCATACCTTCTGGGGACTCCCTCGTTCTGCTGGGAGACTTCAATGCTCACGTGGGCAATGACAGTGAGACCTGGAAGGGTGTGACTGGGAGGAATGGCCCCCCCCCGATCTGAACCCGAGCGGTGTTTTGTTATTGGACTTCTGTGCTCGTCATGGATTGTCCATAATGAACACCATATTCAAGCATAGGGGTGTTCATATGTGCACTTGGCACCAGGACACCCTAGGCCTCAGTTCGATGATCAACTTTGTGGTTGTGTCGTTGGACTTGCGGCCACATGTCTTGGACACTCGGGTGAAGAGAGGGGTGGAGCTGTCAATTGATAACCACCTGGTGGTGAGTTGGCTTCGATGGTGGGGGAGGATGCCGGTCAGGCGTGGTAGGCCCAAACGTGTTGTGCGGGTCTGCTGGGAACGTCTGGCAGAGCCCCCTGTCAGAAGCAGCTTCAACTCCCACCTCCGGCAGAACTTCGACCACGTCCCGAGGGAGATGGGGGACGTTGAGTCCGAATGGGACATGTTCCGTGCCTCTATTGTTGAGGCGGCTGACTGGAGCTGTGGCTGTAAGGTGGTAGGTGCCTGTCGTGGCGGAAATCCCCGAACCCGTTGGTGGACACCGGCGGTGAGGGATGCTGTCAAGCTGAAGAAGGAGTCCTACAGGACCTTTTTGTCCTGTGGGACTCTGGAGGCAGCTGATAGGTACCTGCAGGCCAAGCAGAATGCGGCTTTGGTGGTTGCTGAGGCAAAAACTCGGGTGTGGGAGGAGTTTGGGGAGGCCATGGAGAATGACTTTCGGACGGCTTCGAGGAGATTCTGGTCCACCGTCCGGCGTCTCAGGAGGGGGAAGCATTGCAGTGTCAACACTGTATATGGTGGGGATGGTGCGCTGCTGACCTCGACTCGGGACGTTGTGGGTCGGTGGGGGGAGTACTTCGAAGACCTCCTCAATCCCACTAACATGCCTTCCAATGAGGAAGCAGAGCCTGGGAACTTGGAGGTGGGCTCCCCCATCTCTGGGACTGAGGTCACCGAGGTGGTCAAAAAACTCCTTGGTGGCAGGGCCCCAGGGGTGGATGAGATACACCCGGAGTTCCTCAAGGCTCTGGATGTTGTAGGGCTGTCTTGGTTGACACGTCTCTGCAACATCGCATGGCCTTCAGGGACAGTGCCTCTGGATTGGCAGACTGGGGTGGTGGTCCCCCTCTTTAAGAAAGGGGACTGGAGGGTGTGTTCCAACTACAGAGGGATCACACTCCTCAGACTCCCTGGAAAAGTCTATTCGGGGGTTCTGGAGAGGAGGGTCCATTGGATAGTTGAGCCTCGGATAAAGGAGGAACAGTGTGGTTTTCGTCCTGGTCGAGGAACAGTGGACCAGCTCTACACCCTTAGCAGAGTCCTGGAGGGTGCATGGGAGTTCGCCCAACCAGTCTACATGTGTTTTGTGGACTTGGAAAAGGGATTCGACCATGTCCCTCGGGGAATACTGTGGGGGGTACTCCGAGAGTATGGGGTACTGGACCCCCTGATAAAGGCTGTTCGGTCCCTGTACGATCGGTGCCAGAGCTTGGTCCGCATTGCCGGCAGTATGGTCATGAGCTATGGGTAGTGACCGAAAGAACAAGATCACGAATACAAGCGGCTGAAATGAGTTTCCTCCGCAGGGTGTCTGGGCTTTCCCTTAAAGATAGGGTGAGAAGCTCAGTTATGCGGGAGGGGCTCAGAGTAGAGCCGCTGCTCCACCGCATCGAAAGGAGTCAGAGGTGGTGGCTCGGGCATCTGATCAGGATGCCTCCTGGACGCCTCCCTGGTGAGGTGTTCTGGGCACGTCTAACCGGGAGGAGGCCCAGGGGAAGACCCAGGACACGCTGGAGGGACTATGTCTCTCGGCTGGCCTGGGAACGCCTTGGGATTCCCCTGGAAGAGCTAGAAGAAGTGGCTCTTGGCAGGCCCTTACCTCTATATGGCACACTATTTATTATTTTAACATATTCAAAAAATAAAACACAAAGTTTATTTATAAATAAATGTAGCAAATAGAAACTCCACATATGAAAATGCTGCATCTTTACATAAAGTGTTATCTAAACAAAAAGTACATTAATTTTTCAGCTGACCATAATAATTTTTATTTAGTAATCTGCAGCTAATGTTTTGTATTTAATAGCAACATTTTTTGGACTGATGTATTTTATACTTGACAATTAATGACAGACTGTAAACTCTTACAAATTTTGGAAATTATTTTATTCAGCCATACAGCTTACCACCTACACAATCAATATTTCTTACCATAGCGTATCAACTATACAAGAATTCAGTTAAACTGAAAGTAGTAATTGATAAAATTAAATATCAGAGGTCTCATTTATAAAACTGTGTCAACTCAAGACAGAAAATATGGATATGTCAAAAAATACAGCTATAACACCTGCTGTACACATGTTTCTATGCAATTTACCTTTACTGTATATATCACAATCATCTTGTAACTGTGTGTATGTGAATGCCCCCTGAACCCTGCCTGGTTGCCACCCTGAAACAACCATACATGGAGCATGCTAATCAGCCTTAACATGTGCAATCGCAATACTGTAGAACTTGATTAGATGGTAGAACAGCTTCACAACTGATGCATCAAGACCATGCCACGTGCATTCAAGAGTATCTGACTGTACTTAACTGATCGCACAAGATTATGAATGGCATTATAGCACCTTTCCTCTGCATTCTGAGGGTTGGAGAAAGGTGTAAGGTGCCACTGTCTGAACAGGTAGCAACTATTACCTGGTACATGTAATGACATGATTGTTTTTACAATGAATAGTATAGGCAATATGAAAAACTGAGGATTCAGCCAGTTACCTTACAGTATCAAGACAAGCTACCACATACAGTACCATCACCTAAAAGTTACTTTGCCTTAAAACAAACGAATAACAGTTTCCCCAGGGCACATTTGTCACTCTCATCTGGGAATCACAGATAACTTGTGCATTAATGGAATGTGACTGCTTACTGTTAACAAAAACAGTCTTTTCCTCACTACAGGCCCTTATTGCAATATTAGTGCAGTAAAGTGCTTCGATTACTTTAGAAGTATGAGATTCTGCTGGAAATTGCAATTCTATGTTAGCAAAAACATGTTATGATTTATGTATGTATATCCACACTACAAAATAATTGGAAGTACCACTTCACCAGTTGGTTAATGGCTTTCATCCAGCAGACATGGAATGAAGGTTAGCTGAGATATTCCCGATTTTTTGACCAGTTCTCTGAGAAGTGACAACAAGTAGTCTGACAAAAAATCAAAAAGTTCATCAAAGCAAATATATAGCATTTGTCCTCTTAAAAAGGAACAAAAATACTCTCATACAGTGCATCCGGAAAGTATTCACAGCGCATCACTTTTTCCACATTTTGTTATGTTACAGCCTTATTCCAAAATGGATTAAATTCATTTTTTTCCTCAGAATTCTACACATAATGACAACATGAAAAAGGTTTACTTTCGGTTTTTGCAAATTTATTAAAAATAAAAAAACTGAGAAATCACATGTACGTAAGTATTCACAGCCTTTGCTCAATACTTTGTCGATGCACCTTTGGCAGCAATTACAGCCTCAAGTCTTTTTGAATATGATGCCACAAGCCTGGCACACCTATCCTTGGCCAGTTTCCACCATTCCTCTTTGCAGCACCTCTCAAGCTCCATCGGGTTGGATGGGAAGCGTCGGTGCACAGCTATTTTAAGATCTTTCCAGAGATGTTCAATCAGATTCAAGTCTGGGCTCTGGCTGGGCCACTCAAGGCGACGAACCGTTGCCCCAGTCTGAGGTCAAGAGCGCTCTGGAGCAGGTTTTCATCCAGGATGTCTCTGTACATTGCTGCAGTCATCTTTCCCTTTATCCTGACTAGTCTCCCAGTTCCTGCCGCTGAAAAACATCCCCACAGCATGATGCTGCCACCACCATGCTTCACTGTAGGGATGGTGCCAGGTTTCCTCCAAATGTGACGCCTGGCATTCACACCAAAGAGTTCAATCTTTGTCTCATCAGACCAGAGAATTTTCTTTCTCATGGTCTGAGAGTCCTTCAGGTGCCTTTTGGCAAACTCCAGGCAGGCTGCCATGTGCCTTTTACTAAGGAGTGGCTTCCGTCTGGCCACTCTACCATACAGGCCTGATTGGTAGATTGCTGCAGAGATGGTTGTCCTTCTGGAAGGTTCTCCTCTCTCCACAGAGGACCTCTGGTGCTCTGACAGAGTGACCATCGGGTTCTTGGTCACCGCCCTCACTAAGGCCATTCTCCCTCGATCGCTCAGTTTAGATGGCCGGCCAGCTCTAGGAAGAGTCCTGGTGGTTTCAAATTTCTTCCACTTACAGATAATGGAGGCCACTGTATTCATTGGGACCTTCAAAGCAGCGGAAATTTTTCTGTAACCTTCTCCAGATTTGTGCCTCGAGACAATCCTGTCTCGGAGGTCTACAGACAATTCCTTTGACTTCATGCTTGGTTTGTGCTCTGACATGAACTGTCAACTGTGGGACCTGATATAGACAGGTGTGTGCCTTTCCAAATCATGTCCAATCAACTGAATTTACCACAGGTGGACTCCAATGAAGCTGCAGAAACATCTCAAGGATGATCAGGGGAAACAGGATGCACCTGAGCTCAATTTTGAGCTTCATGGCAAAGGCTGTGAATACTTATGTACACGTGCTTTCTCAATATTTTTATTTTTAATATATTTGCAAAAATCTCAAGTAAACTTTTTTCACGTTGTCATTATGAGGTGTTGTGTGTAGAATTCTGAGGAAAAAAATTAATTTAATCCATTTTGGAATAAGGCTGTAACATAAGAAAATGTGGAAAAAGTGATACGCTGTGAATACTTTCCGGATGCACTGTATGCTCATCATAATTATCATGTTCAAGGTATAACTTGAAAATTGTTCCAGGGGTGCTGTGCAATGGCTGACCCTGCGCTCTGACCATGTGAAAAGACAATATCCCCTCTGGGGTTAATAAAGTATATGAAATCAAAATTATGCTTATTCCGTCAATGCAGATTATAATAATGGCTCAGTGATATGATTTATTATGCGTGTCAGTCATCACTTAGCTGGATTGGCTGCATTTCCCTACTTGATCAAGACTGTCATCATTTCCCAGTTTCTCCCAAATGTTGTGTACAAATGGGTCAGAGCTGCCATAAATATACGCACATTCTCCTATCCCATTTTCTTTTATAAATTACGACATTTATGTGGAAAGCTTTAGACACACTTGTTGAGCCAATTCTTATGCCTACACAACTTTTATAAATCTGACCCAAGGTTTTACTATGAAAATTAAAACAACATACAACTAATTACTGATGGGCATTTTTCAAAACATATTTGCAGCCCTGCAACACCTGAAATTCCATGCGTATCACTTCAAATCACTTTTACTGAGACAGCCATGAAGTGCAATGAGCATATTTCACCAAAGCAAATATAGAATTTTGCAGATCTCAACTGATGAATTACCAGAAACAGAAGGATGCCAGAAATATACAGTATGCTTTGGTATAAACAAAACAGGCTGATGCAGAAAAAGATATAAACTTTGGTGATTTTACTTTCATGAATAAAAAATTTTGTTTTAAAAATCGTAACAGTGATGTATACAACCTGCTTATATATACCTACTTTGGAGGATGAGCACTATTGCGTGGCCTTGAAAAAACCTCTTTAGTTCACAATACTTATCCTTTCAATGAAATATTTATAAATACATAGGAGTTTCAAGTGACCATGCATTGTTTATTGTACCGGATCAGTTCTCAAACATACTCCCTGGAAGACCTTTGCTTCTGCAGATTTTCATAATCTCCAACTAAATACTGTTTTTATTTAAACCTCTTGTTCAACTGTATTGACTTTTTGAACATTTAAGATTTTTTTCAGATTCAAAAGACAAAAGTGATTTACACAGATTAATATTTTTGGCTTTGAATACAAAAATTATCTTCATTTTCTTCTCTTTACCTTTCTTTCCTGGGGAATTTGCTCTCTTAGCTAAATCCTAACAATCAAAATTAAACAGCACACACAGTCACAAGAGGCAACAAATGCTGAGTAAGTACAGTTACCTCAGAATAATGCCAATTTCGAATGCTTCTTACCAATTACAGTAATTACTTAAAGGTATAATCTACCCAAAAATTATAACTTTTTATCTATTATTCACCCTGTGTTCCTTGTAGTAGTGGCTGCAGAAATGTTTTAATTTTATGTTTTTATGGATAAAGGAGACATATAATATTTTTGACACAACAGGCTACTATGGGAAGTACTGCTGAGGAAACAGTAAACAATATCAAAATGTTCATGAAAAAAATCTTAATTTACTTGTGTTGCTTAATCAATGTATTACATATCCAGCTATATGCTCACAATGTCCCAAACACACATAATAATAAGATAATGTTACAGGCAGCCATTGAGGAAAAGGTTTACCAATTTTATCCAATATATGTAATTTATTTTATACTTCAGGGCTGGTTTCTATCTTTTCGCCAGCTGTTGCCGGAAAAACAAAAATGTAATTCCCTGTTTGCATTGTTTTTTCTGTGAGACTTCACCTAGGCATTTTCCAGTGGAGAAAATCTGCACTCTGTAATATGGCCAGTTTTACAAACAGATAGTAATGACTGCATTTTGCACATGATGCAATTTAAATAATAAGAACAACAATGAATCGAAGACAGAGATAGCCTTAAGTGCTAGTAGAGAAAACTAACTATACCTACAATACCCTTAGTTGAGCCGATTATGAATGGTCCCTTTCTTACTTCAAATCTAAGCCCCAGCTTCCCATGACCTTGAACTAGATATTAAATAGGTTTGTAAATGGATAAATGGATGAATGGATAAACATTATTTGCATTCATGTTTTGTTACTAAAATTATCCTTCCTTTCATAAGTTAATTGTTTAAACAGTCCCATTCTAAGAACAATGTTAGAAGACTGAATACATTAATGTGTAGTGAGGTTATGTCTTAATTTTGCTTCATTATCCTTTTAAATGGCTACTATTTAACACTCTTCAAAAGAACAATGTTCAAGAAATGATACGTTTTCCTTTAAAATACTAACTATTGTATTCAATAACTTAAGAAACTATAATGCAAAATGTAAACTGTAAAATAAAATACACTGCTCAAAAAATTATGAGAATACTTATTCAGTCTAACACCAAGTCAATTAAGCTTCAGGGATATCAATCTGTCCAGTTAGGAAGCATAAGCAATTGTGACAAACGAAAGTGACAACAAGCGCACTAGAGAGGCAATAGCAATACAACCACCAAAAGGGAATGTTTTTGCAGGTGGTGGCCACAGACAATTGCTCTCTCCTTATCCTTTCTGACCGATTCTTCTCTAGTTTTGCATTTTGCTAGTGTCCTTGTCACTACTGGTAGCATGAGGCAGTCGGTACCTGCAGCCGATTTAGGTTGCAAAGGTAGTCCTGTGCCACCGCAAGAAGGTTTGCTGTGTCTCCAAGCACAGTCTCAAGAGCATGAAGAAGATACCAAGAGATGGGCTGACACACAAGGAGAGCTAGACAGGGCCATAGAAGGGCATCAACCCACCAGCAGGACTGGTGTCTGCTACTTGTGCAAGGAGGAACAGGAAGAGTTCTGCCAGAGCCCTACAAAGTTACATCCTGCTGGCTACTGGTGAGCATGTTTCTGTCCAAACTGTCAGAAATAAACTCCATGAGGGCCTAACGTCCTCTAGTGGGACCTGTGCATTATAGCCCATCACTGTGCAGCTCAATTGGCATTTGCCAGAAAATACCACAACTGGTAGTTCCGCCAGTGGTGCCCTGTTCCTTTCACAGATGAGAATGGGTTAACATTGAGCACATATGACAGATGTGAAAGAGTATGGAGATGCCGAGGTGAATGTTATGCAGCCTGTAACACCACCCAGCATGAGTGGTTTAGCAGTGGGTCTGTGATGTTCTGGGGAGGCATATCCTTGGAGGGTCGCACAGACCGCCACATGATAGGCAATGGTACCCTGACTGCGGTTAGGTACTGGGAAGAATTCCTCAGAGACACTGTCAGACCTTGCATTGGGCCCTGTTCCTTCTGGTGCAGGACAAGGCCCTTTGGGACATTACAGTATGTACGGGTGCATCTGACTGTCCAGGAGCTCACTGATACCCTCATCCAGGTCTAGGAGGAAATCTCCCAGGACACCATCTGCCATCTCATCAGGAGCATGCCCAGATGTTGTTGAGAGTGCATACAGAAACATGGGGGCCATACACACTCCTGAGTCAAATTATGAATTGGCGTGAAGAAATTCACAGAAGTTGGATCAGACTTTCAGGTGTGGTGTTGAATCCAATCCTCCATGAGTTGGTGATTTTGGTTTCCATTGACCATTTTTACATAATTTTGTTCTCTATTAATAACACAGTATTACTCAGTAAAGATTTCCCACTTGAATATTTCGTTGATCAAGACCGTAGCCAGAAAATGTTCAGTGTGTTCTTCTCGTTAAAAAAAGACTGCATATTATACAATATGTTATGCGTTATCATTAAAGGCAGTCATTCCAAGTATAAACTAACTGCTGTCTGCTATTCTGCACATGTGCAGTAGACAGCTTCACTCAAAGGGATAAAGAGATGTTCATCATTTTTGTGTTTAGACTCTGTGAAACGTTACAGAGTATTTCTCTACCAATAAAAAGATCGCCTAGGGCTGTCAAATAATACATACAATAGGGTTTGAACACATGTATTAAAAATACAGTACGTAAATATTCAATTATAGCTGGTCAATCCATTAGGCGACACAGGTGGCTATCTAAGGCACGATCATCCAAGGGGTACCGTTTAGGTAAGTTAATGAGACAACAAGAGAAGCTTAGGGCTTCATATGGGCTTCAACTGTCAAATCACTGAAATATATTCAAATGTAGGTTAAAAGTTATATAAATGTACATTTGTGCTTAACATGCCCTTGTATGCTTAATTATTACTAATGATTTTGCTTTTTTGTTTGTGGTGCATCTGCAAAGCAGCGAATGACTTGTGCACTGTGCAGCTTTCACTAGGAATAAAAAAGGGATGTTATTACAAAAATTGGATTTTCTGAGCATGGAAAGTGACATAGTTAAAGAGAAAAGTGGAACCAGGACATTTCACGCGCCTGCATGCTTAAGTGAAAGTCATTGAAAATTGCTTCTGATTACTTAAACACTATAAACACAGTTATTACTTTAGTCCCACGCACTCAGTCCCCTCCTAATGTAGCAATGATCTGTCAGTTCCATTAACAGTAACTTAAAAATTATACTACAATGTAACATTTTTAAACAAATCACAAGAAGCATAACCAGATGAAGTATGTGAAGCTGCTGGATTTGTTAAGTTTGTAGAAGGGGGTGCAAGTATTGAGTTACAAGTGTTGTGGTGGGTGTCCGCTAATCAATCAAAGGATAACATACAGGATTAAACTAAACCCCTTTTACAGATTCAGTGAAAAAATAACACATGTAACATTAAATGTTTATTTTTTATTGCAGCTTTATTTTAGGAATTATGTGTTAGCAGCCTCCAAAAATACATGTAAGGTTGAATTAGCAAAGTATGCTTTTCTGACTCTAAAATGCTCTTTAAAATGACCATTTTAAAGCTGCAAAAGGAAAATCAGAAAAATGGCAGTTATTTTCCATTATGCTTAATGAGAAAGGAAGCCATCTTTGGTTTGCCTGGATAACTGTTTAATTATTTTTATATATCTCAGGTTCAGGAGGGAAACAGAACTGAATCGGGGCAAAATGTATTTTTAGGGCACCTGAGAGGTGTTATAAATGTGTTTTTAGTTCACCTGTTAAGCAAAAAGCAGAGCAATGCAGTAAAAAAAATCAGTGTCAGTTTAATAAATGATGATATAAATTAACAGTTAAACATGATACAAACGTTGATCTTGAAAGTGATGCGCAAAACACATGAACAATATAATTTTTTTTAAGTCCCTCTCTGTTTAGGCAAAATGATATTTGATTTGTCCACCATCATCAGTACCCCATGAGTAGGTGTTCAGTATGATGGGCAACATTTATGAGGACAAAAGGAGTTTTCTCCATGTCGTACATGCAGAGCAGCTGTGCTTCCTGCATTATAGCCTCCCTTTACTGGAATGAGAGTACAATGACCATGTTACCTATGTTATAATTGTATTTCTTTTCTATATGATTTAGAATTTAAGAATATAATACATTTTCACAATTGTGAGTGTTCTTATTTAATTATATTGATATAGTTTAATTCAGAGTTATACAGTTATTGTTATATATACTGTTTATTTTTATTGTTTTATCAAATAATTGGTAGCTGGCACTTTTTTGTACATAATTCAAATAATCTAATTTGCATACATTATTTGGTTATAAAATACAAAATGTTTATTTAAATGTTTTTGTACTTTCAAGTTTTCTCCTTCCCAAGCTCAGGGCGAGGGGCTATTTATCAACCACTAATAACAGTTATCAGAAATCAGAGACTTTTTTTTTTAGAATTGGTATCGGTGTTAAACATCTCTTATCAGTCACCCTCTACTGCATGTCTGATAAAAACAAACCTAAATAAATGAGTAACAGGTAAAATCTGTAGTAATTCCTTATACAGACAATTTCACCTCAGGGATTAGTAAAGTATATCAAATAAAAAATATAAAATACAGTATGCTTAATAAAATTTAACAAAACTGAAAAATACCACATTTTAATGTTAAGTTTCTTCATTGCATAATTTCCTTTCTAGAATTTTTTTCAAAATATTAAACATGTAAAACAAATGTAGAAGTTCGTATTTGGTTCAGAATGCTAATTTTTCATTTTTTTTTTCATTTTTTTTCTTCATCATGTATGTAATAGAAAAACAGACTTGTGGGGACAATACTTTAAAAATAATAAATTATTCTCAATTTCTTAGCCTTAAAACAATGCTCATTACAATACAGCTTTATGTACTGCCTGTAGAACATAAATTTAAACTATTTATATGATGTTACCAAAACATTTGTAATAAAACAATATGTCCCACTTCTTATTAAATGTACCCATAATACACCAATAAATTCACTTAAGAACACGACATTAGTTACAATCTATTAATCAATCACAGGTGCTATGAAGAAAATTTTGCTTGTTGTCAATTTTTAAGAAATATAAATTTCCTACATTGCTTTAAATGAAAATTAAATTTTATAATATATTAAATGAAAGTAAAAAAAATAGTCAAAATACTTACTCTGTTCATGGAGTCAAAGCACTTTCTTACAACAGATTCAACGTCATTTGGTCTATCTTGTACATTAATCCAATCTAACAGAGAGACGTTAAATAAAGTCTGGTCGACTTGCTCTTGAAGCCTAGTTTCTCCAGGAATATCATTTTGACTGTCACTTTTTGTGTCTTTGTCTTCATGAACAACACTGTCCTGAGATGGATTTCCTGCTGTTATGGAAAATGAAACTGATGATTTATTATTAGTTCTGGGGTCTGCATTATATAGCACCGATTCAGCAGATTTGTCTTCTTCTGTTTCATCCTCAGTTCCTTCTCTATCCACAGATGGGCTCCCTCTTTCCAAACTCTCCTTGTAACTGTGCCTGGTTAAACACTCCAAGAGGGGGATCTTTGCCATAACAGAGACAGCAGTACCCAGACTTGAAAATAAAACAGAAATGCACACTGTTACTTATAGACAAATCTAAAAGCAGCACTTTTAAAAACCTGTTCTAGTTTAGTTACTTGTGTGGTGGATATAAGGAATTTGACATGAAGCAGTGCAAGTGGAGACATTACAGTCACAATGTAAAGTCATACAACATTTCAGTGAAAGCCACAAGAATGACATTATGATATAATCCAGACAAAATGAACAGATAAGTGAAAATCATCCAAATGGAGCAAGGTCATTAATGTAGTCTTTCTAGGCATATGTTAGGACAATTACTATATCCAATATATAAAAATGTTAAATATGCAGAAGACATCAAAAATTGCAGGGCCAGTAAAACCTGAGAAAACCAAAAAAACAATCAAAATGATATAAGCAATGTTTAGAACTAGGCACATAGCCGGGAAATGCAGTCTAATATCTGGCAACATGTTAAATACATGCAAAAGGAACATGCAGTATTAATATAACATATACAGAAAACAAATCCTAAAAATGTTGTGGCTTATACTGATGCCTGGACAATGAGAATGTTGCAATGCACAGGGTAAAAATGTTAAGGTACATTGTAAAAAAATGTTGAATTTAAATCAAGGGACTTTTTGCTCTACGCTCTGTAACATCATCCTCAGTAAAAATACAGTAAAGAGAAAGATCCTATAGATTGGAACACTGTAATTTAGCCTCTGTTCCGCTCTCTCTCAAAGCCATTAGATTAAAGGCTTTTTGAGGGTATGAGATTCCAGTGAACTATAAACTGCTATCTAAGAGGTGGGAGTACTCTGAGGAAATGACATGCAAGTACAGGAAGAACATGAAATCTCCAACACAGCAGTATCTGGGTTGGGATTCAAAACAATGACCAATGATCTATGGGGCTGCAACACTAACTAGTGTGCCAAATTACCATCAAATCTGTATCACTGGATGGAAAAAAACATTTGTAAAACTCTGTTCATACTTGTTAATCTGGTTCTGCATATCAAATATCTAAATGGCATCTATTCCTGAAAAAGGCAAAAAACTGCTTAGACATGACAAAAAATACATAAAACAACATTATATATTTAGTGAATGAAAAACAGAATTTCTATAAATATATTTTTTTATTTTAACAAAAGCAACACATACAAAAGATGTATGTTAATATGTATAAAAATAGAGAAACATTATAAATGACAGGGAAACATGTCTGCAGTACACAGTTTTGGAGATATCCAGAATAAGTACAAAGAGGTCATCAAAAACTTCTTTAACTCTAGAAGTCATTATGTAACCCACAAAAATTCATTAGTAAACTGTTTCCTGTTGTAAACTTGTACTAATTTAGACATAATTGTAACCATTCTATAGTTTGGCTATTTTAAGCGATTCAGAAAATTATAACCTGGGAAGTATTGATAAGAAACTGGTGAAAAAACAATTGTTTAATTTATAATTGCTCAGAAAAAAAATCTTTACCAAAAAAGTTCAACTACATCTCCATTATATCTATGCCTCTCTCAGAAATGCAAAACATTCTGAATGAAACATAAGACAATAATAAAGCAATGAATGGTGCAAACTCAAAGCCTTGTTCATTAAAATAATTTGAAAATATAATTATAAGGAGTTTTTGTACATTTGTATATGCCAGATGTTGATTCAGAGCTACAATAATAATATTTATAAGCCTCATCTTGTAATTCTTGGTTCAGGGTGAAACTATTTAACTACGGTAATAACTATAATTTGAAAATTATGTACCAGATTAAAAGGTATTAAGAGATTTGGGGGGAGTGATCATCCTGGTATTTAGATACACAAGTCACAAGAAAAGAAGCTTGCAAGCAGGTTTGACTGGATCACATGAAGCGCTGATTAATGTATACCAAAGTAGGAGGTCATTAAAGATTAAAAATAAGTTGTTTTGGAAAATGAAAGAAAAAAAAAAAGAGAATCGCTCCCTGTGATTTTGCTAGAAGAAAGAAAAAAAGAAAGAAAGACTACAAACAATGGAGGTAAAACTTGACCCTTCACATATTTATTTAAGGGCCACTGAATTTCATACAATTGAACCTCATCTGTTGTAAAATTATAAGCATGATAGGCAATGGAATCTAAATTTAATTTTTTTGAAAAATGTAAGCCATGAATTTTCTTTCATTTTCACAAGGTTTAGGTTTAAAGATGACAAGAAAACCCAGAAATAACAATATAACAATAAAAACAATGGAAAAAGGGACAACATTTTCAAGAATCCACATTTTCTTCTTGTTTTACTTGACAAAAGTCTAAATTAATATATTATTAAGTAATTTAACCATTTCACATTATATATATATATATATATATATATATATATATATATATATATATATATATATATATATATATATATATATAAATAAAAGGTTGAATTCAAGACAAATCATGTCAGGTCAGTTTTTACCTGTAATACAATCTTGTAAGCAACAAAATTAAAAGTATCAGAAAAAATGGATTAATATTAGGAAAAATAGTTTGAAATCTGTCAATGCCTTGGTCGTGTAAGCATGCATATTGGTGCAACAGTTTGAAAAGAGGTATTTTAAATGATTCATTACTATGGCCCTTAACATACTACAGTATAAAAAGGATCCTTTCACCTCCTTCTTTGCCAGACTCCATGACCAGAAGATCACTATTAGAACTGCTGCCTTACAGAAAGAATGCCAATCACATACTTGGCTACTTTTAGTATTGCTTGCATTTTCAGGTTTCACAGTGGGGTAGGTGGTGGTGGTGGTTTGGGGGGGTGGATGTTCTCTGGATACTCCATTTTTCCTTCCTGCTTCATAAAGATGTGTGTGTTAAGTTAATTAGAAATTCTAAATCTACTTTAGCTGTGTGTGTGAGTAGACCCTGCTATGGCTTGGCCTTCTCCTTGGGGGGGGTTCTTCTTTGCAACTAATTCTCCTGGGATAGGCACCACACCACCTCACCATCCTCAATTTGATTAAGCAAGTGTGAGAGTGTTATGCTTTGCAAGATTTATGACAAAAAATCAAATATGGCATTGAAATGGGAAACAAAGAGTATACAAAATATCTGACTTAACAAGAAATTCTTTCCAAAAACTAAAAATTCTTTATTCTGGTAGTACCAGGCAAGTAAGTTAGCATGCTAAGTGAACAATCAAGAGACATATAAAAATTTCAAATCCATGTGTAAGGCTGCATCCTGTAAGACTTTATTTAACTCAAAAAACACACATAAATTAAGCAGCAACTAAAATGTATATTCACAGAAAAAATGCTAAAAATTCACACTAATTTATTTTTAAGAAAGAGTTCCTATAGGTAGAGTGCCTCTACTTCTTTTTCTTTCCTAACACTAAGAACTAATACATAAACTTCAAAATTTGCCATCTCTGAATTATGAGCAAAACACAAACTTAGAATTTTTAAGAACTCACATACCACAAAAGTGTTCTCAGTTAATATACACTTATGAACATTTACTGTCCTCTACTGTTTGATAAAAATACTACAAAATTACCATTTTAAAACAATCTATTATAATAATATGTGGCATCTCTGTCATTAAAACAGGGATGAAACAGTTTATTATTAATGCTAGCATATAAATTCATAAAAAACAACATTGCAATAATACACATGAAAAATCTAAAAATTCTTACTTTGTAAGTTTCTGTTTTATATCTTCAATGCTTTGCTGATAACCTTTGTAAGCAGTTTCAAATTTGAAGAGCAGTTTTTGATAGGACAGGGTACAATCATCTAGGTTAGCCATTATGGCAGCCCATCCTTGATGTTGTAGGTGTTCATCATGTACCAGGCGTTCACAAAATGAGCAGAGCTTCTTGGCAACTTCAAACATTTCCTGTAAATGAAAAAGAACAGGAAACCCTCAAATAAATTCTATAAAATTAAAACAAATTTAAAAACACCAAACCTGAATGAAAACATATACAAAATCTATAAAAACAATAAAAGCAGTTCATTCCAAAATATAGCAGAGAATACAACATTGTATAGTCACTGTTCTTGCATCAAGTTACAGTTATTTAACAGAGTGTTTAATTAAAGTGAAGTGTTTAGGGTGAAGGTGGGTGATTGAAGATATTAAAGATATTGGCTGTGTTGGCTGTAGAGAGAAAAAAGGATCCTTAGCTATGAATGTAAGAGGACACCAGAGACACCCAAACAAATTGTTTACAAGGTTTTATGTGGTTAAATGAACATCTCTGGGCACTGTCCAAAGAATTCATTAAGAGATGCCTATGTATTGAAGTCAGTACTGGATATCCTAATAGTACAATCTACAGCATATATTTGTGGAAAAAAATGTCTGTAGTCTTTAATACTAGCCAGCATATTCTTCTGAATTGCTTGAAACAACTGAAGCAGAGATGGTTTAAAGGATTATATGAAGAGAGAATGAAGCTTACAGTGATAAAAAGAACACAAAGTTGTGTTTTTGTCCGCGCTAGCTCTGTGCGTTTCAGAGATTTAAATCTTGTTTGGCTACAGAAAAGAACACATTAAACACACACATTAAAGACACCAAATGCTCTTAGTCACTACACATTGTTCTCTTCCTCATTGACTGTGAGAAGGATGATGTATCTTCACATTTATTTTTATTTAGTTTCATATTACAAACTACAGTGGAACCTCGGTTTGCGAGTAACTTGGTTTACGAGTGTTTTGCAAGACAAGCTAAAATTTTTAATAAATTTTGACTTGATAAACGAGAGACATCTTGCAATACGAGTAGTATGTATACGCTTTGTCTGCTGAGCATCATGTAATCACAACTGAGCTGATGGTTCTTCTCTCTCTCTCGCTGCGGGATTGTGGGCAATCGTCTCCTATTCTCCATCTGAGTCAGCGTGCCTCACTCATATAGTCAAAATCCATACGAGCATATACTGTTTACTACAGCATTGTGTGTGCGTGTGCATATGTGTGTGTGTGTGCTGTGACGTGCGAATCCCCGTCTTGTACCACCAGCTTTATTCAGCTTGAAACAGCAACAGCGTGGTTATTAATATAGCGGGTCCTGCCACTCTCCTATACACAGACACAGCAGTCAGGCAGGGTCGTGGCCAAGTAGTACTGTGCCCTGCGCATTTATAATGTTCCTTGTTCCTTGTATCACCCATCGATGGCAGGCGCTTATAGCATGTCGGCGATCTTTTCGTATTCACTTTTACGGTGAACTGCTACAGCGCTGGGAGACTGCAATTGCTTTGGGACGCTCTTCTGCGTGTCGTACCGTTGGGTGGAATCCCACAAGAGTTTAGAAACTCACTCACAACAGCCATGATTCTTTTCAAAGGTAAAGTGCAGGTTAATTTGTTTTATGTATTTTTACTTTATATTTTGTATTAATCATTTTTATATGAATAGTTTTGGGTTGTGGAACGAACCACCTGAGTTTCCATTATTTCTTATGGGGAAATTCACTTTGATATACGAGTGCTTTGGACTGCAAGCACGTTTCCGGAACGAATTATGCTCGCAAACCGAGGTTCCACTGTATATTAGTTTCAGTCACATTTCAGTAATGCTATCTATCAATCTTCATGTTTTGGGGATACTTTACTTTATCAAAATCAAGGATAACTTACTCAACATCTAATTATAGTCTGCTTGAACCCTTCCAGCCTGGATTATTCTAACTTCATCACAAAGGCTCAGTATTGGCAATGATGTCCAGATTCAATTCCAATTCACAATGGCCAAATTCAATTCGTTATCGATTTTATCTTGACTGAATTTGCGTGTACCGGTGTATTTGAAGTGATAGCTTTTTTTAGAAATTATTTAAAGCACGCATTAGAAATTTTCAGTAACACATAATTGGAAGGGTGCCTATATAGTGACCTCATAACATATGCATAAGCATGAAATGAAATGTAAGAAGACTAGGAGGCTCCGGCCCGCTTGCTTCGCTCACCAACCCCTGGGGTGAGCACTCATGGCTGAGCCACTCAAAGGTTGTCGGGGCACTCAACCGTTAAAGAAAGTGATTGTACTTAAAGAGATGGTATATAGAAGAGTATGTGAGATGCGGGAGGAAGACGGTTTGTTCCTAGGTTATTATAGATAGAAAATCAGTTACTTGAGTATTTCACTTCAACTGTCTATGTTAACTACCAATGACTAATAAAATGTAGTAAAAAGCAAAAGTAAAAAAGGATATAAAAAATTAAATTACATTAATGCCTTGTCAAAAAAAATATTATGAATTACTTTATCTCCTAACTTACATTCTATAAACACTGCTATTTTGCATTTCTGTTCACATATTGTTCAGGATATTTTTCTCTTTTCCGTTTAGTGAATGAGATTCTCTTTGCTCTTGATTTTTATTAGATGCAGCACTTTTTGTTCATTTTCTTTTTTCAACGTTCATTATCAGCTCTATTTGACATTCTTGAATAGATCATTTTCTTTCTTGCTTTGCCATTATAACTGGCTGAGTTGAAGGGCAAGTAAGCACTGAGAGTGTCTCGGGGTGGTATGGAGAAAGGATGTGCACAGTAGCAAAAATGATTGGGTGAGAGGTGTGGAGGGGAGTGGTCAAGACTGAATAATGTGGACACGATGGAAAACCTTTTTAATATAATGGAGCAAAATACTTGGATTAGTAATGAACATGTAATATCAGTATATGGAATTTAACTAACATATGTATCACCACATCAGAGACCACACATCTTATCATCTTGCAAACAGTTATTATTATAAAATAATCAAGCATTGCTTCTTAAATAATAAATGTTATTCAATAACCTGTTAGTGTGTTATGAATCTCTATATAGACACCCTTCAACCAAACTGTAGGCCAAATTTATTCCCCTATTGGACACTTAAAATAATCCTGAAGTAGTCAAAATTAAAGATATAGTGGGAAGACTCGTGTCTTTCTATAATTCTACAAGTTACACATTATCTTCAGTTGCTCACATGTACAGTCATGTTAATCAGTCTCGAAAATGACAGACAAGAAGGAAGCATTTTAAAACGAGGATCTAGAGCTGATGCTTGTTGACAGTTTCATTGAATGAATGGAACATAAAAGAAAAAGAACCAGCCATCATAACTGATAAGGCCGCCATTATTTAGCTACTTCAAGTTGGCTGGTTTGAGCACACACTCACTTTTGTATCACAGGCTGCTCTGAACATTACATTTACATTTACATCATTTAGCAGACGCTCTTATCCAGAGCGACTTACAACAGTGTTTGTTAGTTTTTTTTTCGCATACCCCTTGGGGTCAGAGCGCAGGGTCAGCCATTGTACAGCGCCCCCTGGAGCAATTACAGGTTAAGGGCCCAGCAGAGTAGGATCTCTTTTGGCGGTGACGGGGATTCGAACCGGCAACCTTCGGGATACCAGCGCAGATCCTTAGCCTCAGAGCCACCACTCCACCCAACAACTGCCCACTTGTTTTGCCAGGTGAGGTGCATTGTGGGGTCTGTTATCTTTACAAATAAAAACTTCTATAGATTCTGGTATTTTCTGGGTATGAGGTGAATCAAACGGAAGCTTGGAGTTACTCACTTTCTCCAGTGTAGATTGTTTAGGCTGTACTAGTTTGGATATCAGCCAAGACTATGTTTATGGATGATGTCGGAATTTCTCAAATTTGTTTTGTTACAACAATAAATTAACTTATGAGCTACACAGCATACATATGGCTTTGCTTTCATCCAGTGTTTCTTTACCAATACATTATCTGAATTCATAATAAGTTCACACATCTGATATAAATGTCTAAGAGGCGGATTTCAGTTAAAGAGGACACACCACTTTATGTGAAGTAGTGAAGTGCTTTTTCTGTACAAAGCCTTGACACCATGTAGAAACACTGTAGAAAGCAATAGCACCATCTACTGGACCGAAAGCCAAAAATGAAGAATAGCAAAAGTCTACATACTGCATAATAACTGAACAGAATATAGATTCATGAGATCAGTGTTGAGACTAAGAATTGATATTGAATTGTTTAAAATGAAAAATAATGATTACAGTGATCCCTCGCTATATCGCGCTTCGTCTTTCGCGGCTTCACTCCATCGCGGATTTTAAATGTAAGCATATGTGAATATATATCGCGGATTTTTCACTGCTTTGCGGATGTCTGCGGTCTACAGTACGTGTGCTTCCTCAGTTGATTTGCCCATTTGAATTCAAACAAGGGATGCGTTTGAATTCAAAGAAGGGACGCTATTGGCGGATGGCTGAGAAGCTACCCAATCAGAGCACGAGGTTAAGTTCCTGTGTGCTGCTGATTGGCTCAGCGGCGGAGTGCTGCATTAACCAGGAAGTCTAATCTCACTCATTCACATTAACGTGCCCAAGCGCCAACAGAAGATGCAAATGATTGCAGAAAAGGTAAAAGTTTTGGATATGTTGAAGGAAGGAAACAGCTACACCGCTGCAGGACACCATTACAGCATAAATGAGTCCACGATTCTTTTTATTTAAAAAAGGAGGAAAAGTATATAAGATCTACGGCCGCAGTGTCCTTTAACCAGGGTGCAAAACGAGTTGCAAGTGGACGTGATAAGGCAGTAGTCTGGATGGAATCTGCTTTAGGGATTTGGATTGAAGAGTGCTGGAAGAAGAACAACGGCGGTGCTAAACAGTCGCCTGAAGAGGCTCCTTTAGAAGAGCTGTAACGCTATCCTTTGTTGTGCAGTAAAATTAAACTCATCGTTATCGGACAAGTCGTCGTGTCATTGTTTGTGAGTAACCATAATTAATTATTTACGTACAGTACTTATTACATGTACATAGTTTAGTGTCACTGTACACACATTTTACTGTGTACAATTTTTTTTCATTGTACATATTTATTGCTGGTGGCCTGTCTGTCGTAATGGCTGTAACATATGTGATATTGGAGACGCTCGATATCTTTAAAATAATATTTAGGTTTTACTGTATGTAAACTGTGTTTATATACATAATTTTAATGAATCTTACCTAATATCTAAGAGAATACAAATGGTTTATGCTGTATAATTGTGCGTGAAATGTTTATAATAGTGTGGGAGAGTTTATAAGGGCTTAAAATATATAAAAATAACCATATAAACATATGGTTTGTACTTCGCGGATTTTCTTATTTCGCGGGTGGCTCTGGAATGCAACCCCCGCGATGGAGGGGGGATTACTGTAATAGGAAAATCTGTATTTTTACCCAGCTCTGTTCATCACAGTACTTTAATGCGGACAATGGTCTTCCCTTTGCACTGGTATCCCCTGAAATCACTAATTTTTTTTAGGTAGGTAGGTAGGTAGGTAGGTAGGTAGGTAGGTAGGTAGACAGACAGACAGACAGACAGACAGACAGACAGACAGACAGACAGACAGACAGACAGATAGATAGATAGATACTTTATTAATCCCAAGGGGAAATTCACATACTCCAGCAGCAGCATACTGATAAAGAAAATATTACATTAAAGAGTGATAACAATGCAGGTATACAGACAGACAATAACTTTGAATAATGTTAACGTTTACCCCCCCGGGTGGAATTGAAGAGTCGCATAGTGTGGGGGAGGAACAATCTCCTCAGTCTGTCAGTGGAGCAGGACAGTGACAGCAGTCTGTCGCTGAAGCTGCTCCTCTGTCTGGAGATGATACTGTTCAGTGGATGCAGTGGATTCTCCATTATTGACAGGAACCTGCTCAGCGCCCGTCGCTCTGCCACAGATGTCAAACTGTCCAGCTCCATGCCTACAATAGAGCATGCCTTCCTAACCAGTTTGTCCAGGCGTGAGGCATCCCTCTTCTTTATGCTGCCTCCCCAGCACACCACCACATAGAAGAGGGCGCTCGCCACAACCGTCTGATAGAACATCTGTAGCATCTTATTGCACACATTGAAGGACGCCAGCCTTCTAAGGAAGTATAGTCGACTCTTGTCCTCTCTTGTACAGAGCATCAGTATTGGCAGTCCAGTCCAATTTATCATCCAGCTGCACTCCCAGTTATTTATAGGTCTGCACCCTCTGCACACAGTCACCTCTGATGATCACGGGGTCCATGAGGGGCCTGGGCCTCCTAAAATGTACCACCAGCTCTTTGGTTTTGCTGGTGTTCAGTTGTAGGTGGTTTGAGTCACACCATTTAACAAAGTCCTTGATTAGGTTCCTGTACTCCTCCTCCTGCCCACTCCTGATGCAGCCCACAATAGCAGTGTCGTCAGTGAACTTTTGCACGTGGCAAGACACCGAGTTGTATTGGAAGTCCGATGTATATAGGCTGAACAGGAACGGAGAAAGTGCAGTCCCCTGCGGCGCTCTTGTGTTGCTGACCACAATGTCAGGCCTGTAGTTCCCGAGACGCACATACTGAGGTCTGTCTTTAAGATAGTCCACAATCCATGCCACCAGATCTACTCCCATCTCTGTCAGCTTGTCCCTAAGGAACAGAGGTTGGATGGTGTTGAAGGCGCTAGAGAAGTCCAGGAATGTAATTGTTACAGCACCACTGCCTGTCCAAGTGGGAGAGGGATCGGTGTAGCATGTAGATGACGGCATCCTCCGCTCCCACCTTTTCCTGGTATGCGAACTGCAGAGGGTCGAGGGCGTGACGGACCTGTGGCCTCAGGTGGTGAAGCAGCAGCCGCTACATGGTTTTCATCAGAGCGACAGGCCTGAAGTCATTCAGCTCACTAGGATGTGATACCTTTGGGACTGAAGTGATGCAAGATGTTTTCCAAAGCCTCAGGACTCTCCCCTGTTCCAGACTCAGGTTGACTCCCCAGCTCCAACGCACAGGCCTTCAGCAGTCGTGGCGATACTCCATCTGGACCCACTGCTTTGCTGGCACAAAGTCTCCTCAGCTCTCTGCTTACCTGGGCTGCTGTAATTGTGGGTTGGGGTAAACTCTCACCTATGCTGGTATCAGCAGAAGGATGGGTGGAGGGTGCAGTACTCCGAGGTGAGAGTGGGTTAGGGTGGTCAAACCTGTTAAAAAAGTTGTTCATCTGGTTTGCTCTCTCCACATCTCTCTCGATGGCGGCACCCCGCTTCGAGCTGCAGCCAGTGATGACCTTCATCCCATCCCACACTTCCTTCATGCTGTTATTCTACAACTTCTGCTCCAGCTTTCTCCTGTACTGCTCATTCGCCGACCTGTGCTGGACTCGGAGTTCCTTCTGCATGCACTTGAGCTCATGCTGATCACCGCCTTTAAAAGCCCTTTTCTTCTGGTTCAAAAGGCCCTTGATGTCACTTGTAATCCGTGTCTTGTTGTTAGCATAGCAGCGCACTGTTCATACTGGAACTACAATGTCCATACAGAAGCTGATGTAGTCAGTAGTGCAGTCAACAACCTCCTCAACTATAAGATCCCTGCAGGATATCCCAGTTCGTAGTTCCAAAGCAGTCTCTCACAGCCTGCTCTGCCTCCGGGGACCATTTGCTGAATGAGCATGTGGTTGTAGGTAGCTCCCTCACTCTTGGTTTGTAGTGAGGCTGAAGCAGAACCAGGTTATGATCTGCTTTCCCAAGCACAGGCAGCGGGGTGGTGATGTATGAGTCTTTAACGTTTGCATACAGTAGGTCAATAGTCCTATTTCCCCAGGTGTTACAATCCACATACTGGGAGAAGGCAGGTAATGTCTTGTCCAGCGTTACATGGTTGAAGTCTCTAGTGATTAGCACAAGTGCCTTGGGGTGTTGTGTTTGTAATTTAGCCCCATTGGAATGGATGATGTCACCCGCTAACTCCACATCTGCCCGAGGAGGGATGTATACAATAACAAAAATGACGTGTCCAAACTCTCTGAGCAAGACACAGACTTATGGCCAACAGTTTGATGTCCCTGCAGCAAGTGGAGATTTTAACATTAACATGTCCAAAGTTGCACCATCTTGTATTGACATAGAGTGCGAGTCCTCCTTCTTTCTGCTTCCCGCAGATACTTGCGTCTCTGTCTGCTCTAACTGTGGTAAACCTGGGTAGCTCCACGTTACCATCTGGGATGTTAGTTGTTAGCCACGTTTCACTAAATCACAACAAACTGCATTCTCTGTAGGTCCTGACATTTTTTACCAGCGCAGCCAGTTCGTCGATTTTATTTGGTAGTGAGCAAGGTTATTATAGTTAACGAAAACTAAAATAAAAACTGAAACTATTATTAAAACAACATTTTCATAAACTGAAATAAAATAACAAAACCAAAATGAAAAACGAAAACTAAATGAAACTATTAAAGTAGCTGGAAAGACTAATTGAAATAAAATAATAATTTACTAAAATATTTTGAGTTTTCGTTTTTGAATGAATATTCTTGCAGTTATTCTTTAACCCTTGTAACTTTAAACTCTAAAACAGAAAGTCATCCACCACGAGCCACTCACATATATCCATCCAATGAACAGCAGCTGATGAAGGAGGATGGGTGTTCACACAGAATTTGCGAATACGGGCACGTAAAGCGTGTGAAATAGAAAGCAATTTACTGTGCTGCCTTTCTTTGCGCTTGTTGTATATTAAGATGTAAATCAAACACCTGAAATCGGAATGTGCTGGTCAACAAAACCTTTACTGTATGGACAGAAAAATCACGCATGAGTAACGTTTCAGTTTTCAGGTGTCTGCTTTTCATTGACAGTAATTCATCTGTCAGATTACACAGGAGGAATCGTTTTTACTTTCTCCTATACGAAGTATAGGAGAAAGTAATCATGAACAAATTCGACCTCGAGATTTTGATGAATCTCAACATTTTAGACCTCCCTGAGTCCGAAAATGCCGTTTATTTGAATTATGTCTGTATGTGTGCATGTGTGTGTGTGTGTGTAAACACGATGACTCAAAAATGCAACGAGATAGATAGATGAAATTCGGCATGTGGTTGTTACACCAAAATTGTAGATCTGTATTGAATTTTGGGCCAAATCCATGAACCGGAAGTGGTACTTTACCTGAATTGATTTTTTTTTACTTGATTTTTTTTTTTTTTTTTTATTCTTGCAGCTGAAGAGTATGATTTATTCGACTTTACTTTTATAATAATTGTTCAATATATATTATTAATTTGATTTGATTTGCTGTTGATGGTTCTTTAATGTGCACAATATAAAATTATAACCATTTTCTTGCGGTTTACTCCTCAATCATCCATCCCCATATCTGAGTACATGAGAAAGTCAAGGGGAGACAACTCCCGATTTTTGAAAATGAAACAACACCGATTGAGAGACTGACAAGGTCATCATACAAGATCAGCATACTGTTACTGACCAATCACTTTTTCAAACTATGTAGTGTAGCTTCCACTAACATTAAACTTGTATCCAAATCTGTTAAGTGTACACTTCTGTCTGATTGCCACACAAAACTAAACACCGTAGGAGCTCCATGCCATAATTACTAAAACTAAAACTGAAACTAATAGATATAAAAATAAAATAGAAATGCCTTTGTGAAATAAAAACTAAATTAAAACTAAAAATACACGATGAAGGAAAACTAAAACTAAACTGAATTTCTAAGTAAGGTCAGAAAAAAATATAGAAATAAAAACTAATATAAAACACAAAACTATAATAACCTTGGTAGTGAGTTCACATTTCCCAGAATCACAGAAGGCACCGAAGGTTTGTAGCGCCACTTTCTCACTAAACGCTTGGCTTTTATCTTAGCACTTTATACCGCTGTTCACAAGATGTTGCTTGCCATAATGCTTAAAGAACTTCACTAGAGCATCTGGGACATTTTATCTATGGACGTCATTTTCTCTGTCTGAATGCATGCAGCTCATAAATGTCCATACATTTCTGTCAACTCAGCACTCACAAAACTAATTCTTTTGAGAACACCTGAACAAATTAAATAAACTTGAATTCTTCCAATTAAACATTGACATCTTCCAATGTATCCAGTTTTGCCTACGAATCACAGTTAAAACTTCATTTTATTATCTGAAAAACATTACTTTTTTATTTAATAAACACACAAGCTTGATTTTTGTACTACACTAAAAATAAACAATTAAGTATCATCCACTCATCAATTTTTCTAACCTGCATATCTCAGACAGGATTGCAGGGCAGCTGGAGCCAATCCAAGCAATTATTAAGTGCAAGGTAGGATCAACATCCAGGTAATGAGCCAGTCCACTGCAGGGCAAACACACACATACAGCTTTAGAATTTCCAATTTATCTAACCTTTGAAATATGAAAGGAAACTGGGGCATGCAGAGGAAACCCACGCATATACAGGGACAACATACAATCTGCACATAGGAAACACCTGGGATGCAGACCCTGGTCTCTTTACTGTGAGGCTGCAAAACTATCACTGCACCACTCTGCTGCCCACAGCTGCTAATCAATGGCTTATTAATACAACTGAAAATTTCATTTCATATGGCAATTTCAAGAAGTATGAGAGTTTGAAAATTAGACAAAAATATGTTTCACTTACAAAAAAACAAAAAAGTAAAAATAAACACAGAAACAACAGAATTTTCTTTTCTTCTGGAATCTACATAGTGCATTTCTGATGTTATGACAATAGGGTTAACCATCCCTTCAAAAACTAAGCATTTAAAGCACAAGATTAGTTGGAGTACTAATATGTCAGAGGCTTTTGGCAGTTGTTCAACTGCTGTGTATCTCAAAATTACTTCTTGGAAAAAATCTTCAGTCTGTTTGGCTCACTTCAAAAAGTCAGAACACTTTGTACATTAAAAAAAACAACAAAGGACTTTGCCAACAAACATTCCAGACTTCCCACCAGTAAACTCTGCATCACTTTAAATTGTTAACTTTTAAATAAAAAATTGAAAACAGAATGATTTTGGCTATGCAGTTTTAAGTCTTATGTATGGTAGGTTAAGATTACTGTATTCAGAATCCTAGTCTGAAAGCAAAATACTCTGGTTACATTATGTATCAGATGGCTCACTTACACTGGCCTCTTGTAAGATATCAAATCACCTTGCATACTCTATTGATTTATAAGCTGTTTGCTCAAGAGTTGAAATTAAGCTCCTTATACTATATAAACCTGTTAGATATTTGAAATCACTAGCCGACCTTCTGTTAAAAAAAATAAATTATCACAATTGAACACAAATGCTTATTGTCTCTGAGGTCCTTGATCTCTGTTACTCTTCTTAGGTCTGTTTATGATAAAAAATCAGTTTTGATTTTCAAACCAAGGCAGAAGACTGAATTTTCCCCTGTGGCTTTTAGGGCTCGTTTATACTTCACGCTCAGAACACGTATGTGCACGCATCACGGCTGCCACGCGCTTCCAGCATTCATTTCATTCATCCTCTGAGCAGGTCCTCAGAAATTAACGCGACGCGTGCACGAGTTGCAGTACCAGCAAAAAGTCAGGAGCACAGTGTATCAAAAGTTGGAATGCGATGTCAGAGTCTCTGTTTACTATCTACATGTGACAGAAAGCCTCTATGCGGATCCTACAGGATCAATGCGCGCTTCGATGTTTGATGAGTGGTTAGATGTGGTGAAGCAAAATGCCGACATACAGATGCATTCGTGGTGCTTTTATATTTAAGCGTTTCATATTCCCCATCGTAATGACACGATACATTTTAAAAGTCTCACATACCATCTTTTGTGCGGTCTTTTTTTTTGCAACTTCACAACAGCAACATAATGTACAGCCACAGAGAAAAAAAATTAAGGACATGGTGAAAAGTTGTATTTTGTGATTGAAGTGGAACTTTCTCCTGACCTGACAGCAGCGGCAAGCAGCAATAGATCACCACACAGAACATACATTAAATGTATGATATTCCAACTCTCTGCACATTTAGAATCCTTAGATTTATACTTGATAGCACTTTCATGATGAAATGCATTAAAGTATGTATGTTACATTTTACAGACAAAATCGTTAATTTCGTTTAAATAATGAATACTGTTAATAATTTCACATAAGTGGGTTACATGGTGGCGGAGTGGTAGCACTGCTGTCTCGCAGGGAGTCACGTCACTGGTATTCCTTGCTTGGAGTTTACATGTTTTCCTGCTGGGTTTCCATAGTGTACTCCGGTTTCCTTCCAAAGATATGCAGATTTGGTGACACTAAAATACTAGTGCATGTGAGTGCTTGTATTCACCTTACAATGAGCTGATGTCCTGTCTAGGGATTGTTTATGCCTCATACCCAATGCTAGCTGAAATGGGCACATCCTGGATTGATGGATTTAATCATTAAACATCCTTTTCAGAGATATTGCGGCAAGGTGTCATCGGAATTTAATGGGTGTTCCAGGCAATTCACAACACAGCGAAGCGAAACCTTTTCTCACCATGATAATACCTCACACTGCCACCTGGTGGATTCTTTCAGATTTACGTAAAGTACGCGCGCAAGCATAAACAGTAAAATGCTTGCGTAGCAGGAGCGTCCGCTGCAGCATGCATTGTGTCGTGTGAAGTATAAACCTGGCCTTAAGCTTATGATGCTTCACCTGCCAGTTTCAAAAACATTTTCTTTCAGTGAAATGGCATGATCAATTATTACTCTATATTTGTTTAGTCAGTCAGGTTTAAAATCTCAATGTATATATTAGAAATTTATCTTGTATTACTTTGATTTTGCAAAGTTTAATTCATCAGAATCCTGCACTATAGCTAAACGTATTTAATCTGTCAAAGCCAATTTTCATAGTATGTTGCATTTTTGTGTTACTTAAAAATTTGTGTTTAACAATGTAATTTTATTTTCTCTCCAAAACACAGTGTGAAGGTACATGTGCTTAAAGACAGTATCTTAAGTAGAGATGACCTCAAAAATAAGGATGACAACTGCAAACAGATTCTTAGTAAGTAAGAGACCAAAATCAAAACATCCATCCATCTATCCATCCATTATCCAACCTGCCACATCCTAACCACAGGGTCACGGGGGTCTGCTGGAGCCAATCCCAGCCAACACAGGGCGCAAGGCAGGAAACAAACCCTGGGCAGGGCACCAGCCCACAGCAGGGCGCGCGCACACACACACACTAGGGACAATTTAGAATTGCCAATGTACCTAACCTGCATGTCTTTGGACTGTGGGAGGAAACCGGAGTACCCAGAGGAAACCCACGCAGACATGGGGAGAACATGCAAACGCCACGCAGGGAGGACCCAAATGGTATAAATTAACGTTAAGTACTGGTTATGGAGAGAATACTATGATTATGAAATTCTTGACATACCACATACAGAATGAGCAAAAGTGAAACAGTGATGTCATCAGAGTACATCAAAAGTCATTACTGCAGGTTGGTGTACTACAGAAGGTATAATGTAAGGCAGCAAGACTCATTCAAACAAAAAGTAGCAGTCAAACAGATTTTAACTGAATTGAAACAATTAAACCTAATTCCACTAGGCATTAGATATTTGTATAAAACATACATCAGCTGCAATTTTGCAACCCTGACAATGACAATAAAGCCTAGCATAGTTAAAATATAAAAAAACAATAATACACAATTCCTTATAAGTACATACATATTTAAATAATTCATTATGGGTTGAAAGAGCATCAGTATATAACTGGTTAGGGGTTTACATTACAACCTGAATAGAGTGAAAATTTATGGTAACTACACTTAATATTCAAATACAGTGGAACCTCGGTTTGCGAGTAACTTGGTTTACGAGTGTTTTGCAAGACGAGCTAAAATTTTTAATAAATTTTGACTTGATAAACGAGTGAGGTCTTGCAATACGAGTAGTATGTACTGTATACGCTTTGTCTGCTGAGCGTCATGTGATCACAACTGAGCTGATGGTTCTTCTCTCTCTCTCTTACAATGGGATTGTGGGCAATCGTCTCCTATACTCCGTCTGTGTCGGCGTGCCTCACTCATATAGTCAACATCCGTACGAGCGTATACTGTTTACTACAGCATTGTAACTGTGTGCGTGTGTGTGTATGTACTGTGACGTGTGAGTCCCCGTCTTGCACCCCAAAACACAAAGCTGAGTCTCAGTACTTTAGCAACACCAGCTTTATTCAGCTTGAAACAGCAACAGCGCGGTTTATTTATTGTAGTGGGATCTGCCACTCTCCTATACACAGCAGTCTGGCAGGGTCGTGGCCAAGTAATACTGTGCCCTGCGTATTTATAATGCTCCTTGTTCCTTGTATCACCCATCGACGGCAGGCACTTATTGCATGTCCGCGATCTTTTCAGATTCGCTTTTACGGCGAACTGCTACAGCGCTGGGAGACTGCGATTGCTTTGGGACGCTCTTCCGCGTGTCATCCCGTTGGGTGGAATCCTACAAGAGTTTAGAAACTCACTCACCATGATTCTTTTCAAAGGTAAAGTGCAGCTTAATTTGTTTTATGTATTTTTACTTTATATTTTGTATTAATCATTTTTATATGAATAGTTTTGGGTTGTGGAGCGAATCATCTTGAGTTTCCATTATTTCTTATGGTGAAATTCACTTTGATATACGAGTGCTTTGGACTGCGAGCATGTTTCCGGAACAAATTATGCTCGCAAACCGAGGTTCCACTGTATTACGAAAAGGTTATGTCAGTCTATGCTTTTAGTACAACTTTATTTAGTAGTTCAAAAAATACCATTCTCACACTAATAATAAAAACTCAATTTAAGAAAAAAAGGTACTCTCTGTGGCTTTAAATTGTAAATAAAAATTGACATTTTAAACTATGTCAGAAATGATGCTATTTTACTAGTAATTGCACGTTATTATTTGGCAAGTCATACCTACCACAGCTAATTGTGTTCTGGAGGCAACAGTGTGAAAAACAGCTGGCATCATAAGGGACTCCTCTACTTTTAGCTCCATTTCATTTTCAACTGAAAAAGTTGTTTTTGGAATCGTTGGAGGGCGTTCACATAAGATCATCTCTTTATTGAACAAAAAAAATG
Source organism: Erpetoichthys calabaricus (assembly GCF_900747795.2). Taxonomy (NCBI): domain Eukaryota; kingdom Metazoa; phylum Chordata; class Cladistia; order Polypteriformes; family Polypteridae; genus Erpetoichthys; species Erpetoichthys calabaricus. The sequence continues at coordinate 41,554,755 of NC_041399.2, forward strand.
GGATTTGTATCCTAGAATTAAAAAAAAATGCAAAAAAAGCATAGTTTTAGTAGGATTCTGTATATTCAAGAGATGTGGTTTAATAGTAATTGCATTAACAAGGAAGTAAAATGATGGGAAAGTTATCAGAAAAATATAGTTCAAATAGTTTATAAAGTTCAAATTTCATATTCAATTCAAATTTCCAAAATAACACACATGCTATCAATAAGATGACAACAGCTTTAAAGTAAATTATGATTGAAATGTAAAGTACAAGCTACATATGTAAACATTTATTAATATACAAAGTATAATAAAAAACAGAATTAACATTAAATGTTCACGTTAAAGCACTCCAATGAAAAGCAGTATAATCAATGATATAATACTAAGGTTAATAGCCAATGATTGCTGCCTTTCACTATCCAAAACTACATTTCTTAGATGTCTGTTGATGTGTGTCACTTTGAAAAGTCATAGTTACAGCAATACAAAACACATTATTCTAATGCTGACAATGCTAAATTATTATTTTTTTGTTTCTATTAAGTTATATGCTAAGGCCACAGACAAATTTATATTCATAACATTGTATGCTATACAGCAGTTCGTAAAAGCACTGTTTGCAAATACAGTTTTATTCCTTACAACCCTGAGAAAACATACCCTTAATTATGAAAAATGTCTACATAAACATTGGCTCCACTAGATGTTGTTCTTCACTTTCTTTAATGTCTCTCTCTTTCTTTCTGTGTGCTGATTTCAAGACAAGGTTGGCTGGCTAACCCCTCAAAGGAGGTGATGAAACAGGCATTTTACAGCTAAATGCCAGGCCTTACACCAATCTCCTTTAGTCACCTTAGAATCCCTGACATAAATTAATACTCTACATTATCCATATGCATGTCATTTGTTTATTATTTTTGAAAATGTAGGTTTTCCAAAATGCATTTTATAAAAAGTAAACTTCCAGGTGTGTACAAAACAATTAAAAGGTCATTTACAAGCATAACACACAATATAATTGCTTATTTAGACATTAAACTTACCGTGCCAGCACTATAACTGCAAACTCTCCTGTCTGCAACCATGCACTCTCCACCATTGACAACCAGAACTTGGTTTTGAATAGAAATCTTGTATTTGATCTGGATAGCATGTTTAAGATCAGCTACACTAAAAAATAAATAATAATAATAATATAAATCAGAATCTAGAGGAAAAAAATAGTTATTAAACAAACAATACTGTCAATATTTAAAATAATGCTTTAAAATGCTTCCAATTTGAGCAAATATGTGTTGTACACATAAGATAGCTTGTGGAGGACACAGTGTTCTGGAGGGTTGGTGTTTGCTTTCCAAACCTGCTACCATAAGCCCTGACACTGGATTAAGTGAGCTAAGTTAAGCAGAAAAATGGATGGGTTGAATGAGAAAATCAAACACAATTAAATAAATGAAAAAACACATCTTTAATTTGTAAGAAAACATAACGAGAACCTTGAAAACCACAAATAAAACTTTGGAAAATCAGATTTTGGAGTAAAGTAGGCTCAACTCACAAGCAACTGAAATGATGTAACACATCTAAACAAAGAAAGAAATTGTACCTTTGCACTATATGCAGGCTCGTTATTTTGGATGATCCCTTACTGAACACAGAAAAAATAAAACAGATATCAACTTGGGAGGCAGAAGCACTCTGTTGTTACTTGGTTGGGTTACCAGGGCTAGTTGTAGATAAAATAAAAAAACTACCTTTTTATGAAGGAGAAGAGGCATATGGTGCCACCAAAACTGAAGGATGAACAAGAAAGAGACACATCAAAAGGCTGCCATTACTCTGAAATGCACTCTAATGACTTGAAAGGTAGAATGCATTGAACTATATGAGCTTGTGGCTTATGACAATGTAATAGCCAGTACGGCTTCCACACATTCTAATAAAGTGTCCGCCCAAGTTTTGAGAGGTGCTCAAAGTTCCTTCTCCTAACAAGGCAACATACCCTTACCTAGCAGTCTTAATAACTTAAGTCAAGAGTTTAGCGAGAAAGTGGCGCTACACACCTTTGCTGCCTTCTGTTATCCTGGGAAATGTGAACTCACTACCAAACAAAAAGTATCATAAAAAGCTGGAGTATGTGGATTTCCCCTTGGGATTAATAAAGTATCTATCTATCTATCTATCTATCTATCTATCTATCTATCTATCTATCTATCTATCTATCTATCTATCTATCTATCTATCTATCTATCCATCCATCCATCCATCCATCCATCCATCCATCCATCCATCCATCCATCCATCCATCCATCCATCCATCCATCTATCTATCTATCTATCTATCTACAAACCAAGAGTGAGGAATCTACCTACAACCACACGCACATTCAGGAAGTGGTCCCCTGAGGCAGACCAGGCTCTGAGAGACTGCTTTGGAACTACGGACTGGGATATCCTGCAGGGATCATATAGTGAGGACATTGAGGAGGTTGTTGACTGTACTACTGACTTCTGTATGGACATTGTAGTTCCAGTAAGAACAGTACGCTGCTATGCTAACAACAAGCCATGGATTACAAGTGACATCAAGGGCCTTTTGAACCAGAAGAAAAGGGCTTTTAAAAGTGGTGATCAGCATGAGCTCAAGCGCGTGCAGAAGGAACTCCGAGTCCAGCTCAGGGCAGTGAAGGAGCAGAACAGGAGAAAGCTGGAGAAGAAGTTGCAGAATAACAGCATGAAGGAAGTGTGGGATGGGATGAAGATCATCACTGACTGCAGCTCGAATTGGGGTGCCACCATCGAGAGAGACGTGGAGAGAGCAAACCAGATGAACAACTTCTTTAACAGGTTTCACCACTCTAACCCACTCTCACCTCGGAGTACTGCACACTCCACCCATCCTTCTGCTGATACCAGCATAGGTGAGAGTTTACCCCAACCCACAATTACAGCAGCCCAGGTAAGCAGAGAGCTGAGGAGACTTTGTGCCAACAAAGCAGCAGGTCCAGATGGAGTATCGCCACGACTGCTGAAGGCCTGTGTGTTGGAGCTGGGGAGTCCTCTACGGCACATCTTCAACCTGAGCCTGGAACAGGGGAGAGTCCTGAGGCTTTGGAAAACATCTTGCATCACCCCAGTCCCAAAGGTATCACGTCCAGGTGAGCTGAATGACTTCCGGCCTGTCGCTCTGACGTCACATGTGATGAAGACCATGGAGCGGCTGCTGCTTCACCACCTGAGGCCACAGGTCCGCCATGCCCTCGACCCTCTGCAGTTCGCATACCAGGAGAAGGTGGGAGCAGAGGATGCCATTATCTATATGCTACACCGATCCCTCTCCCACTTGGACAGAGTCAGTGATGCTGTAAGAATTATGTTTCTGGACTTCTCTAGCGCCTTCAACACCTTCCAACCTCTGCTCCTTAGGGTCAAGCTGACAGAGATTGGAGTAGATTCATACCTGGTGGCATGGATCGTGGACTATCTTACAGACAGACCTCAGTATGTGCGTCTCGGGAACTGCAGTTCTGAGATTGTGGTCAGCAACACAGGAGCGCCGCAGGGGACTGTACTTTCTCCGGTCCTGTTCAGCCTATATACATCGGACTATAAAATATATATAGTCCTGCCACGTGCAAAAGTTCGCTGACGACACTGCTATCATGGGCTGCATCAGGAGTGGGCAGGAGGAGGAGTACAGGAACCTAATCAAGGACTTTGTTAAATGGTGCGACTCAAACCACCTACAACTGAACACCAGCAAAACCAAGGAGCTGGTGGTGGATTTTAGGAGGCCCAGGCCCCTCATGGACCCCGTGATCATCAGAGGTGACTGTGTGCAGAGGGTGCAGACCTATAAATTACTGGGAGTGCAGCTTGATGATAAATTGGACTGGACTGCCAATACTGATGCTCTGTGTAAGAAAGGACAGAGCCGACTATACTTCCTTAGAAGGCTGGCGTCCTTCAACATCTGCAATAAGATGCTGCAGATGTTCTATCAGACGGTTGTGGCGAGTGCCCTTTTCTAAGCAGTGGTGTGCTGGGGAGGCAGCATAAAGAAGAGAGATGCCTCACGCCTGGACAAACTGGTGAGTAGGGCAGATTCTATTGAAGGCATGGAGCTGGACAGTTTGACATCCGTGGCAGAGCGACGAGCACTGAGCAGGCTCCTGTCAATCATGGAGAATCCACTGCATCCACTAAACAGTATCATCTCCAGACAGAGGAGCAGCTTCAGCAACAGACTGCTGTCACTTTCCTGCTCCACTGACAGACTGAGGAGATCGTTCCTCCCCCCACACTATGCGACTCTTCAATTCCACCCGGAAGGGTAAACGTTAACATTATATAAAGATATTGTTTGTCTGTATACCTGCATTGTTATCACTCTTTAATGTAATATTTTCTTTATCAGTATGCTGCTGCTGGAGTATGTGAATTTCCCCTTAGTATTAATAAAGTATGTATGAATGTACTGTATGTACAGTATGTATGTATCTATCTAATAAGGAGTGATGTGAGGCAATCTTAGTCTATGCAATAGTATGCCAAATCCACATGCACCCCAGGTACTTGATCCTGTCCAAATAAAAAAGCAGCCACCAACCCCAGAAATCATTCAAGGTGTTATAAGAGAACTGACTAAGGTGTTAATATCCTTATTCCTTAATTTTTTTTAGTTGAAGCTGAAACTAAACATTTGACTCTTCTTCAGTGTAAAATAGTCTCCAAAAACCTAATACGTCAAAAGCAAAAATTAAATGTCTGCTTTGAGATTGATCACATCAACTTGTTAAGTTTTATTTTGTGATTGAATCATTTGACATATCAGCAGTCAAATTCAGTCAACATGCAGATATATTCTTTCCTTTAATACAATACACATCCCTATTTTAAGAGGAAATATGGCAGTTTGTGCATAGTGAACAGAAGGTAGAAAAAAGACAGAGTTACAAGAAAGAAAGTGAACAGTAAAACTTTCTACCGCCTCCCTCATTATCATCTTTAAAATGGCAAGACCAATATACAGGCATGCTTTCTAACATACTAAATATCAATGAAAAATGACAGAATTCTGTCAACAACAAAATAAAACCATAGACCTGTGAAAACTTGTCTGACACAATTCTATCAACTGGATAAGACAAAGAAAATTAAGATGAGAATGACATAAAAACGAAATTTTGTGGTCAAATAAATAAATAAAAGAAAATTAAGCCAGACTTGAAAAAATGGAGTAAAGATAACCCCAAAACTGGGGAGTTAACTGATCATTCTGGTTTTGAACATACTGCTTGAAAGACAAAGTAAGAGTGACTGTTTTAATACACTGTACAAGTGATATATTTTATTATGCTTTACCATAAAACATTAACAGATGGGATTGACATATGCTTGCTGTCAGCTCACCCTTTCATTTAGCTCAGCTCAAAGAATTACAACTCTCTACTACAGTACACTGGTAAAACAAAATATTACTTAAATAAAGAAAACTACATTTTATCCTGCTAGGAACAATTTAAAAATATTTTCAAGTCCAGTTATCAGTATAACAGGCCTTCACCAATAATGTCCTCTGCTGTCCAATTGCTACACACTTAGCCATTTTAGCATTTCTGACTGAGTACTTCATTCTGTTCTCTGTCCCATTCTTTCACATGGTGTGGAAGGGGCTTCTGAATATGACTGCTAGATGGTATGCTCAGCCAGGTCCACCGTCCAACGTACATGCAGAAACTGAAGACAGCTGCAGTAAAGGCCTGGCAAGTATCACTAGGGCGGAAACCTAGCACTTGGAGATGGCCATAGGTTCCACACTTCAGACAGTCATTGACCATAAAGTATTTTCAACCAAATACTGAAAATGATCATTACATTTATGATCATGTTAGTTTATCCAAATACTTTTGAGCCCCTGGAAATGGGGAGGCCATGTATAAAAATCTCTGTCATTCCTAAACGGCTCACACAATATTTTTGGTAAATCACTTGAATTAAAGCTGAAAGTCTACACTTCAATCACATAATGACTGCTTTATTCATTGTGGTGGCACAGAGAGACAAAATTATAAAAACTGTGTCACTTATGGACCTGACTGTATAATGAATAGGCAGATTCTGTTAAAATCAATACTTTGCAACTAATCTATACTAATAAAAGGCAAAGCCCTCACTGACTCACTCATCACTAATTCTCCAACTTCCTGTGTAGGTAGAAGGCTGAAATTTGGCAGGTTCATTCCTTACAGCTTACTTACAAAAGTTAAGCAGGTTTCATTTTGAAATTCTACGTATAACTGTCATATCGTTCGACAACATCCGCCATGTTAAACTTTCGTATTTATGGCCCCATCCTCACAAAATTTGGTGGGCGGCTTCCCTGCGCTAACCGAAACCGATGTACGTACTTATTTCGGAAGCTGTGAGAAAACAGTAAAAAGGAGGCTTGTCAGACGTCGTCGTACATTTTCTGATGCAGCGAGACGGAAACAACTTTGTGACGCTGCTGCCAAATACTCGCAGAAAAATCCACAAGTTCATAGACACGCTGTCGCTAAATAATCGCAGGCAAATCCACAAGTTCATAGAGACGCTGTTGCTAAATACTCGCAGGCAAATCCACAAGCTAATAGAGCTTCTGTTTCTAGGTACGATCCCAATAATGAAAAGCAGCTCATACGACAACAACAAAACAGTACACATTGGATCCATGGATGTTGACTGTGAGTATTGTCAAGCTCATAGGTGGAAATGCGAGTCTCCTGGTTTGTGCTGTAACATTGGTAAAGTCTCTCTCACTCTTTTACATAAGCTTCCTGACCTTCTTGAGGGCCTGTTAAATGGCGAACATCCTCAAAGTGAGCATTTCTTGAACAACAGTCGAAAGTACAACAGCGCATTTCCAATGACGTCATTTGGTGCTAACCAAATCGTTGAGGGAAATTTTATGCCTTCATTTAAAGTCCAGGGACAAGTGTATCACTTCATTGGCAGTCTTTTACCTATGCCGACTGAGGAACACAAATTTTGGTAACTTTATTTCGTCCGGGATGATGAAAAGGAAGCACAAATGCTTTGCGCTAATAGGCCATCCGTTGCTCTGGTCTCTTCATTCCTTTCCTTGCTTCGCCACGGTATTCACGTCTCCCTGCTGATAACTGCAGCCTTTTTATTTAATCCATGGCTTCTCTGTTGTTTTATTGTTCGTTTATTACGACTATAGTTATTGTGTAAGTATTTTAGACTTCGTTTACATTGTTCAGGTACTCATTTCCTTTACCGTTCCAACCGTACCCTCATTAACATGTCTATCGAGGTGATCACCATCGATCAAAGAACTGTCACTTACCGAGTGGTTTCCATGCCCAGAGATGGCAGCTGCCTTTTCCATTCTCTGTGTTACATATTGCACGGCCATATCAGGCTCACTCTTAATATCCCGAGGAAGATTGTGTCTTATGTATTGAATGACTGGGACATGTTCAAGGTGTGGACTGATGACGGTACAGGAGATAATTATACTACACATGAGCACTATAAGAGTGAAATGCTTAAGCCCTTCACCTATGGTTCTGCTTGTGAGTTGATGGCTGCCGCTGAATTGTTCGGTTGTCACTTTCAAGTGTACCGAAATGGCCAAATATTTTACACCTTTGGACAACCGACAATGCCTCAAACATCTAAGATTCACAGGTAACGATTTGAGTAGTGGACACTTTGATGTTTATGAATGTTTCAACTCTCAAAAGCTGGATGCGAAGTTATTGATGAAACCCATTTCAATTCAAACGCCTCCAATTTCCAGTAAGGCTCTGCTTCGCAATGACAATTAATAAGTCTCAGGGACAGACCCTACAAAAGGTTGGCATCGATTTGAGGCAAGATTGCTTTTCACATGGCCAACTGTATGTTGCATGCTCAAGAGTGAGCTCAGCGCACAGCTTGGTCTTATTACAACCGGAGGGCAGAACTGACAACGTGGTATATAAAGAGATCCTTAACAAATAATTATTTGTATATTTTCCCTGAGCTTAGAAAGGTTTACTTTTCTTCTTTATAAAATTTTAAGGCAGTACTTCACCGTTGCGAAGCGCAGGTATTTTGCTAGTAAAAAAATAAAACAGATGAAGGGTAAAATCAGTAAAATAGTAAACATAAAATTGTATAACCAAAGCAGAATGTCACGTAAATTATAAATCACACAGATTGGTGAAACACAGTTTAAAGCACCAGTAGCAGTCTGTGTGGTAATGTCACTATCAATGGTCATCTAAAATATGATGAATTTTAGAAAGAATTGTTCAGGTCGGTCATGAAAAAGTGGGATTTGTTTCCTTTATAGCAATCTTCTTTTAGGTAGGATTCAATAATATATTCCAGATACCAAAATTTTGTCCCTTCCCTTTAATATGACTGAAGGAGGCACATGCACCATATAGATCAGCAAACAAATCAGATAATATTCTGATTATGTAACTATTACATGCTTATTTTCTCTCATGTCTTGTATTGTGATAACGTTTTTCATGTTTTACATGTAAATACACTGTCTGCTCACCTGTCATTGCTGAAGCATGAAATCTGTGATCCTAGATCATGTTGTTCCCCTAAGAATGTGGACATAAAGGTGTTCAGTGGATTTCTTTCTCTAATGTTGTTTTTCCAAAGCATTAATTTGTTGCTTAGGATGGTCAAATTATAGCATTACAAATTCCAGAGATTCCATCCTGATTTTGTTGTATAACAGGGCATGTTTAAGGCCCTGGATACAAGGCAGTGACATTTCTCACATCACCTTCTGTGAATCAGTCTACTCTTCCTTGTGAAAATCATGATTTCATTAATACTGAACATAGTGGAAACTAGGTTAAGAAGTGAGGTGATGGTTAGTGTGCAGCAGTATGGTTTCATGCCAAGAAAGAGCACCACAGATGCAATATTTGCTCTGAGGGTGTTGATGGAGAAGTATAGAGAAGGCCAGAAAGAGATGTATTGAGTCTTTGTGGACCTGGAGAAAGCATATAACAGGGTGCCTCGAAAGGAGTTGTGGTATTGTATGAGGAATTTGGGAGTGGCAGAGAAGTATGCAAGAGTTTAATAGGATATGTACAAGGGAAGTGTGACTGTGGTGTGGTCTGCGGTAGGAGTGACGGATGCATTCAATGTGGAGGTGGGATTACATCAGGGATTGGCTCTGAGCCCTTTCTTATTTGCAACGGTGATGGACAGGTTGACAGACGAGATTAGACAGGAGTCCCAGTGGACTATGATGTTTGCTGATGACATTATGATCTATAGCGATAGTAGGGAGCAGGTTGAGGAGACCCTGGAGAGGTGGAGATATGCTCTAGAGAGGAAAGGAATGAAGGTCAGTAGGAACAAGACAGAATACATGTGTGTAAATGAGAGATAGGTCAGTGGAATGGTGAGGATGCAAGGAGTAGAATTGGCGAAGGTGGATGAGTTTAAATACTTGGGATCAACAGTACAGAGTAATGGGGATTGTGGAAGAGAGGTGAAAAAGAGAGTGCAGGCAGGGTGGAATGGGTGGAGATGAGTGTCAGGAGTGATTTGTGACAGACGGATATCAGCAAGAGTGAAAGGGAAGGTCTACAGGACGGTAGTGAGACCAACTATGTTATCTGGGTTGGAGACAGTGGCACTGACCAGAAAGCAGGAGACAGAGCTGGAGTTGGCAGAGTTAAAGATGCTAAGATTTGCATTGGGTGTGACGAGGATGGACAGGATTAGAAATGAGTACATTAGAGGGTCAGCTCAGGTTGGATGGTTGGGAGACAAAATCAGAGAGGTGAGATTGCGTTGGTTTGGACAAGTGCAGAGGAGAGACGCTGAGCTTATTGGGAGAAGGATGCTAAGGATACAGCTGCCAGGCAAGAGAAAAACAGGAAGGCCTAAGAGAAGGTTTATGGATGTGGTGAGAGAGGACATTCAGGTGATGGGTGTAACAGAACAAGATGCAGAGGACAGAAAGATATGGAAGAAGATGATCCGCTGTGGCAACCCCTAACAGAAGCAGCTGAAAGAAGAAGAAGATTATACTGAACATTAACCACCTTTTTAAATCTGCACACATATCATTTTACATTGAGAAATTGTGTTTTGCTACTTTCATATCTACATTTCTCTGCTGTGCTATGATTGGTTTATCTTGTGTTAGTTTAGTCTGGGTATTCTGGAGCGTAATGTTATAGACCATTCAAAACCATTCTGACACAAAAGTCTCAGAATACACCCAAGGGTTACTATTGCCGACTACACTTAAGTTGATATTTATGATGAAGGAGTGATCATCTAACAGATTTCTGCAAATTGAAATATTATAGCTTAACCTATTTGTGCAAGTAAAAGGATAATTTAAATTATAAATACTTAATATAATAAAAATATATTGTTTCCAAAGATATCTGCATTACAGTTCATAATAGCTCTTGCTCTTTATCACCAATGGAATATTCCATATACGAGAGAGTTATTGAAGATCCCAGTTCATTTCAAATGGCTCCTCAAGAATATCTTACTGTTCTTTTTACTCTTGACATTGTAATCCTTTTCTTTATTTTCCAATTCCACAACTCAGCAGATTGCATCTAAGACTGAATCATATAAACTCCTTTTCACTGGAGACATTCTCATCAGGGTTGGCTGGGCAATGGCACAGATGTAGTCCATCTCTCTTTCCTTCTCCTCATTTGGGAAATCTTCATACAGTATACTAAAACCCCTATGTTGTTTTCAGCCATTAATTTTATGATCAGCACAACCCATTACTTGATTAGTTAAATTATTAATTTAGTTACCATCTGTCTTTATTGATCCCATTACATATCTAATTATGCCTATTAATCACGGCAAACTGCCACTGGTATGTCAGTGTTTCATTAATCACCAAGTCCCTATTTTTCTGAAATTGAGAAGAAAAGAACTAGATTCTTAAAAGTGAAGCTAATCGGCAAATTAATTTTTATTAAAAAAATGTCAGAAGCAAATGAGTGGTGACAAAAATTTTTGAGAGAGATTTTGAAACGGTTATTCTATGGTACTTTTTATTTAAGTGGCCAAAAATTAGCTCCTTTTCACAATATATGAATTACAGGTTTCTACCATTTGTAAAAAACAATACACCTCTGAAAATTAATTTGTAGTCAATGTGCACAAGTTAATAGTTCCCATTATATGCCATAGTCAAGAGACATGATGCAGAACTCCATCGTTGCAGGTGGTCTCTCAAAATGACCTAAGGTCTGGCTCGCCTTCAGCATCCACAAGAGAAGAAAATGCTGCCACCATTGATTAAATCATGATGGAGAACTGAACAGTGACAGTATGTGAGACAGCAAACAGTACAGGAATTAGTTATGGTTCAGGTAAATCTGAGCTAATTACCTGAGGCTGGAAAAAATTAAATAATCATTTCATAGCTGGAGAGGAAATTTGGATTCATCGCTACCATCCAAAGTGCAAACTGCAGTGAAAACAATGAGGAACGGCAATTCTCAGACACCAAAGAAATTCTAGATCCAACCTAGTCTTGGCAACATTATGTGCAAAGAATTTCATGAGGCTGAGATGTGATATCTATTGACAACATGCCTCAAAAGCCTCACAAAACCGATCAATATTAAGCTCATTTGTTTTTTTGCTTATTTGCAGTTATTCAGGGAGAGGTGTTGAGAAAAGAATTGAAAACAATGAACCAACTCATACTACACAAGCTGCAAAGGCTGCTCTGCTACAGATTCAAACAGATGCCATTGTCAACTGATTCTCCAGACCTGGCCCAATGTGCACACCACCAATTTTTCAATCTAAAGGGCTACCTCCATTGAATGCTACTATACATATGAAGATATATGATGAAGGATATTTTTTGCTTTCTTATTATAAAAATAATAATAATAATAATAACATGTTGTTTAGAATCTTGATTCTAAAAATGCAAGGAATTTACTTGATCCTGATAACAAACTGGAAAAGAAGACATATCTGTAGATACTAAATGCCCAAAAACCTATCAGGACTAATCTTTTGTATTGAGTCTAATTTTTTCAAATACAAAGCTTCTGTTCAGTTTAATAGATTAATGAAAATTTTGTTCACATGAGAAGGGACTCACATATAAACTCCTTGGGAAGCAAAGCAAGTTGCACCAGCAAACACTCTCATTTAACTTTGAAATATAGTTTTATATATTTTGGTAACAAAACCTATTTTTTCTGCAATAATCTGATATTTTTAAAAGGAGTCCCTTAAGGTTGTTATGCCTTTGGTACTTGTACACTAATTATACATCTTTTTATTAAATATTTTAACGAATACTGAATGCATGTGATGAATTTTAATAACAATGGGCGCTGCACTGCTATACCTGCATTTTTGTGAACTTATCTTCATATCTTTAAAGGACATGCTAGGCAGCATTTTGTGTACAAAGCTTCTTGTTCACATACTTATACTTCCAAAACTATTATTATTACAATTATTCAATCACTTGCTGTACATTTTAAACAATACATTTCTAATTGTTATGTGCTTTGCATGGACCTGAAAGATTTTTCTTTTCTTGACACCAAAGCACACAATCTTTTCTACCATGGAAATGTTTTTATCAATAATCCAATATGAAGACCTAGCACATGTTCTACATTTTAATGAGTATGTTTCTAAGCACATTTGGCACAGATTTAAGCAATTTGATATTCTCTATTGGTTTCACTGAACCATCACCAGACCGTTACTTTATAAAATACTTTTATTAGTTCATTACTTTCATAAAAATTGTACACTTGAAAGGAAAAAAAATATTTTTCTTACGAGTGTCACCATGGTGGTGCAATTTGGTTTAATTCTTTATGGGAAAAAAACATAAAACTGCGCATAGACACATTGTCATTCTAAGAGTTATTTAGTTGTACTTTCCTCCACATATTTATATTGCTTTTCTCCAAGAAGTTTGGCTTATTTTTACATCCCATAACAAGCATGCACAATTAACTTGTTGCTCTGAAATGGCATGGTATGACTGACTGTGGATGATTTTACACTGTAGTAATGCACTAAATTTCTACTAGGTCCAATATAAAATAATGGCTAACTGATTGATTGACATACAAAAACACAAAATCTTTTTCATGGTAGGAAAAGGTAAGAAAAAAAAGTAGTAAACACATATGCAAAGTAAGAAAAGGAGTTTTGCTGTTAATTTTAAAAAAGTAATCCTCATAATTATGATTATATTTGAAAAGTTTCTCTGTACAAGTTATCAAAGGTATTAGTCATCAAATATTGCTTAATACATCAAAACTAGTGGAATTTGAGTTAGCAGTTTTTTTAAGATCATATGATATATATAAAAATGAATAAAACATAGAAGAGTTAAAAATAATAAGAAGATGGCAAGTTAATACAGATATGCACTGAGAATTATACTTACGTCTGTACAGCAAGTTCAGTGTCAAAAGTCAAGGTGGTTCCATTGTTGACCTGGAATACATATAACTTCATATTGAATTCTCCAACGTTCTTCACCTTGCTGTTTGATTTTCATTTAGTGGTTTAAGAACCTACAGTTAAAATGGAATAATAAAAAAAAAATTAAATAACCCAATGCTAAAACATAAAATACTATTCAGCTCTTCTACTTTAGTTGTATAACTGAAAAACAAACATCCATCTATCCATTTTCCAACCCACTGAATCTGAACACAGGGTCACGGGGGTCTGCTGGAGCCAATCCCAGCCAACACAGGGCACAAGGCAGGAACCAATCCCAGGCAGGGTGCCAACCCACCGCAGGACACACACAAACACACCCACACACCAAGCACACACTAGGGACAATTTAGAATCACCAATCCACCTAACCTGCATGTCTTTGGACTGTGGGAGGAAACAAAAAAAACAAACATGACATGACCAAGTACTAAAATAAATTACAGTTATGAAAATTTCACCTTAGATTGTAACACTTGCCCATACATTTCCAAAATTAGTCAATGAAAATAATCAGTACTTATGGCCCACTCAAAAATGACATTATAAATACAAGAAAACTGTAAAATGAAAGCAAGGATCTGGAATGCACAGATGTATACAAACACACACACAATCCTGCTTTTCATTCTGGTAATTATTTATTTTCTCTTAACACTAGAATTACCAGAGTCTACGAAAAAACTTGTAGATCCAGCCCACCTTAAAACTGTTCTCACCTCTCTTTTGTCTTCTAAATGTGCCGATTAAGAGGAGCAGCCGGCTATTCCATCCCCCACCGTCGCAGAACGTTCACTAAGTTTTCCCAGCTCATGCCTTGTTTGATTACCTGGGAGTGACTGAACTGCTGGAGTTTTAGAATAGAAATAATAGATCGCTATTTGGAATACATGCATTTCATGCGTGTTCCGTTTCTACAGTAATCTGTGTAAACACATTGCTAAAACAGAAACTTTTTCATATTTTAGTAATAAATGTTACAAAATGTAGGCATAAACTATAGAATGTGTAAAGCCCGAGTTCCTAAGATCAAATAAACACTTCCACAAAAGCTTCACACACCATATAACAGCTTCCGTGGCTTAGCGCGCTAAGATTTGCCTCTCAGACCGAGTAGCTTTTCTCTGCCTCACAAACATGAGTTCAATTCCCCGCTGGGGATAAAGTGTTACTTCTTTTTTTTCTTTTTAACCTCAAACGGACATAAAATTTGTAAATTGGTATGCACTGTCAGTTAATGAGATCGTTATATTTTCATGTGGGATGCTCCTTTTAAAATATTTTTTTAACAATTGAGACTGCAATTAACATGAACAACTGTCCTTATAACTTATTTTTTTCAAGATCCATAACACACAGACAGACAGAGCACTGCGTAATACAGAGACAGACAGGCAGAGATATACAAACAAACAGGGAAGGCACATGTACTGAAAGAAAAAAAATCAACATGCGCGTTGTTTCTGCAGCACTGAATAAGCTCACCCGCTCTAACATCACCCCTCCCCCGATCTGGCTCTCTAAGTAACAGCGCAAGTACAGACGCAAACCAAGTGTAATCAAGAGTTCTGGTTCGATCCCCACTCACTCCTATATTTGCCGTTTTCAGTAGTAAGCTGCTCTTTTTGTTAATATTATACAGTACACACATGCACTTGATTTGTGTCTGTACTTGTGCTGTTACTTAGAGAGTCAGATCGGGAGAGGGGTGATGTTCGAGCGCGTGAGCTCATTCAGTGCTGCGGAAACAACGCACATGTTGATTTTTTTTTTCTTTCAGTACATGTGCCTTCCCTGTTTATTTGTATATCTCTGCCTGTCTGCTCTCTGTATTACGCAGTGCTCTGTCTGTCTGTGTGTTATGGATCTTGAAAAAATAAGTTATAAGGACGGTTTGCTGACTTGGAGCACCACTGCCTTACTGTGCCACAGAGACGTGAGTTCGATTCCCAGCTTTGAAGAAAGTGTTTTTTTTTTCCTCAAACGGACATTAAATTTATAAATTGGTATGCACTGTAAATCGTTAACTTTAAAATGTCAATCGCGGTTATTTCTGTTGATTATTTCATGCTTTTTTACTTAGAGTCAGAACAGGAGCTTTTTCAGCTTATTCAGCTTCTGATCTGACTCAAACAGCGCCAGTATAACTTCACACCCAACCTGACGCTGTTCGTTTTCAAATAATATTGCATTACTTCGACGATGTTTTCTGATTGGTACTATTCGCGTCATAAAATGATTTCTTCAAAACGTCACATATATTTGTCTCTTTCTTTTTTTAAAATGTGCGTTGTAGCACTCAGCAACTGGCCACCTGCATGTTCTTGCGCACACTAAATCAGACAGCGCTATATGCAATCATCAGATTCAAATGTTAACAGTTATATAGCACAGAATGGAAATCAGCAGTTCTTAGCATTCCACCTACAGTAACTTGCTTTCTTTTTTCTTCGGTTATAGTCTTGAATAAAAGTGCACTTGTTTTGTTATACTTTTACATCAACATATGTTCCTGTGTTTGAGCTACATGGGCATGCTCAAAAAATACACTTATAATGCCACGAAAAGTGCATGCAGACACTTCAGTTCGCAAGCATTGGTACGACAATGCAGTCACAAGTACACTGCAGAGCTTTAGCGCGTCTTTATGTGAAAACAGCATCAGATGGGGAGTGTCTGATGATTGCATATAGCGCTGAAGTTACTGCTCTTTACTATGCTTTCCTCTGCATGTCCTGGAGTACAAAAGAAACAGCATACAGCAACACGTGGGGACTGGCAATACTGGGGGAAAAAAACACGCGTCGTATGTATCGTGATACACTGCAGAACTATAGCGCGTCTTTATGTAAAAACAGCAGTGTCAAGTGGGGGGCGGTAGGGATGGATCCTGAACGCGACTGAGACAATGAAAAGTGAATTTTAAAAAAATAAAGCTAACCTTTACAAATATCATAAATTACACCGGCTGTTACAGACTGCTGCGGTGGGTTGGCACCCTGCCCGGGATTGGTTCCTGCCTTGTGCCCTGTGTTGGCTGGGATTGGCTCCAGCAGACCCCCGTGACCCTGTGTTCGGATTCAGCGGGTTGGAAAATGGATGGATGGATGTTACAGACTGAAATCAAATGTATCATTTTATTCTAAAATAGTGAAAATAAGAACACTTCTCAAATGGGAGTTGTGCAGGATCGAACTCGTGACCTTCTGATTCCCAGTCAGCGACTGATACTGTTACGCCACAGAAGCAGTGATAGTTAAGACATGTCAATGTCTCACACTAAGGCGGGTTTTTTTGGCGGTGGCTTTTTTTTGTACCTTTTGTGAAAGTGTTTCTTTGATATTTGGACTTCAGGCTTCATACATTATATAGTTTATGCCTACATTTTGTCATTTGCTACTAGAATATTGTAAACCGTTTCTGTTTTAACAATGTGTTTACACAGATTACTATAGAAATGCAACACATATGAAATGCGTGTGTTCCAAATAACAATCTTATTATTTCTACTCTAAAACTCCACTTCACTCCCAGATAATCAATCAAGGCATTAGCTGGGAAAAGCCTGTTTACGTTCTAAGTCGTTGGGGGGATGGAATAGCCGGCTGCTGGCAGCTTGTCTTTATCAGTACATTTAGATGACAAAAGACGCTGGCGGAGAGGTGAGAAAGGATTTAAGGTGGGCCGGATCTACGAGTTTTTTCGTAGGCTCTGGTAATTCTAGTGTTAAAAAAAAACAAATTTAAATTGTTTTGCCTCTAAGAAAATTATTTTAAATTCAGAAATTCTACTCAATTTTTATAGGAATTGAGGCATATTATATACAAAGAAACTGGTAAAGAAAAATTATCTTATGTGTTAAGTAAAATAGAAGTCTTATTAGTAAATAATCTGAAACATTTTTTTCATTTAAAAAGCCAATCATCTGAGCAAGATTTACAAAACTGGTAAGGACCAGGAGATTTACTCAATCTGATGTTTTTCATACAGTGTAGTGCAATGTACCATGCCACCAACTACAGACACTTCAGACATAATGAATGCTTGTCTGGACAGTGTTACAGAAAGACATTTTTGAATTCACCTATTTACAGGTGCATAATCAGCAAAAGAAAAAGAAAAAATCACTGGAAAATAATATAACTCTGTGTGTAATGAATCTATATAATAAATGAGTTGCATTTTTTAAATTGAATTACTGAAATAAATTAACTTTTTGATGATATTCTAATTTACTGAGATGCACCTGTACTGTAAGACAAACAGAAACATAAGATCACAATGTGTCTATCTTTGTGTATACATCCCTCAGAATTACAAAACCAAGCAATATAAAACTCACAATTAATGTTTAAAAAATGCCAAAGCTAAATCTGACCTTTTTTTATTACTGCAGCTAAAATATACAGTATGCCTATACTCTCAAAACAAGCTAAATTGCAATTGTATTCATGGAAACAGATCCATTGAAAGGAATATTGCTGTCGAATATAGAAGCAAACAACTATCTGGATGAGTATGTAGACTTTTTGAATATTGTACTGATAAATGATTCTAAAATTAATATTTTGAGCCATAACAAAGTAAACACTTCAAATTAAATTTTATTTCCTTTCAAAGGGACTGACTTTCCATTAAATAAACATGTTTTATGCACACTTTGCATGTGTTTAGTACATTATTCGGGTTATTTTTATTAAAAACTGAGTTTACTTTAAGCATTTTTACCCTATTTGCCTAATATACCCAAAGTAAGTGGTTTCCCCAAATTGGTATCCTGTCAAAAAAGACAGGATAGCATTAATTTCACCATTTAAAGTGGCAGTTAATCAAAGTATTTATACTTACTCAGTTATAAATATATATATATACACATACATATATATGTTACAGCCAAAAACCGAAATTGGCCAAAGCGGGAAATGTCCGGCCAAATCGGGAAATGGCCAGTGTCACTGTAAATTGACCGGCCAATGTCCGATCTTTTCCTCGATTTCAGGATTTGGCCAGCCAGTTTGCGAAATGGCGTGGGGCGATCGGCCAAAGTCGGAAGGAAAAAGGCATGAGCAGCGATTTGTTGCGCACTTAGTAGTGCAATTGCGTTGAGTGTAGCCTTGGCGGCTCATGTTCAGAAAGCGGACGCCACTTGGTTGTTTCACAATAATTAAGATCAGGTATATAAGTAGATTTCACATTTCTGTTATCATTTTAGCAATAAAATAGTGACTTAACATCAGGGACCTATTTTATTGACCTTAAGGTTAGTGTTTGAGCGAGGGGAAGGCCGTCTCAATTGGCGTCCGCTTTGCTGAACAAGACCCGCCTTGAGCAGTTTCTCGTGCAGAATGGAAAACTCACTTCTGAATCTGCATCTGAAAATTTTTAAGCATCTTCACACCTTGAGCGGACAGTCTTACATCAATCAGCACATCAGATTTTGACCAGGGATTTCTCGCCACTTCGCGAAATGGCTGGCCAAAGTAGCATATATGCTGGTCATTTCTAGTACTTCGGACTTTGGCCACACCTCGCGGCCAAAATGCGAAATGGCCGGTCAATTCGGGAACTGGCTGAACTTTGGGTTTTGGCCGTAACATATATATATATATATATATATATATATATATATATATATATATATACATATATACACACATATATATATATATATATATATACACATATTTATTATATAAAAAAATCTTGGGTCAAGATGTCATCATCTCGGAAAGACACTTTGACATCGCGCGAGACTAGACATTATAACCTTAGGAAGCAAGACCTGTGAGACAGTGACTTTTGCAAGCCCCCACCCCCACCCCCACCCCTTCACAACACAAGCGGTAGAAATGTGAATTGGCCCCGGGGTGGGGTAGGAGTCTGTGGTCTCACAAAGCCCCCTAATATAGTATATATACACACACACACACACACACACACACACATATAGTAAGGTTTCTAAACTCTTTTGGGGCTCCACCAAACGGGATGACACACTGAAGAGTGTCCCAAAGCGCAACTGTTGAAGACGGCTCCCAGCACTGTAGCAGTTTGCCGCAAAAACAAATCCTAAAAGATCGTGGTCACGCTATGAGTGCCTGCCATTGATGAGTGATGCAAGGAATATTGTAAATGCAGGGAACGGTATTACTTGGCCATTAACCTGGTCATGACCCTGCCTGATTGCTGTGTCTGTGTATAGGAGTGTGGCAAATCCCGCTACAATAAATAACCATGCTGTTCCTGTTTCAAGTTGAATAAAGCTGGTTTTGCTAAAGTACTGAAGTATATAACTAAAGATTAAATATAATAGTTCCTTATTAAACAAGATTTGTCTCTGCAATCTTTTAAGTAATGTATGTTTTCCATATCAGTTACTATTGACGTTTTTTAATGAGGTAAGAGGGCAATGCACTTATTTTGCTATTTGTTAAGGGAATACAGGAAATAAAAAAAAATTCTTTTAAAATAAAAAAACAAGTAAATAATACTTTTTGATCACATTCGACATAATTAACAAAACTCAACAAAACTGCAGAATAAAAGAATGAAAGTTAAGTTTTTTGTATTTTACTTTGTATTAGATAAGCTAGTGATAAAAGTTTCATAAGCCAATTTAATAGGTATTTTGTGATTTATTTTACTCTGTTTCATTTTAGCTTAGCTCTGATCTGTTAAAGAGAATGGTATTTTTCCATTTTTTACTTGTTTATTTCAGTGTTTTACATAATAATGAATAACAGCTTAAATAAAACATAGCTCCATCTATATTAGTAAAACTTTTACTGTTTCTCAATTTTACTAAAAGAAGAAAATAAGTAGGTGGCACGGTGGCGCAGTGGGTAATGCTGCTGCCTCACAGTTGGGAGACCTGGGGACCTGGGTTCGCTTCCCGGGTCCTCCCTGCGTGGACTTTGCATGCTCTCCCCGTGTCTGCGTGGGTTTCCTCCGGGCGCTCCGGTTTCCTCCCACAGTCCAAAGACATGCTGGTTAGGTGGATTGGCGATTCTAAATTGGCCCTAGTGTATGCTTGGTGTGTTTATGTGTGTCCTGCGGTGGGTTGGCACCCTGCCCGGGATTGGTTCCTGCCTTGTGCCCTGTGTTGGCTGGGATTGACTCCAGCAGACCCCCGTGACCCTGTGTTCGGATTCAGCAGGTTGGAAAATGGATGGATGGATAGAGAAAATAAGTAAGATAACAAACAAATGCAAGAATGTGTCCCTGTTTTGCTTCAAATTGCATTAGCACTCTTCAGCCAGGTACTGGTGCTTTGCACACATTATGACATAGTTTAATATGCAGGAGAAAGAGAACATAATCCATATATTCCTTTCAAGCAGAGTTGACTACTGTGTTATTCACGGTTCACCGACAAATGTGCGATGGACAAATGCGCGCCCGACAAATGCGCGACGACAAAACCGCGAACTGATTTTCGAAAAATGCGCGCAGACAAAATCGAGAAAATTTTTTTTTTCAGTATTCACTGTCTTAATCTTCTTTATTTATTTATCTGGTTTGTACAATGCTATATACTGTATATGTTGCCGTTCTTTATTATATTCTGTAAGTGCCTTGAGCATGGGAAAGGCGCTATATAAATAGAATGTATTATTATTACTAATTATCGCGCATTTGTTGGCGCGTTTTTGACGTAGCGATTTTGTCGGCGCGCATTTGTCCATCGCGCATTTGACGGGTCACGGTTATTCACAGCCTCCTTAAGTCAGGCTATTTTGGTAGACTTCACTTAGTTGAAAATGTTGCTGCAAGCACCCTCACTGGAACTAGGAAATATAGGTTTGTAGAGTCATTAATTTCATATGACCATGTAAGTCCTGTCGAAAGGTTTTATATTAGCTTCTAGTTATGTTTTTTAAAAATTCTTCTTCTTACATACTCTTTGTAAGTTCCTAATGGTGTAGGACTTGCTTTAATAAACAGAACTCATCAATGCACACACATAGAAGCCTTCAAAAGAATCTCAAAGTGCTAATCTTCTAATAAACAATAATTTCAAAGCCAAATGAAACTACTCCAGCAGGCAAAACTTTTCTGTGGTAATATAGTTTTACTTATGTAAAGGACACCCTATACATCTCTGTGAAAACTTAATTTAGTCCAACATTCCCTGAACAGTGTTACTTACTAGCAATTTACAGTGTAAGTAATAATAAAAGCTAGAACTGTTACTGACCTCCTCTATTCGGTATCTTTATCCTGCTTATCCAATACCTTGAGCCATCAGCATTTACAGACGACATCAATTTTTGGAATTACTACTTGAGACATCATACCTTTTGGTTGAGCTACAGTCTCATGAATTTTTACTTTAGTTACAGTCTCCTCAGAAAGCATTTTGGGAAAATGCAAGATCTTGGCTGATTCACTACTTGAATAGTACAAAATGTAATTAATGATTAGCTCTTAATATTCTTTAAATAGCCTAGGTTCATGGTAATGAAGCTATAAACAATATACACAAGGCATTACAGAAATGTTATTGGCCTGAACTTGATTGATTTCTGCTGTGCTTGATTCATGAAGAGCCAAAGTCTAGAACTTGTGTACTAAAATTTGGGAATTATAAGGTGCTAGGATTTGTGGTCTTAGGTATGTTTCTTGTTTCTAAACCAACTCAACATGGATGCCTATTACCTCAAGGTCAAATAAACTAACAATGAATTTCTACAGCTGGGCACAATAAACCTTTGGAGATTTATTCTAGCCAATTAAACACAGAACAGTGCCAATCTGCTTCATATGCCCTGTTCAGGAGATGGGCTGCAGAACGCCTTCTTAACATAATGGTTTTTGAAGACTACCCATTGTCTGGCTATCTTCAACATGAAAATAGTACTTTCCATTTTTGTGCAAATCACAATAAGGAATAGTAGAGTAAGAAGTGTATGAGATAGCTAACACTATAATTCTATTCTTCTTGAAAAATTAAACATGAGCAAGCTTTGTGCATGTTTGTTGCAGAGATGTTGTGATCTTTGGATTTCCCCTAAATATAATCCCAAAATTATGTCTCTAGTAGCTGGGGAGCAAGTTCTCGAAATGATTTGCAAAAAGACCCACAAGAGGAAGGTCCATCAGTCTTCAACTTGTATAACATAAAGGGCAAACAAGAATTTTTAAAAAATGAAACATTTATTTCACAAAATAGTACTCTGTAGCACAAGAAGCTCAGAGGAACACAAAAGGCCCAGAAGAAGTTTGTTTGACAAAATTGGCATTCTAATGACAAACAAGTCCCAAAAACACAAATCCAAAGAGGTGTCAAAACAGAGCAAAGAGGTCTAAAGAAAGGAAATCAAAAACACAAAGCAATAATCAAAGAGAACTCATCAACACTCTGCACATATAATGTTTCGCAAAGAACCGTGCTTTCCCTCAGCCTTTACAGGTTTGAGGCCAGTCCCTTGACGAAGATGGACTGGTAGCCCCACTGTTTGGGGAACCACCCACAAAATACAAGTAACAAAATACAACAAGCATGGACACACAAGTCAGGTTGGGGAGCATGCACTGGTACAGTGTGATACAGCACCCACCACAAGACAAAATAGCTTGGGATCCCAGTTAGCAACCCCCTCCCAGGCAGACACGCAGTCCAGTCCGACCCTGGAAATGACCATCTATCTGTCGCAGCCAGGTATTATGTGGACATCCCCGTGACATGGTCCAGCCGCTCGGGTCCTCAACAATGAGTATCCTGTGTGCCACATCACCCTCAGAGAACCGCGCCAGATAGCCGTAGTGCTGCAACTGACGTGCTGCTGAGGTAAGTAAAGCTCTTAACACGGTCAACACTCTCTCCACAAACATACATACTTCTGATGGCTATGCTCAACAGGTCATTAAAGGCCTGTATCTTGGTTTTTTATTCAGGACGCCCACACGCCCAGATACTCAGACTCCTCACTCAGCCTCCATTGACTCTGCGAAGATCACAACATCATCAGCAAAATTAAAAATAGTGAATCTATCTTCACCAAAAGATTCCCCACAGCTGCTGGACTCCAAAATCCTACCCAACACACATTCCATGCAAGCACTGAACAAGGTAGAAGCAAGAACACAACCCTGACGAACCCCAGAATCAACTGAGAAAAATGTAGAGGTTCTGCCTCCACTCTGAACAGTACCTTTGTACAGGCCAGCCATGACATCCAGCAACTTTAGGGAATTGTGCAAAGTCTCAGAATGTCCCACAGGGCAGCTTGATTAACTGAGTCAAACATTTTACAAAAATCGACAAGGACAAACAGAAACTAAATAATACAGAAAACTAATAAAAACACAAAATAATACAAATAATAAATATAAACAACAATATTAGCATAAAGAAAAAAATCAAACATGAACAAACAACACATAAAAAAGGAATCTGAGCACAAGCTAGGGGAGCAACCATTGGCTGAAACATAACATTAGAGTGTTGACTACTGAAATGAATCATCGCTGATTCTCTTTTTCCAAGGGGAGTCTTAAGCTAATGAATTCAGATTGGAAGAAAACTAAGAAGCAACACTGAACTGCTAATAAAAAGTGAACACAAGTGAGATACAGTTAAGTGATAAAGATTATGTAAACATTATAGTAAGTGTGGATTATGGTAATAAAGAGAATTTGTTTGGTTTTACTGGTATTTCTCTAAATGGGTCAGAATCGAACCTATTTCATCTTCTCTCTTGTATATAAGATATGTAATACCTTCCATCAGTATTGGAAAAGTGAGACAAAATTGCTATTTTTTTTAACTTTACATTAAACAAACGGGTAGTTGGGACAAAATTACAGAATACTAGCTACTACTTCTAGGTAATATGCAAACAAATAATAAGTATCAAATCAAAATAAAAAAAAAGATTTATTATATTACCAGATTTTGTGTTTCACCCTCCTATACTTCAGATATGGGCAAACCAGAAAATTAATTTAAATATATATAGTATAAAATTGGTTTTCAAATTTTTGTATACAATAAATACAACATGACTGTTGCTCACTATTGTCAAGAAACATTTGGCTCATTCTTTTGAGATGCTTTGACAAGCACTTCCTTGAATTACCTATGGTTATTGTTTCGTTTGGGGTGAAACTGACTTGACTTTGTTGTCTCATCTCTGCAGCTTTTAGCAGCTTCTAAAATGGCCTTTGTTGCTGAAGAGAGATTTGCTTCTTGTGGTGTGACCTTTATAATTTCACTTTTGAAGTTTTCTCTCAACAGCCTCTTAACTAAGGTAAATACTACAATGGCTGTCAACAGTTACTATAATAAATAAGAATGGATGTTAGCAGAAAAATGTCTTTTAGCATACTCTTGTCATGATAATATTGCATCTTTCCACTTAAAGACTTAAAAAATACTAATGATAAAACAATGTTTTTAAAAATCAACCTAACTGAATATTAATATTTTTTCAGTTATAATCCCTAAATGAAACTGGTGTAGAAATACAATTTCATGAATTATTGATACTGTAAAGGATAAAATAAAAGCAAAACAATGTGTTAAAATCTTTCAGCCTTTCACAGAAATTATGTTTTTTTTTTTTTTAGTTTTTGATAAACGTATCTTTAACCATTTTTAATGTTAAAAATAGATGTAATCTGGCATCAGCCTTGACATTATAAATTTTTATTGAATTTTTAAGAATATGAAGATATACTGTTGTCATCTCAGACCCAAAGGTTGGACTAGAGAGATATGAAAGGAGTATATTGGATAAAAGTATATCTTCCAGTCTTAGGCCAGAAGTATATCTTTTAACCAGTAATCATTCTACTTCTCCAAAAACAGACTTGCTTAAATCACTTCTTGTATTACGAATGTGATTAGCCAGAGAGGTTAAACATGAAAAAATATCAAGAATATGAGGGCAAGTGCAGTTAATTCAAAATACAGCTGCAAGAATCATCACTAGACCTAAACAGTACAGTATGTCCACATAACACCCATTCTTAAGTCTTTACACTGGCTTCCAGTTAAGCCAAGGGCTAGGGTGACCAGACGTCCCAGTGACGGGGACAGTACTGATTTCGGGCTATGTGTTCCAATAAATAAATGAAGAATATCCAAATGTCTCAATTTTAAAAGGTTACCCATCAAAATAAACCTTGTTTCACTGAAACAAATGTGCATGAAACTCCAAGGAGGAACACCACTTAATTACCAACTTGTGTTAAATGTCAACGGCATCTCGAAGAGGAAGAAGAAACACACAAAACAGAGAGTAACAACAGAGGTAATCACTGAAGCTATTTTTTTTTTTGAGAAAAAGGTTTTACACCAAAAAATTAAGCTATGTGAACCATACCAACCAGTACAGGGCCACTTTCTATATCAAATAAATAGGCAGTGAGCAGTCAAAAATGGTCTGATATTCAGAGAAAGGACTTGTTTATCAGGTAGAAGACGATTACTATAGAATGTTCTGGTAAAAGTTGGCTTAGGCTTTTTGCAGTAATACTTGTTATAATTAACTGCTTCTTGTTCTTGTTTTGCTTCCACTTATCTGCTGTCACAATTTGGCAAACAACATTTACTTTTATTTTCTGTTTCAGTCATATTGTGGTTTTTACTTTGGTTGTTAGTGTAGCAAGTGACAAAGGCTTCTTATATAAAAATTAACTATGGTTTAGAAAAAACATTTTCTGAATCATTATTTATTTTAAGACAAATGGTACTGATTTACAAAAATAGGTGTGTTTACATGACTGTATGTAGCATACCTCAGACTCTCATGTTGGGCAAGATGGATATAAAGAGAAAAGAGGTATTCATGAGCATCCACCACATATATTTGTATTGTTATGCCTACATAAATGAACTATGGTGAATTTTTACATTATTTGCTGCATAAGCCTAGTTTTTGACCAATGTTGGTTTTTTAAGTTAGAAACCAAAACACCAATTTTTAATGAAGAATTTTTCAAATGGAAACATGAAATAATTAAATGATGTTAGACTTGTATTTGAACAAAATAACAAAATTAATTTTGATAAGTGAAACATACTGATCCACAGTCCTAAAATAAAATGCTAATTTTTCACCATGTAATCGGCCTCTTTAATTTGTTTGACACTCAGAAGATGCTGCTGCTATTCTTTTACTTTCCACCACGTCCCTTGGTTTTGCAATCACTTTTTTTTAATAAACACCACACCACTGGCCACTAAGCAGAGATTGTCGCTATCTAAAATTTTTTGAATTTCCAGTCATAAGCTTTTGCTTAAGACCAAAATCACAGTTCTGACCCCATTAATTCACCAGTAATCATGTGACAGATGGGTTTTTTTTACATATAGATTACTGTCAGTTATTTAAGACTCATCTGACACTGACATAATCATTTGGATCTTATCCTTTAAAAAAATCCATTGTTGTTAAAAGTGAGATAAGAATATTCTTTACCAGGAGATTGTCAAAGTCAGATGGGGATCTTTACAGAAAAGATCCACATAAATTTACTAAAATCAAAAAGGAATAGATGATAGTCAGATGATACTCAATGTCAAAACCAAAGGTAAGAATTTTTGAAAAGAAAAAGACCAACAAACTAACTTGAATTTTTTACTTGAAAACGAAGTGCACACATTTTCTGAGCGCATGACTCACTCTTTAAAAGATTACCACCATTACCATGTCTGTGAAATCACAAGATTGCATGGAAATAGCAACGCATGGCACCATAGCAACCCATTCCAAAATCATGTCACAAACAAATGATGAAAAAATAAGAATAAAAAGAAAAACAAAAGAGCAAAACATTGTTTTTTATTGAAGTATGCCAGTTGCCATTAATATATTGCAAAAAAAAAAAAAAACTGGATTTATTTATTTGTATATTTGTCTACATGACAACATTTCACTCACCTTTAGGCACAAGAGATAAGTGCATGAGTTGAGGAGCACATTTGTTCGGCTGCACTTTGGCATATGCACAAAGGAACTGTGGAAAAAAAAAAATTGTTATGTTTTGTTTCTTCTTTCAGCATGCATTTTTAACTTTACATGAAAACAAATTAATATTTCTTAAAAAAATAACTGCTTGCTGCAAATAATCCCAACAGTATTTTTTCTTTATAGTGTAATTAATAGCACATACCATCACAAAGAATTTAACACTACAGTCAATCCATTTTAATTTAACCTATCAATCCGCCCATCTATTTTCTTCTGCTTATCTGGGTCCAGATCACAGGGGCAACAGTTTAAGCAATGATGTCAAAATGAACAAAAATTACCTTTGAAATGTGGAAAGTAGGTGTAACTCATAAGACATGTTTCATCAAAAGCATAGACGGTGAAGCAAAGGCCATTCGTTAAATTAAAATGGAATGACCCAGAAAACAAATTTATATTAGAGTAAGTAATACAATAAAATAACATAGCAAATGCAAAATGGTACCAATATCAGATATCAGGAAGTGCTTAGTAATATAAAAAGAAATTTTAAAGTAGCTAGTATTAAAATGTGCTAGACAAATCAAACACAACTATGGTATAAATCTACAAAGAAGGATACTTTGTGATAGTCATAGCAACCTTAAAGTCTGAACTGATAAATTATAGGTGGAAATTTCAAATGTATCAGACCAAATTAGTACAGATATATTGGTAATAATAGTACTCTCCCAGCACAGCAGGAGCAGTTGAAAGGAACAGTAATTAAAGAAAAGGCAGTGAGAAATGGTAGGTCTTCAGTCTACATTTAAAGATAAAGACAGACAATGGGGCCTCATTAGCCCCATTAACTATCCAAGAAAGTTACTGGGATTCACTCAAACACAAGCACCAAGGCGGTTACACTGGAACCTATCCTTCTAGGCAAGGCAAGGGGGCAAGAACCCCAAAAAAGGACGTGCAAAAGATAAGCAACCATTACTTTAAAGATTCACTTATTAAATTGCAACTGCATGAAACAATAGTAAATTCTAAAATGATCAACTGACTGCTAAAAAAAAGAAGGTCAATCACTATAATACTAACAAACCCTTCTGTAATGAAGAATGAGAACTATGAACCAACCAGAAGAGTACCTTGTAGAGAAGCTGAAACAAGTTTTACAGGGACTTTAGCATGCCACTATCAACATGACTGACAAAAAGATATAAGTAATATATGTGAAGAAATTTAGATTTAAAAGGGAGTGAAAGAAATGAGTGGCATACAGATCAAAGTGAACAATGAAACAGATCATTTGCACAAGGTAAGTCTGCCCAACTTTTGTTACTTGAATACTGAATAATAGCTTCAATGGAAAACATCCCATTAATTCATCTAGAGATCAAAAGAAACCACCCTATCTGGTATCAGTTCATCCCAACTACTGGGGCTTTAAAACAAATTAGCTTTCTTATACTGCACATGTTTATGTCATTGTGTCATTTAATTTTCATATAGCATGCTACTCTTTGACAAGCTTTGAGCAATAAAGCTGGGGTATATAATTATTGCATTCTGGATTTTTTCCCTCCATGTTATGGGTGTAAAGATACATAAACTTCACAAAGAAATATGGATCTCAATTTTGTGTGATATAATAAAATACTTTTTTTAAGACTTTAATTTGAGATGTGCAAGCCCAGAACTGCTTCCTCCACTTGCTACTTTGCTAAAATATCTGTAAACAGTAGAAAATTAAAAAACAGGGCAAAAGGTAGGTACGCATGTAAAATAAAAAAATAAAATCTTTCTTTAAATGTGTGTTGTATAAACCTCTAGAGTTCTTTTAGTTTTTTGTGACATGGTCCAAATTTCACTAGTATATGTAACTAATGGCCAAATTACTACTTTAGTATATTCATGATTTTGATTTCTGTGGCAAATACCAAAATCACAATGACTTTTGCAAGGCAAATAGGCAACCATCTTTTGCCTTTACTCTTGCCTTATTTCTGTCATCACTTCATTATTCTTTGTCATAACTACACCCAGGTACTTACAGTCAACCAGCTGGAGGCTTTCGTCTCTTACCCTCCCAAGGTCAACATATGCCCCAAATTTCCTTCTCTAAATTCTTGGCATGTCCCAGACAGGTTTGACTTAATCCTTTGCTGATATCAGAACACTGCCCACATACAACATGTGTTGGGTCATTTTATTATCCATCATACCATCAGAATTCATCCTTATGGTCCTCAGTGTTCGCTCTAGATCAAGACTGGAGAGAGCAAGTGAAAAGTGGGTTTGCCTGTATGAGACTGCAGTTCACGCTGAGTTCTACTGACAAGGCACTTTAGATCTTAACCCTGCATTCTGCGTCCCCACGGGTCAGCTCAGCTATCCTAACCAGTTTGTCTGGTATGCTTAAGGCCTGCATAGTTCCCAGTAGATCTGTTCTGTTGATGATATCATATTCCTATCTAACATCTATATATAGATGGCACAGGTCCACATTATATGTGTGATTTTTCAAACATCTGCTGCAGAGAAAAATTATGACAAAGATTAGAACAACAACTTCCCAGCCTGAAGCCAGAAGCCACCCTGGTACTCACCAACCACCCTTTCAAAACATGTCATAAGTCTTCTATTGATGGAAATGAATAATAACTCTTATACATTATATACAGCTACTGTATGCCTTTATAATTTCCAGGCACTACCCTTTCCCAATACAATGGGCACAAAACTGCAACATTCCATTCCTCAGGCATTTTCTCTGGGATACAGATTGTCCAGATGAAGATATACAATACTGTGCAAAAGTTTTAGGCAGGTGTGAAAAAATGCTGTAAACAAAGAATGCTTTCAAAAATGGAATTGTTAATCGTTTATTTTCATCAATCAACAAAATGCAGTGAATGAACAAAAGAGAAATTTAAATCAAATCAATATTTGGTGTGACCACCCTTTGCCTTCAAAACCGCATCATTTCTTCTAGATACACTTGCACATAGTTTTTGAAGGAACTCGGCTGGTAGGTTGTTCCAAACATCTTGGAGAACTAACCAAAGATCTTCTGTGGATGTCGGCTTCCTCACATCCTTCCGTCTCTTCATGTAATCCCAGACACACTCGATGAAGTTGAGATCAGGGCTCTGTGGGGGCCATACCATCACTTCCAGGACTTCATGTTCTTCTTTACGCTGAAGATAGTTCTTAATGACTTTCGGATTTATGTTTGGGGTCGTTGTCCTGCTGCAGAATAAATTTGGGGCCAATCATATGCCTCCCTGATGGTATTGCATGATGGATAAGTATCTGCCTGTATTACTCAGCATTGAGAACACCATTAATCCTGACCAAATCTCCAACTCCATTTGCAGAAATGCAGCCCCAAACGTTCAAGGAACCTCCACCATGCTTCACTGTTGCCTGTAGACACTCATTATTGTACCACCAAATCTCCAACTCCATTTGCAGAAATGCAGCCCCAAACGTTCAAGGAACCTCCACCATGCTTCACTGTTGCCTGTAGACACTCATTATTGTACCACTCTCCAGCCCTTCGACGAACAAACTGCCTTATGCTACAGCCAAATATTTCAAATTTTGACTCATCAGTCCAGAGCACCTGCTGCCATTTTTCTGCACCCCAGTTCCTACATTTTCGTGCATACTTGAGTCGCTTGGCCTTGTTTCCATGTCGGAGGTATGGCTTTTTGGCTGCAACTCTTCCATGAAGATCACTTCTGGTCAGACTTCTCTTGACAGTAGATGGGTGTATCTGGGTCCCATTGGTTTCTGCCAGTTCTGAGCTGATGGCACTGCTGGACATCTTCCGATTTCGAAGGGTAATAAGCTTCATGTGTCTTTCATCTGCTGCACTAAGTTTCCATGGCCGACCACTGCGTCTACGATCCTCAACGTTGCCCCGTATCTTTGTGCTTCTTCAAAAGAGCTTGAACAGCACATCTTGAAACCCCAGTCTGCTGTGAAATTTTTGTCTGGGAGAGACCTTGCTGATGCAGTAGAACTACCTTGTGCCTTGTTGCTGTGCTCAATCTTGCCATGACATGAAACTGTCTTCCACACCCTCACCTTGGTAGCAGAGTTTGGCTGTTCCTCACCCAGTTTGAAGGCAAAAGGTAGTAACGCCAAATATTGATTTGATTTATATTTTTCTTTTATTCGCTCACTTTGCATTTTGTAAATTGATAACAATAAACAATCATTATATATATTTCTGAAAGCATTCTTTGTTTACAGCATTTTTTTCACACCTGCCTAAAACGTTTGCACAGTACTGTACCTACACTACAAAACTGCTTCTCCACCATATTAAAAGAATTCTGTTTAAACTTCATCAATTCTGGGAAATTCCCTATTATTTTTTTTTCCTGTTTTTGCGGTGGTGCTTTGCTGTCCTCCACGATCGATCGATCGATCGATAGATAGATACTTTATTAATCCCAAGGGGAAATTCACATTCTTCAGCAGCAGCATACTGATACAATAAATAATATTAAATTAAAGAATGATAATAATGCAGGTGAAAAACAGACAATAACTATGTATAATGTTAAATGTTAACGTTTACCCCCCGAGGATGGAATTAAAGAGTCGCATAGTTTGGGGGAGGAACGATCTCCTCAATCTGTCAGTGGAGCAGGACAGTGACAGCAGTCTGTCGCTGAAGCTGCTCTTCTGTCTGGAGATGATACTATTAAGTGGATGCAGTGGATTCTCCATAATTGATAGGAGCCTGCTGAGCGCCCTTCGCTCTGCCACAGATGTTAAACTGTCTAGCTCCATGCCAACAATAGAGCTTGCCTTCCTCACCAGTTTGTCCAGACGTGAGGCGTCTTTCCTCTTAATGCTGCCTCCCCAGCACACCACTGCGTAGAAGAGGGCGCTCGCCACAACTGTCTGATAGAACATCTGCAGCATCTTATTGCATATGTTGAAGGACGCCAGCCTTCTAAGGTAGTATAACCGGCTCTGTCCTTTCTTGCACAGCGCATCAGTATTGGCAGTCCAGTCTAATTTATCATCCAGCTGCACTCCCAGATATTTATAGGTCTGCACCATCTGCACACAGTCACCTTTGATGATCACTGGGTCTATGAGGGGTCTGGGCCTCCTAAAATCCACCACCAGCTCTTTGGTTTTGCTGGTATTCAGGTGTAGGTGGTTTGAGTCGCACCATTTAACAAAGTCATTGATTAGGTCCCTATACTCCTCCTCCAGCCCATTCCTGATGCAGCCCACGATAGCAGTGTCATCAGCGAACGTTTGCACATGGCAGGACTCCGAGTTGTATTGGAAGTCCGATGTATATAGGCTGAACAGGATCGGAGAAAGTACAGTCCCCTGTGGCGCTCCTGTGTTGCTGACCACAATGTCAGACGTGCAGTTCCCTAGACGCACATACTGAGGTCTGTCTTTAAGATAGTCCACGATCCATTTATGGTCATGTCTCGCCTTTCTTCCATATTGACGTCCTCTTCCAGAGAAGAAAAAAGTTGTATTGTGCAGTATGACAAAACAAAAAGAATTTAAATTGATGACTGGGTTCCATAAATAGAGGAAATTTCACATCTTAAAATGCAAAGTCAGAGTGTTGACCTTAGTCCTATTAAAATACTATGACTTGATTTGAAGCAAACTGTTCATGTAAGAGATCATAATAAACACTGTGTAAAATGAGTTGAAACAGTTCCATGCAGAAAAACTGGCAAAATATTCCTAAGAACTGAGGCATTTGATTAAAATTTCTGCTACATAAGGAGGTTCCAACTGCTAAATATAATGGTTCACATACTTTTTCCATCCTTTACAAAGAAGATTAAAGCAATAAAGGCTTCTCACAAATTATGACAAACCTCACTATGAAAATTTGGGTATACAAAGAAAGTCATTTATTTTCTTTTTGTTTGAAGAACAATATTGGAGCTCAATTTTTGTGGTTACAAAGGCCAAGCCTGGACACAGTCTTCAAATGCACACCACAGGTGCTATCACCAAATCAATTTCATAGTCATTACAGTTACATTTCACTGCAGCATGAGGCACACAACATGACAGGATGTTTGGGGTGTAGCTGAATGTTTGAAGCAGTCCTAGGTGTTGGTGATGCATAATCACAATCTCAGTCATTTTAACAGCTGATGCTGTGTTTACGTGCTATGGTTTCATCAACTTGTCACAAGTGTTGCTCACATACTATATACACTCAACCGGTCTTAAAGATTGAGGCACCGAAAAAAATGTGACAGTTGGAAAAGCCTAAGAAAGCTCAAAAGGCAATAAGCACATCATTAAAAATGATAAATGAGATTACCTGTAACTTTTCGAGGTATTATTGTATTATACTATGAAAATAAACAAAACATGTTCAAAAAATACCATGGTAATAATGGATTATGATGTAGAACTAAGTATTATTGACTACAAAAGGCATTTCAAATTGACTCCATAACTAAGAACATGCTTTAACTACCTCCCTGAGCAGCATGCCTTTCAAAGATTATGAACCACATGGTGACCTTAGCCTATAGCTCACTAGATACAAGATTTGTGCTTGTGTCAAAATGAGTGCTTTAACCATTCACAGTCTGATTTCTGCTTTGGTTTTTTCTATATGGTTTAACTGACTCAAATAAAAAATACTGTATTTTTTGCACCATAAGACGCACCTGACCATTAGACGCGCCTAGGTTTAGAGGAGGAAAACAAGAAAAAAAATATTCTGAACCAAATGGTGCACTAATATGTTTAATAAAATATAGCAGAATAATATTTCAACCATGTAAATTCAACAGCGGTATTAAGAAACATCACTGTCATTAACAAATAAGGAGAGACTTTAAGGTTCAAGCACTCTTCTAGTTTTATGGAAACCCCAAGAACTCCTCATCACTAGTGTCAGAATTTATTAAGCTCAGTTGCTCACAATCACTTTGCAGCATCACGTACCTATCATCACACGACATAACCTGTCCAAAGCCACCAGGGGACAAAGCACGTTTGGACCAATGCTCCCTGAAGTTATATCGCCAGTCTAGTCCCATTTATATTTGTAATGCCACAAAGCTCTTCATCTCGTGTTTTGTTGTGGGTTTCCAGTTTGAAAAATGAGAATGCGGTGCAAGCACAGCCCTCGATTCAAAAAATTGCTCTGCATACCTGTTTGTCTCGTCTGACAGTAGCTGAAAGGCAGCTTCAGGAAAGAACAGCCTGAAGTAGTCCAGCGGCTGGTAATCTATCGAGTCCAGAGTCCAACTCAGTGATAATGCGCAAAACATATACACTGAGTATTTTGCTTCGCTTCCTCATGAGATGTAGATGCTATCTTGCCTTTGTTTATATTTGTTTAGATTTCGCAACTCACGCACACGCAAGGATTAGATGCCGAGTCAATGAGTCTAACATTCCTCCAAGCACAGAGGGAATGCCTGTAATGTAACAGTGAGTTTTGTCGCCCTCTACCCCTGGATGTCGACTTTTGTCAGGTATTACACATCATGGTCTGTGATGCAATATTCGCTCCATAAGACGCACAGACATTTCCAACCTTCTTTTGGGGAAAAAAAAGTGCGTCTTATTGTGCGAAAAATACGGTATATAAATAAGAATTAAAAATGCTTTTAAAGTTGAATTCTTAAAAGAAAAATATATAGCATGCATAATTAGTCTTTTTTCCTGATAAAAATGATTAACGATTGTTCCTTTTCTTAGCGAAAAATAGTCTAATGAGGGAAGAAAAACTAACCTAAAGAGAGAAAAACTGAACACAGAGCAGTCTGAACAACTACTTAAAATATTTCATATCGATTAAACTACTTTGACATCAGTTTATAACCTCAAACAAAACTATTAGGTATTTATACTGTAGTCTGGCACAACATAATACATTATTATATATTAAATACATCATTATATGTAATACATGCACCACAGAAGGTGGTGAAGTTGACACAGAATATTACTAGCACAAAACTGTCTTCTACTCAGGGCAAATATACCACAAGCTGACTTCACCATCCTGTATTTTTATGGAAAATCTTACAGAACCACTAGCTAGCACTTGTACCAGCAGATTCGGGGACAGACTTTATCCATACATTGTACGATACTTGGCAGCCACACATACTGACAAGTAGAGATAGTAGACCAGGAAACATGGTAAATGTTTTGAGTAAAGATTGAGAAATGTATAAAGGTTTTATATGGAGATATGAACTTAGTGTCAAATTTACAGCAACTCGAAACAGTCCAGATTTCATTTTTAGCTATTTTTTGGAAAACTGTCCCCATAGAATGTTAATGTGCCTGACAGAAAGGCTCAGCAACTTATTTCATGTTTTAGTCTCATGTAGGAGGGTGTTGCTTAGGTGTCGGCAGGTAGGGTTTCAAATGTACGACATGCATTCTGTGCTATAGCCAACAAAAAAGTCACATATAAACCAGCTGAATCTGTCGTTATGTATGTTTCTGTTGGATTTTTAGTCTATTAAATTTAACGTGAAAAAAGAAGTAAAAGAGGAATTTGAACAATGAATGGAACAAACTTTATTCAACTAGGTAAGACATATTTATACAACAGTGTACGACAGTTATTAATTAACTTGCATGTATGCTCACCACCCATACAGCAAATGCCAAAAAGTAAGTGACAAGCATAAGGAAGGACTACACTTTGAAGTATTAATCATTCCTTTGCTAAAGAACTCTACATACTTTGAAATATAAGAGACATTCCTATACGCCACTAAAATGCATATAATGCAGCAGTGAATGCAGTTCCATAAAGTCATTAGAACATGAAAGTGAGAATTCAGTATCTACTAAAACAACACTAAATTAACTCATGGGCTTCAAGATGCTTACAACCAGAAAATTACACTGGAGTAATGACAGAGAAAACTTTCACAGCATAAACCCTTTTATTTTAAATGCAATGATTTTTAAAAAACTAACACAATTTTTCCTTTATTGAAAAATTAAATACTGAATACCATAATGCTCTTCATACCTGTAAGCAGAAAAAGCAGCCTAGCTGCAAGTAACACCATCAGTGCTTATAATGGTTTAAGCAGCAAGTGCTCACTGACATCGACAGCTGTTGTATAGGACATTAAACGTGCTTACTATACTTACACATTATGTCCTGAATCTAAGCTGACACTTCTTTCTTAATATGACAATACTGCATACTCCAGCAACTTAGTCTCACTAAAGTACACTTTTTCTCTATTTTGGTTTAGGTGTTTTTTTTTTTAATTTCCTAAAAGGTTTTTAACCTTAAATTTGCTAAACATTTAAATGTTTGTTACTCCCATTCTTACTGACTAGTTCATGATTGTTTCTTGAATGTGTATATCTATTTATATAAAGAGGAATATATATGTATATGTTAAATTCTATGCACTGTAAGGGATTAATGGTCTTCTTTTTTGTCTTTTATTGGTATTACTGTCATTAGTCTTGCTTACAGTACAGGTGCTGGTCATAAAATTAGAATACCATGACAAAGTTGATTTATTTCAGTAATTCCGTTCAAAAAGTGAAACTTGTATATTAGATTAATTCATTACACACAGACTGATGTATTTCAAATGTTTATTTCTTTTAATTTTGATGATTATAACTGACAACTAATGAAAGTCCCAAATTCAGTCTCGGAAAATTAGAATATCAATTAAGACCAATGCAAAAAAAGAATTTTTAGAAATGTTGGCCAACTGAAAGGTATGAATATGAAAAGTATGAGCATGTACAGCACTCAATATTTAGTTGGGGCTCCTTTGGCCTGGATTACTGCAGCAATGCGGCGTGGCATGGAGTCGATCAGTCTGTGGCACTGCTCAGGTGTTATGAGAGCCCATGTTGCTCTGATAGTGGCCTTCAGCTCTTCTGAATTGTTGGGTCTGGCGTATTGCACCTTCCTCTTCACAATACCCCATAGATTTTCTATGGGGTTAAGGTCAGGCGAGTTTGCTGGCCAATCAAGAACAGGGATACCATGGTCCTTAAACCAGGTACTGGTAGCTTTGGCACTGTGTGCAGGTGCCAGGTCCTGTTGGAAAATGAAATCTGCATCTCCATAATGTTCGTCAGCAGCAAGAAGCATGAAGTGCTCTAAAACTTCCTGGTAGATGGCTGCGTTGACCTTGGACCTTAGAAAACACAATGGACCAACACCAGCAGATGACATGGCACCCCAAACCATCACTGACTGTGGAAACTTTACACTAGACCTCAAGCAACATGGATTCTGTGCCTCTCCTCTCTTCCTCCAGACTCTGGGACCTTGATTTCCAAAGGAAATGCAAAGTTTACTTTCATCAGAGAACATAACTTTGGACCACTCAACAGCAGTCCAAAGGCGAGACGCTTCTGACGCTGTCTCTTGTTCAAGAGTGGCTTGACACAAGGAATGCGACAGCTGAAACCCATGTCTTGCATACGTCTGTGCGAGGTGGTTCCTGAAGCACTGACTCCAGCTGCAGTCCACTCTTTTTGAATCTCCCCCACATTTTTGAATGGGTTTTGTTTCACAATCCTCTCCAGGGTGTGGTTATCCCTATTGCTTGTACACTTTTTTCTACCATATCTTGTCCTTCCCTTCGCCTCCCTATTAATGTGCTTGGACACAGAGCTCTGTGAACAGCCAGCCTCTTTAGCAATGACCTTTGGTGTCTTGCCCTCCTTGTGCAAGGTGTCAATGGTCGTCTTTTGGACAACTGTCAAGTCAGCAGTCTTCCCCATAATTGTGTAGCCTACAGAACTAGACTGAGAGACCATTTAAAGGCTTTTGCAGGTGTTTTGAGTTAATTAGCTGATTAGAGTGTGGCACAGGTGTCTTCAATATTGAACCTTTTCACAATATTCTAATTTTCCGAGATACTGAATTTGGGGCTTTCATTAGTTGTCAGTTATAATCATCAAAATTAAAAGAAATAAACATGTGAAATACATCAGTCTGTGTGTAATGAATGAATCTAATAAATCTAATATACAAGTTTCACTTTTTGAATGGAATTACTGAAATAAATCAACTTTGTCATGATATTCTAATTTTATGACCAGCACCTGTAAGTGCATAGGGTCTGTTTTAGTATTCACAACCTGTACCTTAAAGGTTTTTTTTTTTTTTTTATGTGCATACCCATCCCAAAAAGCATGGATACATGTATACAAATCAGCATGAAGTTAAATAAAAAGGAAAAAGCACTACTGCATAAAAGTGGCAAGATGTCCACACACACTAACAGTGATAGTAGGAATTAATCACGTATGCAGAGTACAGTGAAATGTTTACTTGCATGTCCAACCAAAATGTAGGTAGTTGGCGGCTTCCCCATTGTCCAGTCTTCTTACCTTTCACACATACAGTGCACCTTCAGAAACTTTTCAGACCCCTTCACTTTTTACACATTTTGCTATGCTGCAGCATTATGCCAAAATCATTTACATGATTTTTTAATTGTCACGGAGATGATTCTATACCTAGTTTGGAGTCCATCTGTGGTCACTCCAAATGATCATACATGATCAGGTAAGGCACAAACCTATATATAGAAGAATGTGTATAAAAAACAATCCAGAAGGAGAAAGAAATTGGCTATAGAGCTCGATTGTGTTGAGGCACAGATGTAGGGAAGGCTACATTAAAATTCTTGCAGCACTTAAGGCTCCCTCAGGCATAATGTCTTCCATAATTTTTAAATGGAAGGAGTTTCAAACAACCATGACTCCTCCTGGACCTGGCTAACCAGCCAAGCTGACCATTTGGAGGAGAATAGCCTTGGTATGAGAGGTGATAAAGAATCCAATGGTTACTCTGGGCTGAGCTCCAGAGAATCTGTGTAGAGATGGGAGAAAATTTTCAGAAGAACAGCCACTACTGCTAAACTCCATAAATCTGAGTTTTATTGCAAAGTGACCAGATGACATATGAAAGCCAACCTGGAGTTTGCAAAATGAGCACCTAAAGGATTTTCATACTGTGAGCAAAAATTTTTTCGATGAAACCAAGACTAAACTGCTTGCCCTCAATGCTAAGCATCACATCTAGAGGAAACCAGGCACCACTCATCACCTGGGTAAATACCATTACAACTGTGAAACATGGTGGTGGCAGCATTATACTGTGGCATTGTTTTTCAGCACCAGGTAGTGGGAGGCTAGTCAGGGCTGAGAGAAAGTTGAACAGAGCAAAGTACAGAGACATCCTTAATGAAGACCTGTTCTAAAGAGCTCTCGATCCCAGACAGGGATGAAGGTTCACCGTCCAACAGGACAATAACCCTAAGAACAAAGTAAAGACAAGAGTGTCTTGTGTCAACTCTATGAATGCTTGTGAGTGGCACAGCCACAGCCTAGACTTGAACCCAATAAAACATTTGTGGAGAGACCTGAAAACATCTGTCTACAGACTGTCTCAGTCTAACCTGATAAAACTTAAGAGAAGAATAGCACAAAAACCGTAAATCCAGGTGTGTAAAGCTTGTTGTGTCATATATAATATGACTACAGGTTGTAATCACTGCTAAGGTGCTTTATTTTTAATAAATTTGCAAAAATTCTTAAAACCCTGCTTTTGCTTTGTCATTCGGAAGAATTGCGTGTCATCTGATCAGGGAAACAATTTAAACAATTTTAGTATAAGGTTGCAACATAACAAAATGTGTAAAAAGTGAAGCAGTCTGAATGTTCTCTGAAGGCATTGTACATCCGCAGACCCATATGTTCACAATGTACCTACTACGTGATTTGTCTAGCTTGTGTATACCACACCAGTTATCTTCAAGCATTTAGTATTATAGAGTTAGGGCAAAAAATAAGTGAGCTCAGTATTACAATTAAATTATTACTGAATGGGGTCCTGAACACAGATTTGTGTGTTAGTTGGGGAAATGGTTGCACAATGGGAGGGGAGCATATTAGTTAAAAAAACAATGAATTGCACATCTTATGGCATGTTTTTAAAGTGATCCATAACAGGATTGAACTGTCAATTTGAAATTAGGAATAGTTTTAAATGAAACAATACAAAAAGTGTTGGAAGAAACAAGGACTATGCTTTAAAATACTTATGTTTTAATAAATTCACTTTCTTCATTTTGATTAATAGTTGAATGCTTTTACTTTTTGATACATCGCAATGGGTAAATGCAAATCAGAATAAAGTGTGTACAGAATACATATAACAATAAACTTAACTTGACTAGGAGTCATCTAAAAACACAGACAAGACTTTAGATTAAATACAGAACTAAACTGAGTTATCTTTCTTAGAAAATATCTTCAGTATCCCCAAACTTTAAGATCATATCATCATGGGTCTGAATGTGAACACAATTTGTACCTCTAGAAACAGAAAAGCAATTAGACCTCTTATCTGCTCCTTCCTCTCTCCAGAAATAGGGTGCGGTTACAAGATGAGTGAGCATGCAGAAGGCCTGACTCTGCTAGTCCTCTATCATTATTTATGGGTTTACATTGTGACATTTGATCATAGGTCTATAAACAGGGTCTATAAACTGGTGTCCCATTCACACTCATGTGTCACATTTGCTATTTTTTTATATATAAGAAAAATGACACCTTTAATTGGCGAACTGAACATATATATATATATTATATATATATATATATATATATATATATATATATATATATATATATATATATATATATATATATGTTTATTATAAATATAACTATATACCTACTGTGTATATATATATGTTTATTATAAATATAACTATATACCTACTGTGTATATATATATGTTTATTATAAATATAACTATATACCTACTGTGTATATATATATGTTTATTATAAATATAACTATATACCTACTGTGTATATATATATGTTTATTATAAATATAACTATATATCTACTGTGTATATATATATATATATATATATATATATATATATATATAAAACAAAACAAAATCAAAATCGCATAGTCAATTGAATGTGAAATCAGCAAAATCTTTATAATAGGAAAAACTAATGTGTGTTTTCAATCTATATTCCATTGTAGAATTAATGTTTTTTGTTTTTTTCCTTTTGCAGATGCATTCTTACAGCACCCAGGGCCTTTTACTTAAGTAAATGTGGCTAAAAACTAAAGTTGCGGACATGAACAATAATTAAAAATGTATATCATCTAGCTATAATTATGGATTTTGAAATTAATCATTTAGAAAACTGTTTTGTTAACAAAAAACAATTTGCCAGCATTTTCCATAAATACATATAAAACAGATTTAAATCTTTTTTGGAAAACCTTCCAAGTTTAAAGTTATTTTTGTCTCTCAATCTTCCTAATAAAATATCTTATAAAAATTATGACTGAGTTAATGAAGAACTGATATTGGTTACTTTGTGTTAATGGTAAATCACAGAATCTAAAGCCACATTTATATTACCACTCTGATGTATCCAAATTCCAATATTTCTTTTAACATAATCTGGCATAGACTGGATGTTATCTAAGTTTCTGAGATTTAAAACAGGCCGATTTCATGTGTGGCACTTAATTCTATGTTGGTTCCAATTGTACATATCCAATTTGCCACTAAACATTCCAGCTGCAGTTTTGCTGCAGGACTTGGATGGACGGACGGACGGACAGACAGACACTCACTTTATTAATTCCAAGGGGAAATTCACATACTCCAGCAGCAGCATACTGATAAATACAATATTAAATTAAAGAGTGATAACAATGCAGGTATACAGAGAGACAATATCTTTGTATAATGTTCAACGTTTACCCCCCCAGGTGGAATTGAAGAGTCGCATAGTGTGGGGGAGGAAAGATCTCCTCAGTCTGTCAGTGGAGCAGGACATTGACAGCAGTCTGTTGCTGAAGCTGCTCCTCTGTCTGGAGATGATACAGTGGATTCTCCATGATTGACAGGAGCTTGCTCAGTGCCCATCACTCTGCCATGGATGTCAAACTGTCCAGCTCCATGCCTACAATAGAGCCTGCCTTCCTCACCAGTTTGTCCAGGAGTGAGGCGTCCTTCTTTATGCTGCCTCCCCAGCACACCACCGCGTAGAAGAGGGCGCTTGCCACAACCGTCTGGTAGAACATCTGCAGCATCTTATTGCAGATGTTGAAGGATGCCAGCCATTATGTGGCAGGACTCCGAGTAGTATTGGAAGTCCGATGTATATAGGCTGAACAGGACCGGAGAAAGTACAGTCCCCTGCAGTGCTCCTGTGTTGCTGACCACAATGTCAGACGTGCAGTTCCCGAGACGCACATACTGAGGTCTGTCTGTAAGATAGTACACGATCCATGCTACCAGGTATGAATCTACTCCCATCTCTGTCAGCTTGTCCCTAAGGAGCAGAGGTTGGATGGTGTTGAAGGTGCTAGAGAAGTCCAGAAACATAATTCTTACAGCACCACTGCCTCTGTCCAAGTGGGAGAGGGATCGGTGTAGCATATAGATGATGGCATCCTCCAATCCCACCTTCTCCTGGTATGCGAACTACAGAGGGTTGAGGGCGTGGCAGACCTGTGACCTGTGGTGAAGCAGCAGCTGCTCCATGGTCTTCATCACATGTGACGTCAGAGCGACTGGCCAGAAGTCATTCAGCTCACTAGGACGTGATACCTTTGGGACTGGGGTGATACAAGATGTTTTCCAAAGCCTCGGGGCTCTTCCCCTGTTCCAGGCTCAGGTTGAAAATGTGCTGTAGAGGACTCCTAAGCTCCAACACACAGGCCTTCACAGTCGTGGCGATACTCCATCTGGACCCGCTGCTTTGCTGGCACAAAGTCTCCTCAGCTCTCTGTTTACCTGGGCTGCTGTAATTGTGATTTGGGGTAAACTCTCACCTATGCTGGTATCAGCAGAAGGATGGGTGGAGGGTGCAGTACTCCAAGGTGAGAGTGGGTTAGGGTGGTCAAACCTGTTAAAAAAGTTGTTCATCTGGTTTGCTCTATCCACGTCTCTCTCAATGGTGGCACCTCGCTTCGAGCTGCAGCCAGTGATGATCTTCATCCCATCCCACACTTCCTTCACGCTGTTATTCTGCAACTTCTGCTCCAGCTTTCTCCTGTACTGCTCCTTCGCCACCCTGAGCTGGACTCAGAGTTCCTTCTGCCCACACTTGACCTCATGCTGATCACCGCCTTTAAAAGCCCTTTTTTTCTGGTTCAAAAGGCCCTTGACCCATCCATTTTCCAACCCGCTGAATCCGAAAACAGGGTCACGGGGGTCTGCTGGAGCCAATCTCAGCCAACACAGGGCACAAGGCAGGGGACCAACCCACCGCAGGACACACACAAACACACCCACACACCAAGCACACACTAGGGCCAATTTAGAATCACCAATCCACCTAACCTGCATGTCTATGGACTGTGGGAGGCCCTTGATGTCACTCGTAATCCATGGCTTGTTGTTAGCATAGCAGCATACTGTTCTTACTGGAACTACAATGTCCACACAGAAGTTGATGTAGTCAGTAGTGCAGTCAACAACCTCCTCAGTGTTCTCACTGCAGGATATCCCAGTCCGTAGTTCCAAAGCAGTCTCTCAGAGCCTGGTCTGCCTCAGGGGACCACTTCCTGAATGAGCGGGTGGTTGTAGGTAGCTCCCTCACTCTTGGTTTGTAGTGAGGCTGAAGCAAAACCAGGTTATGATCTGCTTTCCCAAGTGCAGGCAGCGGGGTGGCGCCGTATGCGTCTTTAACATTTGCATACAGTAGGTCAATAGTCCTATTTCCATAGGTGTTACAATTCACATACTGGGAGAAGGCAGGTAATGTTTTGTTCAGCATTACATGGTTAAAGTCTCCAGCAATTAGC
The DNA here is from genome assembly GCF_900747795.2 of Erpetoichthys calabaricus. Lineage (NCBI taxonomy): Eukaryota > Metazoa > Chordata > Cladistia > Polypteriformes > Polypteridae > Erpetoichthys > Erpetoichthys calabaricus. Next base: position 41,599,009 of record NC_041399.2, read on the forward strand.
ACAAGCGTCTCAGGGTGTTGTGTTTGTAATTTTGCAACTGTGGAATGGATGACATCACCCGCTATCTCCACATTCACCCGAGGACGGATGTAAACAATAGCAACAATGACGTGTCCAAACTCTCTGGGCAAGTAATAGGGACACAGACTTATGACCAACAGTTCGATGTCCCTGCAGCAAGTGGAGATTTTAACATTAACATGTCCAGGGTTGCACCACCTTGTATTCACATAGACAGCGAGTCCTCCTTCTTTGTGCTTCCCGCAGGTACTTGTGTCTCTGTCCGCTCTAACGATGCTAAACCCGGGTAGCTCCACGTTAGCATCTGGGATGTTATCTGTCCGCTCTAACGATGCTAAACCCGGGTAGCTCCACGTTAGCATCTGGGATGTTAGTTGTTAGCCACGTTTCACTAAAACACAACAAACTGAATTCTCTGTAGGTCCTGACATTTTTCACCAGCGCAGCCAGTTCGTTGATTTTATTTGGTAGTGAGTTCACATTTCCCAGGATCACAGAAGGCACCGAAGGTATATAGCGCCACTTTCTCGCTAAACGCTTGGCTATTATCTTAGTACCGGCTCTGCTGCTGCGATACCGCCTTCTTACCTCCTCAGGTTAATAGGGAACCACAACAGCGCAGGTATTTGTTCTCAGCGCTTGAAGTTGACTACTTGAATAGATGAGTCTCGGTGTGTAAAAATCCATGTCCGTAGTAAAAAGTGTCCAGGGAATGAGTCCACATAAAAGAAAGTGGTAGGAGTGAACAGCAAAATAGAGAAAAAGGTAGAAAAATAAAGTCATACACGGAGCTGCTGGAATGGCTGCCACTCACGACGGCGCCTGAGACATCAACCAAGCCATCAACATTTGGCTTGACTGTATTATTTTTGTGCAACAACCAACAAGTTAAAAGGAGAGACAGATGTGAGGAGAGACAATTGCCAGTATTACAATGCTATTTGTCTAATTCGAAAGCTCTCCAGCCACTGGGATCCATCACAGCTATTAACAATCCAGTTCCACTACTCTAGACTCCACTTCTTCTCTGAATACAGGTGGAAGAAATAACAGCAGAAAATGCTGAGACATGAAATACCAAAGCTGTTCTATGCTGACACAGTAAAAGTGAGAAAATTAGGCTCTGATTCTTAAAGATGGAAAACTGAAGAGCATCAGCAAAACAAAAACATGTGGGGATCCATTTTACACCTAGCCTGCTTCACTAAGACACATGCGCAGGGCAAACACTTCACAAAACTAGAAATATGTATGTAAACGCCTAGGCCATGTCTACACTGTGTTAACAACAAAGACATTGGATCAGATTGCATGACCAATTCGGCATTAAGACCTGGCAGTGTAAAACAGCATTATATTTCATCTTTGCTAGATCTGTTAGACTTTTGAAATTTAAAAATAATTTCCAAAAATATTACCATACATAAAATTGATATGTACAGTTATCAGATTGGATTCTGTTATGTCTAGGAAACAATTTTCAAATGCTTACTGCTTGCTTGACTATTATCATTTTATACTACATAAAAGACAACTGACTAGATAGAAAATAGTTTTTGAACAAAATCTGACCCTTAAATTACAAAGTTACAAGATGATAAATATCTTGCTTATTTCCTTTCATTTAGTCAATATTTAAATTAATGCTGAAGCATGAAACAACTATCAGCCATATCCCCTCTAAATGTATACTATTATCCACCCTTAAAGGGAAAGGCTCGATACAAATAACATTTATTATTATTATTATTATTAAAGGGGAACTAAAGATATGTGATTCATGTATAGATGTAATTATTGCTCTGCTGCAATGAGGAGTACCTCACAACTTTGGAAGCTATGCAGCACAGTGCCAAGACCTGCAGCCTGAAATGAAGCTATAAGAGTCTGGGTTTAACTTCTACACCAATGTACATGGACCTAATTTTTTACTTAACCTAGAATACTTTGAAGGTTGTCTAGAAAATGTTGTATATATTTCTATACAGACTAACAAGAAATATCTGGAATTTATTCTTTAAATAATTTTATATGTTCTCCTTACTGCTGCAGCACTTCAGGACAACCAGTTTCCTAACACATGCTCTCAAAATGTTAACCTGCAGTCCCCTGTGTATTTTAAATAACATGCTGTTACTGAAATTCTTACAACAAAGTAAAAATTAGTAATACTCATTCATAAGTAGTTAAAAAATGTACCTCTACCATTTTGAAGCCCTTAAAGGTACCATCTTTGGGAAAAGGTTTGAGTGTGGTAACAACGTTAGTGAAGGACGAAATGTAGTACAGTGCATCTCAGCTGTTATTTTAAAATAAATTCTTCCACAAGAACACAGAGATATGTTTAGAAACTTATTAAGGGCAGATTTCACACAAAAGTTTTTAAATGGCTCAACAAGAACATGAGGACACTTGGGGGTACTTGTTAACTGCATATTTCACACAAAAGATAGAAAAGTTTTTCCTTTTTTTTTTTGTTTTCATGCCAAGTAATCAAAGACACATACAATAATAAACAAATCACCAAGAAGTGTGGTGGAGAGTATGACTTTAGGGACCTTCAAATCTCAACTTGAGGCTCTTTTTGAGAATCTAGGTGAATAGAATGGAGGAGTTTGTTGGGTTGAATGGCCTGTTCTCGCCATAACTGTTCAAATGTTCAAAAGAAGTAGCCACGAGTGCAGGATTCAGACTGGAACAACATGGAGACACATGCTCTTGTTTCTTTCTGATGCAAACTGAAGTTGATGGAAACTATGTACAACAATAGATTGTAGCAAACACTGTACATCTAGTCAGGCAATGAGTATGTTCGAGCAATTCTAGAATAAACTATTAGCAATAAAAAAAACTAATACAAAACTGTACACCTGCTATACCTGTATTCAGTGTGTCTCACATCGCCACTAACTTCTTATCATCTGAAACCGATGCATTCTAATTGCATTCCCTCTTGACAATTTTTCTACCAGTAATTACTGTATTGTTAATTTGTTTTTTGAATGCACACTCATTAATAATAAATTGAGCTGATGTTAATAAGTAAAAACAGCAATTCATTCCAATTTGAAAAAGCTTAAGTACTAAGAAAATTTTAATTTCTTTTCTTGACTTGTTAGTCTTCGTGGCATGATTTTTTTTTTTTTCCCCCTCTTGATTTTCTTCTTTTTACAAACAGAAATAAGACCCCACACCATGAACCAAAACCCAGTCAAGTAAAGTATGAACTAAACACACTGTGAACCTTTATTCCTCTAGTTAATTTATAAATATGTATATTAGTGGTAGATCAATACTAAACTTAGGACTTTAGTACCTATAACAGCTTTTGGACCTCCGTACCTGTGCCAAAACAATACCAAAGCAAATAACGAATAACTCTCAATACTGTTTGTAAACAAATGGCATAATATCTTCAGGTTCAACTTTTTCATCCATTTTTTAAGCAAAGTATTGCCAGATCTCACTCTGACTGACCTGTTAATTTTAAAGACACAGAGCTTACAGTTCAATAACTACAGTACACAGCAATTTCAGCCGCATATTCATGTAGAAAGCAATGTTTGAATTGAGAATATAATAATTGCATATAATCTTGTATTTGTCTGCTTCTTGGTCCTCTCCTTACAATGGGTTTCATATTTTACACAATTTCACTCACTGTTAAATTCATATTAGAACAAGGAGCAAGTGGAGGATTCCCCTTAGTGGGTCAGAGTTCAAGATGTCTGTGTTCAACCATTTACTCGCAATACTCAGCTACTGAAACAAAACAGTGGCTGCGTACCAGCAAACTTCAAGCCCTGCTGGTAAGATTACCAGAGATGGCACAGTTCTGGCATGGATCCATTTTAAAAATCTTACAGTGACATTTTTAGTGTCAGTATGTCAAGCAATTCATATATAATAAAGCATGTGTGAATAGAGGATGTCTTGAGGGCTCATGCAAGGTAAGCAATACCACCCCAAGTATACTGTAAAGGGTACATTGTTGTTAACTTAAAATAACACTGTTATGGAGGATGCCAGCCAGAAGAGGATTAACATTACTTCCTCTCCAGCCCATGAAGTCCAACCCTTTCTGGAAAGCACTTAAAAAAAAAAAAAACAGTGAAGACTGGAAAAAAAGCATCCACTTTGAATACATGCCTGGTAGAGGCAGCAGAACTCCTAATCAGAAGTACCGTATTCTCTAACTGAATCAGCCAAGCCCTGTGGTGGGCTGGCGCCCTGCCTGGGGTTTGTTTCCTGCCTTGTGCCCTGTGTTGGCTGGGATTGGCACCAGCAGACCTCCGTGACCCTGTAGTTAGGATATAGCAGGTTGGATAATGGATGGATGGATGAATCAGCCAACAATAGCCATTAGTCAGTACCTTACCGTCTTTTGACCTTTTTACAATTGTTTTCTTTTTCTTCCACTATTAAACATGATCTACCAGTCTGGCACTCAAAAACTAACTACCATTATTTCTAATATTTATTAAAAATATCACCTTTTGGTGAATTACATAAATCTCACACTTGAAAAAAATAAATGAGAGAAATCCAACCTTTAACTGAAGTTAATTTATTCTGGGGAAAAAAAAAGAATTCCTCATCATGAAATCGTTCTTTTTAACAAAACCATAAGTGCCATGATTATAGGTAACACCTGCATTTGATACTTTGTACAACCTCCCTTTGCCGATCAAACAGCATGGAGTCTTCTCTTATAACATCTTATAAGGTTGGAGGATATAGAGCAGAAAATCAGATAATACTGTATCTTGTGCACTCTTCTCTTCTGCCCACCCCACACATTTTCATTGGGATTTAAGTCCTGGGACTGAGATGGCAATGACAGAAGCTTGATTTTTGAGTTCCTTTAACCATTTTTGTGTTGATTTTGACATTTGTTTTGCATCATTGTAAGATCCAATAATGACCCAGTTTTAGTAACCTAACAAACTTCCCAGGGCCTTTAGTGGAAAAAACAGACCCACACCATCACAGAACATCCACCATACTTGATAGTGGGGATCAGGCACTTTTCGGTATTTACATCCTTCTTTTCACATCAAAACCACCTTGAGTGTTTGTATCCAAAACCTTAATTTTCAATTTTTCCAATCAAAGTTGAAGTAGTGCTCTAGCAAACTCCAGGCATTATAAACTCTTTCAGGCAAGTTGATAATACTGTAGTTCCATTGATTTGAATGTTTTAATTATGACCTGATTGCAGGTATGGACATTTTCAGGTGAGTAACAATTTTTATAGCCATTATAAAGGTCAAACACACTTTTCCCTCATTTGAATTGTTTGTTCTCTTATCTTACCCATGTTCATAAATAACGTCATTTTTATACCCCAGGGAAACATAAAATCATGAATTGCTGCTTGAAAGCTTCTATACACACTGATCAACTTAAAAGGCCAGACAAACAATAAGTGGAAAAATGCTTCAGTTACACTTTGTTCAAAAGAATTTCTAGAGATGTGAACAATCATGGCACATGTTGTTTTGTTAATTTTTTCTTTTTTTGATTTTTTTGCCCTACAATAAACTTACTTCAGTCCAATGTTGGATTTCTCTCATTTTTTCCAGTGCAAGATTAAGGTAATTCGCCAAACTGTGTTTTTTTTTTTTTTACTCATATTTACCATGAATGCCAATAATTGTGGAGGTCACTGCATATAATTGAAACAACAATCGTTACTTTTTGGGAGCCAGCCTGGCAGACAGTGTTTAATAATGGAAGAAAAAGAAGAAATTTGACAAAAAGGTCAATGGACTGTAAGGTTCTGAATAATGGCTATTGGTATTTGGTTACTTAGTTGTGGAGGAGACTGTATGTATTTTTATATATGTATGTTTATATAAATAGTTTATGTATGTATATATAGTTTGTGTATACGTATATACATACCTACCTACATATACATAAACATACACATACACACACACACACACAGTGCCTTCAGAAATTGAAAAAATTCCTAAAATCCCATTTTCGCTTTGTCATTCTGGCATATTTAGTGTTGTTTAATGAGCGGAAAAAAAAATGATTTTGGCACAAGGCTGCACCATAACAAAATGTGAGAGAATTGAAGGGGTCTAAATTATTCCTGGATATGTGCATTCTCATACAAACAATACATAATAATGCAGTTTACAGCATAAAGACATAACACACACTTGTATATGGACAGATTTCAACAGTTAATGTTCTTTCTTTAGACATTAGGGCAACTAATTTAAAATACATCACTGACTTTCTTTATGGTAGTTCAGACATTTCATGTTTTGAACTTGAGACTCTTGAGCAAATCCAAGTACAGTAAACCCATTTCCACTTTCAGCACATGACAGTACTCATTATAAAGGGGGAAGGAATAATTCGCAATCTCTCACCTCCTGCTCGCACAAACGCAAGCGCTTACGAGACAAACACACTCGATCTATTCATTCATCACCATCATCCATTGTTTTGTTCCTGAAGTTAGCACAATGTTTACAAATACCATGCTCTCCACAATCATTAGAATCTGTAAGTCTTCATTACCGAAAAAATTGTGTATTTATTCATAAAATGTATTTCTCAACGGTGCTAGCGTTCCTTATACTTGGACGAAACAAACAAGATTATTAAAAAGTTGCTACTATGAAGGGCGATCTCCTAATTAAACTAGAAACACCTACGGTAAAAGTCGGCCCTTGAAAGTTTTGCTGTTCGTCCTTATAGAGGCTGAGTCATCCAACCGTGGCAATAACCGGCAATTGAGACTTTCGATTACAGCCAGCGCCACCAAAGCCGTAGACATCAACTTTATTAAAGAATGGTTTTAACCAACACGAACAACCCTGAAACACTTGATCAAATGTGGGGTGGCTGAACTTGCACTTATCGCACCCTGTGAAGGCTTCAGCTGCCGAATGTTACAAGGCCTGGAGCTATTTATGAGAGAAAACAAAAGCCCCACATGCTGCCGAGCTGACACCAAACTTTCTGTTGACTGTTTCAATCCGTTTTTGATTTTTTTTTTTTTGTTTTTTTAAATTTATTTATTTTTGTACACTCCTTTCGTATATAAACACCCCACCTCCCCTTCACCCACCCAGACTATCAGCTTTCGAGGCAGATGTCAGATGTTCTCTGATGGGCTTTGTTTCCCCAGTTAGCTCCAGCGACAGGCCCAGTAAACGTACGTTAGTCCCACACAGGACCGCTGTCAAACATAATGCGACCTGTCATGTCATGAGCTTCACCACCTTTCTGGTGCGATTATCAATGACAATGCATACATCTTCCCCACAATATTAAAGCACATTAGTCAAGACGCGTCAGATTCGGACGGGTGAGGGTGAAGTGATGTAATTCACCAAGTAAGACACTTACCCTGCAGACTGGCACGTATCACATCCTCCGTTAGACAATCCTACGCTGGTAACACAAACTGATGTATTTATAGTAATGATAAATCCGATCAGAGCTCTATGATGAAGATATCGACAACGTCCGTTTCAATTAACGACATGTATACACATTTTTTATTTTCTGACTTTGGGGCTGAGAGACGCTTTGATCGGTTCAAACTGCTGTATTACCCCTCGCCTCCGATTGTGTAATAGATGTTTATTTCCAGTAACACCCTGTTTCGGCAGCTCCTACCAAGGCTGCTACCGCTGCTGCTGTGTTTTGTTATTGTCGTCACTGCGCAGCGCGCTGCACCATGGGAGTGAAGCAAAGTCAGGCCGAGGAGTTAGAGAAAAGCGAAAGGTGTGACCTGCATCCGGGGAACAGATGCAGCGCCTCTAGTGGTCAGGAATGGATGCTTCCACGCACACAGATGAAACCACTTCACAGGCGCAATTTCATAAGATCCAGCAAGTTGGCTCAGTTGATGGCATACTGGAAAACACAGTCTTAAAAATTATGAAGAAGCTCTTCATTAACCAGTTGATGTCATCCTACACAGTGAAGGGGAAAGTGATATGTGCTCTGCAAAGTTCAATCAAGTAAGTGATTTGTGGACATATACTGTATACTGTAAATCTAAACTACCGGTAAGTTACAGTAAATACCCACGTTATAGGATATAAAGTATGCCACAGTATTTACTGAAAGGACAGACAGAACAATTGTCATAAGCAATAAATAGCACCTATTCTTTTAACGTTTATACTGTACATATTTTCTGGCAGAGAGCTCTCCTGTATTTGTCAGTGTTCTTAATGAAAATTGTATAAAACCTATTTTATCCTACAGAGCTGTGACAAACAACCACAATACAACAGTAACAGGAATGGAGAACAAGACAAGAAACCCTAAGCTGGCCCCATTCAGAGAAAAACAAAATCACTTTACACTTCTCTATAAAGATTAAGAATATTTAATGTAATCAAAATATCACTGTTGTATTACTTTAGGCTTTTTCTGTTTTTATTTTAGACAAGAATAAAGAAACCCAGGCCAGCTGTTCATCAACAACATTTATTTCTATAGCACATGTACGTGCCTTGAGCATGGGAAAGGCGCTATAAATAATAATAATTCATTTTATTTAATTATTATTATTATTATTATACACATGATATAAATTCAAGATCTCAAACAAACAGATATAAAAAATGAAAACACATTAAAATTAGACAAGAGTAATAATGAATAAATAACAATAAATAAAATTTAGACTTACATAAAATAAATATAAAATTAGTAGAAAGGTAGGGTCTTTATATATGGTATTTTTTAAGTCTCTAAAGATGAGTCTGATAATGTCAGATGGCTGGGGAGAACAGAAAAAATAAAAGAAATAAAAAAATTCCAGATAAGCTGGAGAAAAAAAATCTGCACAAGGTCCAAGGCTAAAAGACCACCCCAGCCACCACTGAGCATTCTAACTATCATAAATGTTCTTACGTAGTTCCTTACTGTTTTTTAGGCTTTGCCCTTGAAGATTCAATGAAGAAGGAGCATCCACCTTTATTTGACCATCACAGGCAGGCCCACTATGCCTCGGTCAAGTAGTGGTGGCACAAAATTCCACCATAGAAAATATATATTAGTTTAATACCGACGAGTTCAGTATCAGTTACATGGACCCCAGTTTAGTCCATGCATGTGACTTTCCTTTGTGAATTTTGAAAGAGCTTTTAATTTTCATGTGAATTTATTCCTGGTGTTCAGATGTATGCTTTTAGACTGATTACTAACTCTAAAAGTGTCCACTGTAAGTGTGTCTAGTGGTTTTCTTTAGTGGTGGATATGCATCCTATAAAAGAATGGCATCTACCATATGCCTCATGCTGCTGCGATGGTCACTGGAAACCAGAAACTATTTCTCAAGTTAAAACAAATCATGCTATCCTGTAAATATCTACTGTTGGTTCTGTCACTACCAGTCATTATCTAAATATGCCTTTGTTATTTTGTTAGTTCACCGTTTATTCCTAATATATTCTTTTTTTAGGAAACTGCATTCCTTTAACGGGGGCAGCAGCATCCTTTACATATTCTATAACTGTTATGGCCAGTGCTATTTTCTACATGGTGGTTTGCTGGGTCAGTAACATCACTTCATGAGAGGCCCACCAAATCAACAAGCTGATTCAGAAGATATGCTCAGTTATGGGATGCAGTTTGGACCCACTGGAGGTAGCAGGGAAGAGAAGGATGAAAACAAAACCGAGTGTCATTAAGAACGATGCTGCACATCCTCTGTATAACACACTAACAACAAATTATTCATTAGAAGTTTGTCAAGAAACTACAGGATCCTTCATATCAAAAGCAATACACCTTTATAATGCCTACCTGTCACTGTAAATGTCAAGCCTTTTTTGGTCATTCTAGTGTATATATGAAATGGGTTTGTTATTTGTCATAATATAGTATTTATTGGTTTATGTATTTGAGCTTCTGTAAAAAGCCAGATTTCCCTGTCTAGCTACCTTCCTTATCTAAAATGGATGAATCTTTTATTTAAAATGTTAATTTACAAACCCTCTAAAATATTCAGGCCATTTAACTTGACTGGTAATGGTATATTTTAGTCAGTATCTCAATGTTTGCATTATACATTGGTTCTAATTCTAACACTTTACCATTGCTCATTCATAGCAATCGTCAGTCTTCCTCCTGATTTTTTCCATTCCAGCAGATCATATTAGCTAAAACCCACCCAGCATTAAAATAGCATCTGTAATATATTTAAGCTGGTTCTCCACAGTACCCAAACTGAACATGACACAAAAGGGAAGTGGGGGAAACACCCACAACACAAGTGATGCTTACTAGAAGACAGGTGGAACACTATGAGACCAAGTGGAAAAAGTTACATGGTCTGAAAAGATTAATACTTTCGACAAATTAAAATTTGCCTCAAGAGGAGAAAAAGTGGATGCAATAAGATTTAAAACTAGATAAAAATCGCGATTCCCACACTTAGTCAGGGAATTCTAAATTTTCTAAAGATCATGCAACCATTACCATGCCTATATTTCACAGGCAACCACAACCCCAATTTTAACAAGACATTAAATAAAACCAACATTGTTTCATGGGCACAATTTATTCTATATAGCAAATATATATATATATATATATATATATATATATATATATATATATATATATATATATATATATATATATATATATATATTAAATCATAAACAAGGTGTTATGAAATAAAGAATTCTATACTTTTATATTAAAGTTACAAAAACAAAAATACAATAATATATTTATACAATAATATAATTAATATATAGAAAACACATAGAAGGGGAGAGAGAGAAAAAAAAAAAAGATTAAAGAACACAGTTGCTTTGATTCCAGTGTCCTGAAAAATATGGTGTAGCACTGGATAAATTAATTTGCATATCTGATACAGCATCTAGTCTGTTGCGGTATTTAGTTTGAGTAGCAAAATTAGCAAAGTCAAATTCACACAAATATAGTTGAATAACAAAGCCAGAGTCCATTTTAATAAAGCCAGGTATTCATCCAACATGTTGCATTAAAAAGCTGTTACCAGAACCTCTTCAAAAACTCAGCCTTTAACCAAATATCCATACTAATTTCAACTAAATTCTTATTCCGCTGCCAGACATCCTGTTGATTTTTCTTGGAATGGATTTTGTACCCAATCATCTTAGTTCTTCAGGTTCTGAAGATAGTTAGGGATTGTAATGAGCTATAGAATGGATTTCATTGCAGATTGAACCCCAAATACAGTTCAGATTCTTAGTCACTAAGACTTGGAAAACAATCACAAATAGTTTTTTACATCTGAGATCCAATATTGTAATTTAAATAATCAATACCAATTTTTTGACCATGAGACTGGGAATCACTTTACTGTGTAGAGACAAGCACGATCCATTCAGTGTTGAAAATATTTCAACGAAGTACGCAATTCTCGATAGCCATGACGCATTTGGGAATCTTTTGGAAAATTTAAAATTTGTTAATAAAATGCTAATGGTTCTTTCCACAGTTCAAACATTCTCACCAAAATGTTGCTTTGTCATAGCCATTGAACTTCAGTATTTAAAAGTACAGTGCTGCAAAGACTACACATATCTTCACACAAAGCTTTAAAACATGCTGTTACAGTGACAGAATTTTAACAATTAATTACTGCCAGATCTAGAACAGACTAAAGTGACAGAAATTTTTCCTAATAAAAAGTATCTGTAAAGAACAGTGATGAATCTGAAGAATATTGCAAAAAAAAAAAAAAAAAACTGCAACACTACGGTGTCAGAAACTTTTCCTACTACTGCTTTTGTTCCATTACTGTATACTACATTTTCCCCCTAAACTGTCTCAAGTGTTTTCATGAAATAAATCAATGCAGTTAAATACACTGCTCAAAAATTAAAGGAACACTTTTTAATCAGAGTATATCATCAAGTCAATGAAACTTCTGGGATATTGATCTGGTCAGGTAAGTAGCAGAAAGGGTTGTTAATCAGTTTCAGCTGCTTCGGTGTTAATGAAATTAACAACAGGTGCACTAGAGGGGCAACAATGAGATGGCCCCCAAAACAGAAATGGTTTGACAGGTGGAGGCCACTGACATTTTTTCCTCCTCATCTTTTCTGACTGTTTTCTAACTAGTTTTGCATTTGGCTATGGTCAGTGTCACTACTGGTAGCATGAGGCGATACCTGGACTCTACAGCGGTTGCACAGGTAGTCCAACTTCTCCAGAATGGAACATCAATACGTGCCACTGCCAGAAGGTTTGCTGTGTCTCCCAGCACAGTCTCAAGGGCATGGAGGAGATTCCTGGAGAGGGCCATAGAAGGTCCTTAACTGATTTGCAGGGCTGGTATCTGCGCCTTTGGGGAAGGAGGAACAGGATGAGCACTGCCAGAGCCCTACAAAATGACCTCCAGCAGGCCACTGGTGTGAATGACTGACCAAACAATCAGAAACAGACTTCATGAAGGTGGCCTGAGGGCTCCGATGTCCTCTAGTGGGCCCTGTGCTCACTGCCCTGCACCGATGAGCTTGATCCACATTTGCCACAGAATGCCAGAATTTGCAGGTCCACCACTGGTGCCCTGTGCTTTTCACAGATGACAGCAGGTTCACCCTGAGCACATGTGACAGATGTTTAAGGATCTGGAGAAGCCGTGGAGAATGTCATGCTGCCTGTAACATTGTTCAGCATGACCGGTTTGGTGGTGGGTCAGTGATGGTCTGGGGAAGCATATCCATGGAGGGACGCACAGACATCTACAGGCTAGACAATGACACCTTGTCTGCCATTAGTTATCGGGATGAAATCCTTGGACCCATTGTCAGACCCTATGCTGGTGCAGTGGGTCCTCGGTTACTCCTGGTGTACAACAATGCAAGGCCTCATGTGACGAGAGTATGCAGGCAGTTCCTGGAGGATGAAGGAATTCATACCATTGACTGGCCCCCATGCTCATGTAATGGGCTAGAATTCAGTATTCTAAAGAAAATGACATTTCTGTGTGTTGCTTAGTGTAATAGACTATAAACCAGTGTTTTAAAGAAAAGGCAGGTTATTGTTGATGGCTATCTACAGGACATAAATATTTACATGTCTTGCTAAAGAGTCACCTGCTTTGAATAGTCAGACTGCTTTGATTTAGTATCTCATCTACACACAATGAGGGGATACAGAACGGTCTGCTTCCTTTGAAAATGAATAAGATCTGGGAACATTGGTTTCTAATCAAGTACTTTTTGATAGCTGGCCACAATACTATCGTTGAACCAAAGTAAATGTGTTTACACAATTTGTTATGCAGAGGAAATTGGCTTGCACCATTGTTTCACTGATTGCCATGTTAATCTATGCAGAAATTGAAGCATTTATATATTTCTGGGTAAAGGAGAATAAAAAAAAGAACAGAGAAGTATGGTCTGAGACTCATCACTGCTGCTTGTTTTTTTTTATGCTTTTCACCATATCGCTGTGGCTACACCCTGTAGCAACAGTGGCTTGTACCTGGCCCAGGTTCCCCTAGGTGAGAGGCCAGTAACAATTGGGGGCTTGTCCGGGATCAGCACCCTGTCGTGGAGACAGTCATCACTACACCTGGGAATTCCTGTTGTGAAGCTTCAGGGAGGACTCCTGCAATTGTGTCATCCAGAGAGCCCAGCTTCAGATACAGAAGGGAGATGGCAACATCCAGACCACGCAAGATGCTGATCTGGGATATCCACAGGAAATTAATATTACTGGATTACAAATCAACTCAACCTTCTGCCTGCAATTGTAGAAGATGAAGAAGGGGATGAAGCTGTAGAACTCTCACAAGTAGGTGAACAAGAACTTTATTATTTCCTTTTTGATTATGTTAAGGGAGATAAGTTGAGAAATTTGGAGGACGAAGGCATGTCACACCTACTTCACCTCCAGGATATGATTTCACAACTCCTACAGTCGACCCTATATATTCGACCGGCCTGACATGTGAACAACTTGATTTACGACCAACATCTTGCGTTACGACCTGAATGCGGTCACGTGTATCTGCTTACGCGATTGTAAACAAACAGCCGAGAGTGTTTGTGTCAGTTGGAGCCCAGATACATGTGTTTGTGGATGTAATTTCGGTCAGTGCAGTGATTTATATAATTTTTTTCGATAATTGCTAAGAAAGGAAGAGAAGGTAACGAAGGTAAAGAAAGCGATCACAATCGAAATGAAGAAGGAAATTGTGCGGAAATATGAGAGTGGTGTTCGTATGACCGATCTAGCTAATATGTACAGCATATCAAAATCCACCATCTCGACAACTTTACAAAGAAAGGATTTGTATAAGGAGGCTCCTTCCATTTCATTCTCCTCATCCTCCCTTCCTGCAGCCCAAAGATGTCAAATTAAATGGTGAGCACAGTATGAAATTGTTGTTTCTGGTAGGCTAGGCACTTTTTAACTAGTACATTAGAAAAATGATAGGTGTTTTGGTAAAGTATGCACATTATACAACCCTTTTTTATTATGAAAAGGTTAAGTAAGTGTTGCTGTGGGAGGTTCGGAATGCATTACGGGTATTTCCATTATTTCTTATGGGAAAAATAGTCTTGACTTACAACCAACTTGAGTTACAATCAGCCCTCGCGAACGAATCGAGTGTGTAAGTCAAAGGTCCACTGTAACTGGAAAGGATTTCACCCCTGGCAGGAGTAAGGATTGTACAGGTGTCATCACCACAGGACTGGATCAGGGTACTCATTTGAGCCAAGCTAAACATCTTGGAACAAACTTTGAAAATAGGAGAAACTCTGGGGACTTGGGGAAAGGATGCCTCCCTATTATCACTTCAGATCAAGTGATAAGACTTACTGATGTTACTGCTTTTCTGCCTCGCAGGGAGTTCAAAGTCCATGGTGACCAAATCTATGATGGGGGTTCTGAAATTTTATACAGTAACCTTTGCAAACAAATAAATGGACTACATGAGGGTTTTACTGAGTTTGAAGTTGTTAAATCTGCACTGAAAGTAGTTAAACCATGTATCTTCAAAAATTTTCTCATAAAGTAGAGATGATCTCACATTAGAAGAACTCAAACGATTTCTTAGGCAACACATTAGGGGGGAAAAAAGCAGCACAGAACTGTTTCAGGAACTAAGCAATACGAAGCAACAAGATAGGAAAGCACCTGAAGAATTTGTATATAGAATAATGGATCTTCAACAACGGTTGCTGCTCGCATCAGAGCAGCATGGAGCTGAATTCAGCTATGACAGAAAATTAGTGCAGGGCATATTCCTTCATACCCTTTATCAAGGGTTGAATGAGAAAAATAACATCAGACAAGACCTAAAACCATTTCTCACTGGCACAAAGGTGACTGATGTTGTAATACTAGAGCAGATAACTAGATACATCAGGGAAGAAACAGAGAGAATAAAGCGACTCAAGCCATTGAGTAAACATAGGTCAGTCACTGTAAATTCAGTAGAGACAAAAGATGATACACAGGCTGATCAGACTAAAGTGAGTCAAGCAAAATATAGGATACAAGTGGACAGTGCAGCTGTTAAGCAGTTAACAGATCAAGTGTCTGAACTAGCAAAGAAATTTGAAACGATTGTGAAACTTAACAATAATGATAATCTGACAGCTATCCGTGTACCGCAAGCTCAAAGTACAACTATTGAGCAGCTAACAGCTCAATTATCTGTGCTAAAAGGAAATTTTGAAAAGATTGTGAAGCAGTTAAAAGCTTGTGTGTCATAACTAGCAGAAAATTTTGAAATATACTGATACCAATAGTTGGAGAGCCGTTCTTGCACTTCCACAACTAGACTCTCAGGTATCAAGGGGTAGTCTCAAACAAAGATGCAGAGGATGTGTCCAGCAGGGAAAAGAATTATGCCCCCACTGTTTCCACTGTGGTCAGATGGGACACAGAGCAGTTGGGCATACCAAGAGGAGGGAATAGGGAAACAGGAGTAACAGGTCCTCTCAGACTGAGGATCCCACAATGAGACCCACCTGTCTAAGGACTGTCAATGACTTACCTATTGAAAGAGACACTAAATCGAACACAGTGAAAAGGAAAATGCAGAGACCAACAAGAACAAACAGTGAAACACCAGACTCTGCATCTGATCACTCTGATGCGGAAGCTGAAATCCCGCCACTTGCCACGCTTTCCTGTGCATGTCAGATCTGAGGTCACAGAACCTGCGTCATGCTACAGGCTCAGAGCCAAGGCCCAAGAGATCTACCCTGAACCACGATAACCTAACAGAAATCCTCTACAAGAAACATCAATGGAACAAGGACTGGAAATAGAGGCCAGTGTTGCAGAACCCCAGGTGGGAAATATTGATGACTCAGTGGAATCCACAAATGGTCAAGAAGACCTAGCAACAGAACAGAGTGACAGAAAAGGGGACACTTTAAGAAGATCATCTTGCACTGTCAACCCCAGAGGGGAACTCGCATACCACAGCCTGGGGCAGCCATCATACCAGCCTTGGAATCCTGGTGTCAATGCAGTTGTAGAAAATCCTATGTATCTGTTACCAAGCCACACAATAGTGTATTCAGCATATCCAGGATTTGATTATTACCCAAGACCATTGGTTGAGACACACTAGACTCTGAATCAAAGGCCGAGCCTTTGGAACAAGATGTCAGAAGACATCTCAAAAAAGTAGGGGAGAGTGTAATGGGCTAGAATTCAGTATTCTAAAGAAAATGACATTTCTGTGTGTTGCTTAGTATAATAGGCTATAAACCAGTGTTTTAAAGAAAAGGCAGAATTTCTGGAAAATTCTGCTACAGGTTATTGTTGATGGCTATCTACAAGACATAAATATTTACCTGTCTTGCTAAAGAGTCACCTGCTTTGATTTAGTATCTCCTCTACACACAATGTGGGGATACAGAACTGTCTGCCTCCTTTGAAAATTAACAAGATCTGGGGACATTGGTTTCTAATCAAGTACTTTGATAGCTGGCCACAACACTATTGTTGAACCAAAGTAAATGTGTTTACACTATTTGTTATGCAGAGGAAATTGGCTTGCACCATTGTTTCACTGATTGCCATGTTGATATATACAGAAATTGAAGCATTTATAAATTTCTGGGTAAAGGAGAGAAAAAAAAAAAAAAACAAAACACAGAAGTATGGTCTGAGACTCATCACTGCTGCCCATTTTTTTTTTTTTTATATATAAATGCTTTTCACCATATCGCGGTGGCTACACCCAGTAACAACAGTGGCTTGTACCTGGCCCGAGGCCAGTAACACTCACCTGACCTAAATCCAATAGAACACCTCTGTTTCGGGCCATCCCTTCTGGGAGGAGATTCCCACAGAACACCATCCGTCGTCTAATTAGGAGCATGTCCCCCACCCCGACATTGTCAAGCATGCATACAAGCACGTTGGGGCCATACAAATCACAGAGTACAATTTTGAGTTACTGCAATGAAATTTCACCAAAATAGACTAGCCTGCCTCATCATTTTTTCACTTTGATTTTCACGGTGTCTAAATTCAGCCCTTTGTAGGTTGATAATTTTTGCTTCCAGTCAAACAATGTGGCATCCTTTAATTATTAACACATTACCCAGTCCGTATCAGTATAGATATTCAGCAGGATTCTCCCCCCCCCCCCCCCCCCATTGAGATCGGATGTGTTTTCAAAGTGTTCCTTTAATTTTTTTTGAGCAGTATATATTCTTTCCTATGGCATCACCAAAAATTCACAAAAAAGCAAATCATTTTTCTTAAAATCAAAAAAAAAGTAAAACTGCTACTCCAGCAACATCTGTTGTCTCATGGAGTTGTAATGCAAAAGTATGACATACATGTAATCAAGATCCATTTTAAAGTCATCGGGGACACTAGGGCATCAAGTTAGAAAAGGACTACACTACCCCTAGTTTGAGAAGGAGGCCACCTAATCTTCCTACAGAGACCTTAAGATATTTTCAATACAGGTGCTTTAACTATGGGGCTTATTAAAACATTCACAGTCTCTAAAAAGACATTAGAAGTTAAAGTACAGGTAATAGTCAATTTCTAACAAATTTGACCATTACACCATGGGTCTAATCAGCCAGGTTTATTAGAACTCTTAAATCCACACACCACCTGAGAAACACAGGCTAAAAGAGTAATTAAAAGCATTTAAAAAAAAAAAAAAAAAAAAAAAAAAAAAAAAAAACACACAACAAATCACCACACAAACCTCAAATACCCCACTAAAAAACACTCAACTACTTCAACCCAGAAAATCAGGGCTACCAGGTGGATGGCTGCAAAACACACTGCCACTACTAGTATTATCCAGGCTATTCAAGTATCCCCATACAACATTCAGACTAAACATTTGATCAATTTAAAACACAATAAAGCTATTAAATCAGCCCAGTAAACTTCAGTTGGTTAAATACAAACAATCTAAAAAAGAAGAAAAAGAATAATCACATAAATAACAACCATTAACAGTAATCAGTGATCTCTCTAATAAAAGAAAACTCAAAACAGGAGAGCAACAGAATTCAGAGAAAGATATATTATCATTAAAACAAAAACCAATACCTTAAGACACTTTTGAGTAGGATTCACATGTACAACAGGTTGCCCAACATTTATTTGACCCTAAACCACAAGGAGCCACAACTCACCTAAAAAATAACAAATCATTAGATATCTAACAAAAGGATAATATAAAAAAAAAAAACTAAGAAAATGAACCAACACATAAAAGCAAGTAACAGTAAATAATCATTCACTTCCACAGCAAGGCCCAACAGTTTCTCCAAAGCTTTACCAGCTGGCCTTAAATAGCTGTCACAACCCCATTAAAGATACCCCTGGGTCCTAGTGTCCCCTGTACACAATCAACAATATGATTAATACCCCAGTGATACAGCTTTAACTTTTTAAACAGAATCTTCATCAAACGTACATACATCTTTTACGTAAGGTTTAAAAAGTAATTAACCGTTAATATGGCGAATATAGGATATAGGATAGAGCAGATTATTTAAGGCTTTGTAAACCATAAGCACTATTTTAAAGTCGATTCTAAATGACACAGGTAACCAGTGTAGTGACATCAAAACTGGAGAGATGTGTTCAGATTTTCTTTTCCTAGTTAAGATTCTAGCAGCTGAATTCTGCACTAGTTGATGTCTTTTTTGGGTAGCCCTGAGAGGAGTGCGTTACAGTAATCTAGCTGACTGAAAACAAAAGAATGAACTAATTTCTCAGCATCTTCCAATGTTATAAGAGGTCTGAAAAAATACCGTCCTAGTATTCTGATTAATATGTGATTTAAAATTCAGGTCAGAGTCAATAGTTACCCCTAAATTCTTTACCTCTGTCTTGACTTTTAATTGTAATGAATCAAGTTTATTTTTAATACCCTTATTATATCAATTTTTGCCAATCATTAAAATTTCTGTTTTCTCCTTATTTAGTTTGAAAAAATTACTACTCATCCATTCAGAAACACAGGTAAGACATTGTGTCAGTGAATTAAGAGAGTCGGGGTCATCAGGCGCTATTGATAAATACAGTTGTGTGTCATCAGCATAGCTGTGGAGCTCACGTTATGCCCCGAGATAATCTGACCTAACGGAAGCATGTAAATCGAAAAGAGCAGTGAACCCAGGATAGAGCTTTGTGGAACACCATATAGAATATCATGTGTCTTTGAAGTATAATTACCACAACTAACCAAAAAATTTCTACCTGCCAGGTAGGACTCAAACCAATTTAAGACACTGTCAGAGAGGCAAACCCTTTGACTAAGGTGATTTACTACTTTAACAAGTGCAGTTTCTGTACTGTGATTTGTTCTAAAACCCAACTGAAACTTATCAAGAATAGCATTTTTATTGAGGTGGTCATTTAGCTGCATAATGACTGCCTTCTCTAGAATTTTACTTAAGAAAGGCAGGTTAGCAATAAGTATAAAATTTTCAAAAGCAGTGGAGTTGAGATTATTTTTCTTGAGCAGGGATTTAACTACAGCAGTCTTAAGACAGTCTGGGAAGATACTCCCGTATCTAATGCATTATTATACATTATTATTGTCATAGTTACTGTATGTTTTTCCTGTTGATATCTGTGCAGAATTTGAAGATGCAGTGTTTTTTTTTTTTTGCAAAAAGAGGTCCAATACATGGATACCAGGAGCTGTGTGTCACCCTCTTTTATGGATAGGATATGATGACACATGCTGTCACATGGCCTATGTGTCCAGCAGCGGGAATAGCTGTAGCTATGCAGAAGTAGCCACAAGCAGGTGTTGTCAGGATAATAATGAAATAGTTTGAATAATACAAAAATAAATTAAAAGTGTGCACAAAGACTAAAATTGAGAACAAAAGGTTCACTGGAGCTAATAAACTTTGGTCTAGCACTACTCCTCCAGCGAATCCAGAATCTCACTTGTAGGCACTGGAACAAAGGAGTCTTTCTTTAACGTAATGCTTTCACTTAGCAGTGTTGTTCATTATCTGTTACTAAAGTTGTCTTTGTGTTAAAGAACTGTACATTCACCCCCCCCCCCCCCACCAAATACTGATTCCAACAAAAATACCTTTGAATATCATGTAATTACTGTCTCCCATCCAAATAGCGTTAATATTGTTGTTATTTATCCCCCTCCAGGTCTTCTCACATTCTTCCCCAATGAGCTAGCTGGACTGCTCCTTTCCATTCCAGAAGACAGCAGCCCACTTCTAATCACTGGGAACCTGAACTTCCACCTGGACAGTCCTCCTGCTACATACTTTCTCGCTCTTCTTTCCTTCTTCAACACAAGACAGCTCCATAAGCCACCAACTCACAAGGCTGACAATCTGCTAGACCTTGCCCTCTCCTGCAACTGCACTCCCACAAATACAACTGTTACTCCTGTACACACATCTGACCACTTTTTCATTCAGTTCTCACTGTTTCTTCCCTCTTCTCATTCTTCTACTCTCCCCAGTGTATCCTTATGCTGTTACCTCTGCTCCCTCTCTCCCACCAGGTTCTCTTTCTTAGTCTCCTTTGTTCTATGTTCTGCTGACCACTTCTCCTTTCTCAATACAGCAGCCAAAGACACCCTATGCTCAACTCTGTCCTCTTGTCTTGAAGATGTCTGTCCTCTCTTTTTCATGCCTGCATGCAAATGACCCTCCTGTCCCTGGCTTTCTGAAGCACTTCGTAGTCAACGGACTGAGCTTACAACAGATAAAAGGAAATGGAAGAAGTCAAAGGCTCAGGCAGACTTGAGTAAGTACCTTCCATCATCATTATAACTGTATACCTTCTATCATTATTCTGTTCTACCACCACCAATGCTAAGGTAGGTTTCTAGCAGACTATGCTCTCTCTTCTCTGATTTCATATTCTTTCTTAATCCTCCTCCTCCTCTACCGACCTCTATGACTGCTGATGACTTTGCTATCTGTTTCCATGAAAGGGTAGCTGTTATCAGCAGTTAGTTCTCATCATCACTGCCAGTCATTATACCTCCTCCTAAGTATCATCCAACATTTTTCCCATTCTGTCCATTCTGCTACTGACATTTCCTACCTCCTGTCCAATCAAAATACTTCCTGTCAACTTGACCCCAACCCATCATATCTATTTCAGGCATCTGTACCTCACTCATTTCTGCAGTTACACACATAATTACATCTCATTCAGCCCAGGTACCTGTCCTGCCCATCTTCAAACATGCTCTGATAATCACACTCCTCAAAAACAATACTCAATCCATCCCAAGTTAGCAATTACAGGCTTGTTTCCCCCCCTTTCCTTTTTCTCAAAACACTTGAATGTTCTGCATCTAACAAAGTCACTTCTTTCTTTGTACAGAAAGGATTGCTCGATTCCTACCATTCTGGCTTCTAAAGGAGCCATTCTACTGAAACAGCTCTACTGACTGAGGTCACCCATCTACTGTTAACTAGAGCTCCCAACATGTCATCAGTCCTGATCCTTCTAAATCTCTCTTCTGCCTTTGACACAGTCAACTATAAGATCCTTTTTGACTGGTTTCATGTGGTTTGAGTCGTATATTTTGGGCAGATCCTATCATATGTCCTGGTGAGGAGAGATGTCCAGGGTTCATCAGTGCTGAGTCCTCTACTCTTCTTTCTTTACACCACCTCTTTCAGTATCATCATCCAATCCCATGACTTCTCATATTATTGCTATGCTGTACCTGTCATTCTTGGCTAGAGTCTCTGCATGTCTTATTGATATATCCACATGGATACGAAATCACTATTTACAACTCAGTCTGGCAAAGATGGAGCTTCTTGTTATCCTGGCCAGCCAATCTGTTCAACTCCCTATCTCTGTACAGCTTGGCTCATTGTCACTAACACCTGCCTAGTTACTGTGCAACCTTGAGATGGTGATTGATGAGCACCTATCTTTTTCTGACTACATTTCAGCTGTTTCGTTCATGGAGATTCTACGGTGACCCTAAAGGGCAAAGCGCAAATAAAAAAATAAAATAAACATTAACAAAAAAAACACATAAAACAAATTAACAAAAAACACAAACTACAACTTAACAAAAACACAGAAAAAAATTAACAAAAAACACATAAATTAACAAAAAACACATAGAACAAATTAACAAAAACACAAATTGAACATTAACAAAAAACACAAAACAAACTAACAAAAACATAAACTAAATATTAACAAAAACACAAAGTAAAAATTAAGGAGAAAATGGAAATCTATTCTCAAAACAGAAATTATATTTTTTGATCTACCAGAAAAGAGAAGAAGACCTTAACTGCTGGTATTTTTGAAAATACAGAGACATTACCGTTTTTTGTTAAATCAGTCTTGTTTTTAGTATGGGTTCAGAAGTTGATTATAAAGCAAGCCTTAGTTTCAAGTTGCTTTCAGTTTGTTCCGGCATTGTTTAAAAGAAAAATGTTTCGTCCTTTTTGTGGCATAAATCTTCAGTCAAGGATGGCATATTGCCAGAACTGCAGCAGCACTCCAAGTGTATTGACAAGCATTTTAGAAGATGTTCCAGGTATGTTGTGTTTTTAGTGGCATACTATATAATAAAAACTGATTACAAGTAAATGATAGTTCAATATGCATGAGTAATATAATAAACAGAGGGCATACTGTCTAAAGTGGGAGAAGTAAAATAATATATTGTAATATGAATAAATCACGCAGAAAACTGCAAAAAGAGTTGGGGAATTGTTCCGTACAATATCCGTGAAAAAAGCAGCAAAATTGGGTCAATATTTGATGGCAAAAAGCAAAAAATTTGACAGAATACAGGAGTGGAATGATCATTTATATACAAAATAGCTGCAGGAAATGAGTTGTGCGGAGATGATGATGAAACAGGAAGTAACATCATCAGAGATGGACTGGAAGTGATGTCATCTTGGGGAGCTGGCAGTGATGTCATCTTGAGGAGATGGAAATGACGTCATCACTGAGGGGCCGGAAAAGTGATGTCATCACAGTGAGCCAGAAGCAGCATCATCAGAGATGGACTGGAAAGTGACATCATCCTGTGGAGCTGGCAGTGACGTCATCACAGATGGAGTTGTCTGAAGGGACCTATTTTCAAAGACCGGAAGTGTTGTTGGTGAGTGAGTTTATTTACTGTTTATCTTCTTTTGTTCTGTAGAGAGAGAGAGAGATGCATCAGTACCCCAAATCACCCCCTTATCTTGTATTATATCACTTACCTCAGGGCTTGTTGACTGCCTCCTAAGCACAAGTGTGTGACAATATATACAGTAAAACGTAATAGTTATTGTGGCCTGGGCTCTCAACTCCCCACACCCGATACACACAGACAGAGATGCAAGTTCAGCAACACACATAGCTTTTATTTTTCTATGGGAAACTCTATCCAAAGTGTTTCCCACCACCAAAGCACAGCTCCAAGGCATAGTACAATTAAAGACAACCAACAGCAATGCCTTATTCCTTTTCTCCTTGTCACTCTCTGTCTCCTTCCACCTTGACTCCTCCTCCAGCAAGCTTCATCTTCTGTCTCCCGACTCTGGGTCCCAGAGTAGTGGCAGTGGGTTTCTTTTATCATGCACCTGGGAGTGGTCCATTAGCGTGGTCTGGAAATACTTCCGGGTAAGGCAGAAGCCCAATGAAGTAGGGTTCCACAGTCCCTGCAGCACACCCTGACAGCACCTATGGAACCCAACAGAGCTGTGCCGAACTCCAACTCCGATGAAGCCCTGTGAGAATCCGAGCTTTGGGGGAGATAATGCCCTGTGTATGTTCTCTCCCTTGTCCTTCCATTAAGAAGGCATCCTGGCCAGGCAAGGGCGCTGACCACCACTACACCACTATACATACACACACACACACACACACACACACACACATATATATATATATTTATATATATATACTGTATATATATTGTCACGCATGAGTGCATGGGGAGCGTCTGAAGGGCCCAATGGGCGCAGAGAGAAGCCGAGCCGGGGGACAGTGGCAGGGTACTAACCTCTATTTTCTTGTTCCCTCAGAAAGATTGAAGTGCCACCGCCATAAACAAACCTGCAAGTCTACTACCACCCGCTTCCTGGGTCCTTTCTAACCTCTGGTCCCCCAAAGATGACATCATTTTTCCCATCAACCATCATGACTTTCCCCATCATTTCCTATTGCACCATTATAAATTGTCTGACCTCCTTTGTTTTGATGTCTGTTATACTTTGGTTGAAAACACTGACTTTTTGCTTTGCTTTACAGTATATGGGGCCTAAACAACCCCAAACCTTTATACTTGTTTGTGCTTTTTATTACAGTGGCGTAGTCAGCAGGATTGAATGCCTGAAATGTCTGAAGGGCAGGATTTAAACGCGGTCCTGACCACCATGGCTAACGAGCTGCAGGCTCTTAAAGTGGATCAGGCTGCCACCAAAGCGGAATTAGCAGAGACCAAGAGACGGCTGGCTGCAGCGGAAGTGGCGAAACCCGAGGCGGCTCGGCCTCTACCTCCTCCCATCATGCCACTCTCAGAGGCAGATGACATCGAGTCATACATGTCGGTATTTGAGAGGACCGCCTCTCGGAACCAATGGCCACGGGTGGAGTGGGCCTCCATCCTGGCACCGGTATGGTATTTGAAGGGGCCCGCGCAGCGCGCCTATCACGATCTCCCCGAGGAGGAGGCCACCCAATACGACCTCCTTAAGACTGAAATATGCAAACTCTACGGCGTAATCTCGGGCCAGCAGGCGAGGGAATGGCGGCTGTGGAAATTTTACCCCCACGGCCCAGCGAGAGCCCAGGCATTCGAGTTCTGGGGCAAGCTCAGGTGCTGGCTAAGGCCAGATGTGAACCAGGCCCACCAAGTAGTAGAACAGATGGCCTGTGAGGGGTTGGTAAATGCCATGCCGGATGATCTAGCCCAGCAGGTCCGATGACACTCTTATACAGACATGAACGGTCTTTTGGAGGTCCTGGAGCACCAACTGGCGGTTCTTCAACTCAGGGGGTCGGAGAAGCCAGCTCGCGGGGCCCAACAGGGACGTGTCACCACCCCGGAGCCCACCCGTCGGGCGGCGGAGCCTCCACCGAGACCAAGAGAGAAGGGGGCCTCCGTGCCGCGCTGTTACAAGTGTGGCGAGGTGGGACACCTCCTTCCCAACTGCCCTCTCAATGTCGCGGAGCCGATGGACTGCAGCTGGGCCAAAGGAGAAAGGTATTGTGCTCTGTCCCATCCCCTGACGGTTCCTAATACGGGAGTGGTGTTGGTGAATGGACACTCGGTGGTGGCACTGTTTGACTCCGGGAGTAACATTTCCATTGTTGCTCACCGTTATGTTCTACCGCGACAGTGGGCGGCTCAGAGACTGAACGTGACATGCGTGCACGGGGAAACCAGGTCTCCAAGTTCGATGCATACCCCATGTCCCGCATGGATGAGCTCCTCGAACAGGTGGGGATGGCTCGCTATTTGACTACTCTTGACATGACAAAGGGATACTGGCAAATTCCCTTAACAAATCCGCAAGAGGAAAAACAGCATTTAGTACCCCTAGTGGACACTGGCAATACAAGGTCCTCCCATTCGGACTGCACGGGGAACCAGCGACCTTTCAGCATCTGGTAGATAGAGTGCTACGGCCCCACCAGTCCTATTGTGCTGCCTACCTGGATGACGTCGTCATTTATTCCGCCATCTGGGAGGAACATGTCTTGCAGATTTACGCTGTCCTCCTGACTCTAGCGAAGGCCGGGCTTCGGATCAACCCGCAGAAGTGTTATTTCGGGTTGAATGAAGCCAAGTATTTAGGCTTCATCGTGGGAGGAGGACTAGTGAAGCCACAGAGGTCAAAAATCAAAGACATCATGGAATGGCCCCGTTCAATAGTCAAAAGGCAGGTGCAAGCCTTCTTAGGACTAGCCAGCTACTACCGCCAGTTTGTACCTCGTTTTACTGAGAGAGCAGCAACTTTGACGGACCTGACAAAGAAATGGGCCCCTTTACATGTGGTGTGGATCGATGTTGCGAAACGGGCATTCAGTGACTTGAAGACGGCCCTGACAACGACACCTGTGTTGAGAACTCCTGATTTCTCTCTTCCCTTTCTCCTCCAGACCGACGCTTTGGACACAGGTTTGGAAGCTGTGCTGAGCTAAAGCGTTGATGGTGTTGATCACCCCATACTTTACCTGAGCCAGAAACTGTTGGACCGGGAGACCAGGTATGCAGCAGTGGAACGGGAAGCCTTGGCCATCAAGTGGGCGGTGACATACCTGCAGTACTACCTGCTGGGCCGTGAATTCACCCTGCTGACGGACCATGCCGCCCTCCAGTGGATAGCCCTACACAGGGATTCGAATCCTTGGGTCACCAGGTGGTTTTTGGACTTGCAGCCCTACAAGTTCACCGTTGCTTAATGCCAAGGTAACCTTCAGGTCAATGCTGATGCTCTCTCCTGGGTTCACGACCTCTCGGTTTGGGCCACCTGACCTGGTGGGTCTGGGATGGAGGGGGGGTCATGTCACGCACAAGCGCATGGGGAGCGGCTGAAGGGCCCGACGGGCGCCGCGACAAGCCGTGCTGGGGGACAGTGGCAGGGTACTAACCTCTCTTTTCTTGTTCCCTCAGAAAGACCGAAGCGCCACCGCCATAATCAAACCTGGAAGTCTTCTACTACCACCTGCTTCCGGGGTCCTTTCTAACCTCCAGTCCCCCAAAGATGACATCACTTTTCCCATCAACCATCACGATTTTCCCCATCGTTTCCTGTTCCACCATTATAAATTGTTTGACTCCTTTGTTTTAATGTCTGTTGTACTTTGGTTGAAAACACTGACTTTTTGCTTTGCTTTACAGTATATGGGGCCTAAACAACCCCAAACCTTTATACTTGGTTGTGCTTTTTATTACAATATATATACTGTACATATATATATATATATATATATATATATATATATATATATATATAATATATATATATATATATATATATATATATATATATGTGTGCAATAGTTTACTGTCAAATAAATGCAAAGAGTACACGACACGTGTTTCGCCCTCATTCTGGGCTCATCAGGTGTACACACTCCACTGCACTCCCTCTCGGGAATCGAACCTCGGACGTCAGCGTCAGAGGCGATGCCCCTAACGTTGCGCCACGGCGTGTGGTTCGTTTATTTGACAGCATGTAGATCGGGGTAATTACATTCACGGCATTCGAAGTCTGTGTCACAATCTGATAGTGTGGGTGGTTACCTACCAGGTAACGCTTTGTGGTTGGCCAGCAATCTGCTAACATCCGCCACGGTGCCCTCAGTTTGTGAAGAGCAGATCATAGAATGGTTGCAATAGTTTACTGTCAAATAAATGCAAAGAGTACACGACACGTGTTTCGCCCTCATTCTGGGCTCATCAGGTGTACACACTCCACTGCACTCCCTCTCGGGAATATATATATATAGTAGCAGTTGAGGCATGTGTCCAACTCTTGAACCCTCAGGTACCACTCTAAACACCAGGTAAAAGCACAAGACTTCTTTATTTTACAATAATTACGTGCACAAAGCACCCTCCACTCCACACTACTCATATAACTACAAAACCAATACTCAATCACAATCCTCCACTCCCAGACACTTTGCCACCCTACCTCCCAGCTCAGCTCAGTGTCTGGGCTTTCCCAGAGTCCTTTTATACACCCTGACCCGGAGGTGTTCCTGCCCCATAGTCCACAAGTCCTTATTCCTTCTGGGTCAGGGTAAACAGTCCTTATCTTCACCCCAGAAGCACGTCGTTTCTTCCCGTCACTGGATTATGACGCACTTACGGGTTATAGGGCATGTATGAGTCCACGGGCCTCCCGACAGCGACTCCCAGTGGTCCCCAGGGTATCCAGCAGGGCTGTGTATAAAAACTACATAGTCCATGAGGCCCTGCTGGAATTCGGGGCCCATCCATGCTGTCGGAAGAGCTCCTCCTGGCGGCCTGGGGGTGAGGGCCAGAATAAGAAGCCGGCAATCCATCACAATATATATATATATATATATATATATATATATATATACTGTGACAATAGGGGGCACTGTTGCACCTCCAAACCCGCAGACAACACATCCAGACACCAGGTAAAAGTATCAGAAATAATTTTAATTTCTTCAATACTGTGCACAAAGCACCTCCACTCCCACAATACACAATAATAATCAATAAATCAATAATAATCAAATCCTCCACTCCACCCAGCAGCTCTGTCGCACTTCCTCCCAACTCCGGCTCAGTCTGCTGGGATTCCCACAGTCCTTTTTATAGTGCTCGACCTGGAAGTGCTTCTGTCCTTCAGTCCATGTGATTCCATAGCACTTCCGGGTCAGATGAAAACTCTTCTTTTTCTTCAGCCCGAAAGTTCTTCATTTCTTCCGTCCCCATGACTAGGGAGTACTTCCAGGCTATAAGGAAAATATAAATCCCTATGCCTCCCTGCAGCGTCCCCTGGCGGCCCCCACGGTATCCATTAGGGCTGTGAAGCCGAACCCCATTCTCCATGATGCCCTGCAGGAATTCGGGGCACCTCCATGTTGCAGGGAGGACTCCATCTAGCAGCCTGGGGGTGTTGGCCGGGATAAACTGCCAGCCATCTCTCACAATACATATACTGTATATACAGTATATATACAGTATATACACGCGGGCTCAGGAGTCCCAGGTACAGCACCCCCAGGCTGCACCCAACTCCAAGTCCCATGGAGCCCTGCGGGAATCCGAGGCACCGCTCCAACCCAGGGGGGCGGCCATCTAGCATCCATGGGGAGGTATTGCACTGTCCCAGGCTGCTCCCCCTGAATATATTGTGCAGGGGCTTCCTGGCTGAGCATGGACCTCGGCCGTCTGCCACAATATATATTGTGACAGACGGCCAGGAACCCTGCCCCACCGGGACGCCTGGAGGAAGGACGGACTGGGAGAGCGGCACTATTCTTCCCTGGGCGCCTGGATGGTCTTTGAACCCTGGAGGACAGCACTTCCGGAACACCAGGAAGTGCTGACGGACCAGGGTTGGTGTACACCCGGAGTGCTTCTGGGTGCAAGGGCAGCACTTCTGCCACACTGGGGAGTGCTGCTGGAAGGATGTCATCATGCACCTGAAGCACATCCGGGGCAAGATAAAAGGTGCCGCCTCTCTCCAATTGGGGAGCCACAGTCGGGTGGAAGAGGACAGAGCTTGTGAGAGAGAAGTGGAGGTGGCCGAAAAGAACAAGGACTGAGCAAAACACTGTAAATATTGTACATAGGTAAAATAAAGCATGTGTGTGTTTTGGACATCTGGAGTCGTGTCTGTCTGTGGCTGGGCTATCTTTTACAATATATTGTCAGACACGTGTGAGTAGGAGACAGCTAAAGGGTCTGAGTAAGTATAATAAAACATCTGACCGGGGGGCGGTGGAGTGCACTGACTGTCTTCCTCAGTTCCCTATAGACCTTTCCCGGGAAAACCTGCAAGGTTCCGGCGCCTCAGAAGACGCCACTTACGAAGCCGGCCCCTTTGCTGACGTCACTTCCAAAGCCGGCCCCTTTGCTAACGTCACATCTGAAGCCAGCCCCTTTGCTGACGTCACTTCTGGTTCCGGCCATTTTGATGACATCATTTCCTTTTCAGACCTTTAAAGCCTCCATCTTGGGCTACTATAGGCAGTTCTGTCTTGGACTCTGTGAGATGCACATCGTGCTTGTGATTAAATAAACCCTTTTGCAGCTGGGAAAAAGCAATATACGGGTGGCTGCCCCAAACCTTTATAATGTCTTGGACTCATAATTATTACAGTGGCATAGTCGGCAGGATGAAGTCCCAGAAGAAACTGGGACATGGACATGTAAATAACCAGATAGGAAAGTACCGGGCCGAGTTTCTGAGGGGGGAGTGCGTTTGGGGGTCAGGAAGGACTCAGTACAGGCTCCGCTCCTCAAATACAACCCGGGCTTATATCTTACCAAATGGAGAATGTGAAGGGGATGTACAGGCATAGGCCGGTTTCTGGGGATGAAACAAAAAGGGCTTATTATGCTCTCTCGGAGGAGGGAGCTGAGCCGCCCATTGAGACTGAGGTCCCAGATAAATATGGGTTATCCCCAGTCCAGCAGGCAAAAATAATAAAAAACTGGGTACTTGATCCAGAGAAATCAGTACAGGAGCAGGCTATGACCCTATGGGAGCAGGTGGCTGTATGGCTAAGGCCATTTGAATTAAGCACCTGCCAGATAGTGCAACAGGTAGTCTGCCTTATCTTCTTAAAAGGCCTCCCCAAAAACTTTGCCCAGCCGGACTGGGGTGACTTTCATTCCATGGAAGAGCTTATAAAGCTCATGAAATCAACCGCTCGGAGAGCAGAACGGTCCTCTAGTGGATTTCCTAGAGATCGCGTCCTACTAAATAAGTCTCTTACACATTAATCGGAGCCTGTTTCTGAGTTCCCGGGCCACCGGGCGTGCAACCTACCCGGGAGCAAGGCGGGATGTAGGTGGAGGGGGGAGGACGGTTTGTGCGCTCTTGCCAACCCCCTGACGTGTTCAAATACGGGAACAGTAGTCATTAATGGTTATGAACTCCAAGCCCTGTTTGATTCCAGCAGTAACTTTTCCATTGTTGATTGCCGATATGTTTTACCGCGACAAAGAATGAAAAAGAAGACCAGTATTAAATGTATTCATGGAGATGTACAACACCGCTCTGTGTTTCGTGAGTCAGGAAGGATCGCTAAAAAAATTTCCCATGGTGGTCCACCCTAATCCTCCCTTTCCAGCTATTCTTGGGCAGGACTGGTCAGAAAATAAATGCGGTAAACTATTGACTACTCCCGATAAAAACTTAGGCCTTGTTATAGATGGGGATAACTCTTCTCAAGCTGTCTCCAAGCCGTATACACAGCCGGCGGAGAGAGATATGGAAGCCCACGAGGACGACGGGGAGATTCCAGGACCGTCGCAGGCAAATACCTCATCCACCCGTGCCTCGACGAGTTGGGAGGAATCCCCTCCCCTTGAGGTCAGACCGGATCCTCTCTCCGACATTCACTTTCAATTTAAACAAACACCAGCTTCTTTTAAAAGGGAGCATTGGAATGATGACTCCCTAAAATTTGCAAAAAATGCAGTAGTCCTTGTCAACGGCCAACACACACACCAGCCCATGCCACAAGGATCTCACTTTGTAATAGAAAATGATCTATTATATCGGGTCGCGGAACATGGGGTGTAGGTTTGGAAATTGTTGTTAATCCCACGAACCTACCGGCAGCAGGTTTGTGAATTAGCTCATGCCCACCTCCTTGGAGGCCATTTAAGCTTCGAAAAAACTTTAGAGCGGATTAAGCTCAGATTTTATTGGCCAGGAATTAACGAGGAGGTTAATTTCCTGTATTTCTTGTCCAGAATGTCAATTACGGCAAATTCCTAGGAGGGACCGTGCTCCTCTCGTTCCCCTTCCCTTAACTGATGTCCCCTTTGAACGAATCGGGGTCGATATTGTAGGACCCTTGAAGCCCTCAGCCCGAGGACATAAATATATATTCGTCCTCGTGGATTATGCGACCCGATATCCGGAAGCTGTTTCCTTGTGCTCAGCTACATCTAAAGCAATCGCACGGGAACTAGTAGGAGTATTTGCGTGTGTCAGTATTCCTAAAGAAGTCTTAACGGACCAATGAACACCTTTTACCTCGGAGACGTTCAGGGAAACGGCCAAGGTACTGAAAATAAAGCACTTAAAAACCGCGGTGTATCATCCTCAAACCAATGGTCTAGTGGAGAGATTTAATCAGACTCTCAAGCAGATGCTTCGCAAGGTGGTCAGCGGGGATGGGAGGAATTGGGATCAACTCCTTCCCCTCGTTCTCTTTGCCTATCGGGAAGTCCCACAAGCCTCTACGGGATTCTCACCCTTTGAATTGTTATAAGGACGACAACCACGAGGTATATTGGATATTTTGAAAGAAGGTTGGGAAGTAGAGGCTCTTCCCTCTACAAATATTTTGGAATATATCTTACAGTTACGGGATAGATTTGGGAAAATCCGACCTATTTTAAAAAGTCATATGGAAGAGGCACAAGCAGCACAGGCCCATTATTATGAACGTGGCACGACACTCCGAGAATTCCATCCAGGGGATCGTGTCACGGTATTAGTTCCCACCTCCCATTCTAAATTACTCGCCCATTGGCAAGGCCCTTATGAAATTAAGGAGAGAAAAGGATTGCTCGACTATTTGGTGAAACAACCCAATCGTAGACCAACTGAGCGGGTTTATCATGTGAACTTGCTGAAGCCGTGAAAGGAGAGGGAACCGGATCCCTCCTCCGCTCAGCCCTGCTCGTTCTTTGCTCACATAGACACCCTTAATTTCGGCGAGGAATTAACTTATAGACAAAGACGGGAGCTGGAATCAGCTATCCTGTCCGTCTCAGAGGTGGTGAGTGAAAAACCCGGAAGGACCTCTCTGATTGCGCACGACATAGTGACTGAACCAGGGGTTATAGTCCGGGAGCGCCCCTATAGACTTCCTGAGGCAAAGAAAGCAGAAGTGGAGCTAGAAATCAAGCAGATGCTGGAACTAGGAGTGATTGAGGAAAGTTATAGTCCCTGGTCCAGCCCAATTGTCTTGGTTAGTAAGCCTGACGGCAGTTGGAGGTTTTGCAATGACTTCCGTTGGCTTAACCAGGTCTCCCTTTTTGATGCTTATCTCATGCCTCGCGTGGATGACCTCCTCGAGAGGCTTGGACAAGCAGAACTTTTGACCACGCTTGACATGACAAAGGGGTACTGGCAGATTCCTTTAATGGACTCCGCGAAGGTCAAGACCGCGTTTAGCACTCCTACTGGACACTAGCAGTATCGTGTTTTTCCATCCAGGTTACACGGGGCTCCTGCAACTTTCCAGTGTCTGGTGGACAAAGTGCTCCAACCCCATAATGCGTATAGTGCTGCCTATCTGGATGACGTTGTCATCTATTCCAGCACATGGAAGGAACACGTACAGCAGGTCACTTCGCTTTTACGGACACTAGGAGAAGCCGGGCTTTGTATTAATCCCAAGAAATGTTTCTTTGGATTGAAAGAGGCTAAATATTTGGGATACCTGGTGGGTCGGGGGTACCGTGAAACCACAGTGTTCAAAAATAGATGCCATTGTAAAATGGTCCCGTCCGCGAACCAAGAGGCAGGTCCAAGCCTTTCTCAGGTTGGCCGGTTATTACCGCCGGTTTGTACCTCGGTTTTCAGAGAGAGCGGCACCCTTGACTGATCTTACAAAGAACAGGGCTCCTAATGATGTGGTATGAACTGACAAGACGGATGCTGCATTTAGTGACTTAAAACAGGCTCTTACTTATATTGTAGAAAGCAGCCTGGACACAGACAGGCAGACACCGATGGTTTACACCCAAGCACACGTTTATTCATATTTACAAAGTTTACGCATAATCCAGTGCCCCTGCACCAAACACCCTCAGTCCAAGCTTCTTTTAGTAATGCCTTTTCTTCTGACCGCCTCCGCTCCTCTCCTCCGAGCTCTGTCCTCTTCTACCCGACTCCAGCCATCGAATGGAGGGAGGCGGTTCCTTTTATGCTCACCTGGATGTGCTCCAGGTGCCTCCCTATGAACTTTTGCCGGCACGTCCTGATGTGGCGGAAGTGCTGGCTGAGCACTGGTATTTCTTCCACCAGCACCTCCGAGTGTGGCGGAAGTGCTGACGTCCAGGGCTCTTTAGGCATCCAGGCACCCCCTGGTGGTGACCACGGGCCCCTATAGGGTTGAGCTTCCATGCTCTGTTCCTTTGGGCACCATACCAACCAGGGCGGCAGCACCCTTGTGGTCCGGAGGAGGTGTAATCCCTCTTCCAGTCTTTCTGGGCGTCCCGGTTGGGTACTGCCCCCATCTGCTCGCCACTAAATATATATATATATATATAAATAAATATATATATAGTGGTAGAAATCAACATCTTAATTAAGAAACTTATCCTCGTAACAAGAAATGTCCAATAAAACCTTTTAGTCAGTAAGCAGGCAGGAGAAAAATATGTCCATATGCATCATTTATTTCACCAACAGCACCAAGCTGAGGAGGGAGTATTCTTCTACAGCATGATCAGAATGGTGACAGAAACAAAGGATAGAGGTTCATTTTCATTTCAATTTACATACAGTGTCAATCAATGCATACATTTCATACTCTGATTGGTTAAAAGACATAAGGTGTTTAACATAGAGCATAACCAGCCTAAATAAAAGTCTTTCTCCATTATATCCTTGTTCGTCTATATCTCCTAGTTTAGATATTACCCTTGAAATCTCAGTGTATGTGACAACTGCCCTGTTTTATTGTTTACAGGATATCTGCTGATCTCTTAATCATACATTTGCTGCATCAACCCTCTCCTGAAACATTCTTTCTTTGTTGTTCACTTGACCTTTATCTGGTTTCCTGATATGCCTTAACAGGTTTCTGACATTTATTAACCTTTTTATACTTCTAAGATGGATGCTATATTTTATATGGAAAGCATATGAAAACACTTTATCCTAAATGACTATGTGACCCTTAAGTCTAATTCTTTTTCTACATACCCCCCTTTGGAGCTTGTAAAAGCCCCACTAAAACTCTGAAGTTGATCTGTTATTCCCACTTTAATTCTGTCTATTTCTAATTTGTGTAAATCAAGTGTGTATCATAGACTAATTACAGTATGTTCCCCCTTTGAGACTAGAAAGAAGTAAAGATCTCTGCCCAGCCAAACTTGGGGAAAAATGGAAATCATTGTAAGTCTTTAATACCTAAGATAATTGCATACATCAATAAAAACAAATAAAATAAATGACAGTGAACATGTATCCTTTTTCTTCATCTGAGTATGTTGGAATTACATACTTTCCTCTAAAACCTCAGATTTGTGTCCCTTGACCTCATAACTTCTAAGTATGATGAAAAAACCTTATCAACGACTATTTTATTTCCTTCTTATCCAATAAAGATTAACTCTGTTAGTTCACAAAAATATACCTACACCTGCATCTACTATTTAAATTTGAAATTTGTGTGCACAATATATTTTCAGCAAACACTTTGAACATGCAGTTTAATACAAGTGCATTTCAGACAAAGTCCCATTTACAGGTCACGTCTTAGGCATAGAAAAGCATTTTCAAACACATGGAGCATTCTTTCAACACATTTAAAGCATTTTCATATTTTACGCAATTCTTTTCATACATCTCTCTCCGTTTTTTCACCGCACTGCACTCTTTTCTCACCAACACGACTTTGCTGCGCATTCAGATCTTTTTAAGTGTTTATTTTAACCAATCCCCCATTGGTACATACTTATTATTATGTTACGTTTGTGTTTTTGTCACACTGTCACTTTGTTGCTTTTGTTTGCACATTTCTTAGTTAGCTAGTTTAGTTTTTCTGTTAATTTATGTTGTAATTTATGTTGCATGTAGCACCTTGGTCCTGGAGGAACGTTGTTTCGTTTCACTGTGTACTAACTGTATATGGTTGAAGTGACAATAAAGCCTACTTGAACTTGAACTTGAACTTGAGTGCAGCTACAGTTAAACTTCATTTTCCTGACCTATGTAAATTGTTAGAAAACCTGTACAAACATGAAGAGAATATACAAACACTACCCAGAGCTGCATGTTAAGACATAAAAGGAAACAAAGAAAAAAAAAACAAACTCACTTTGCTGATAAGAACAAAGAAACACTCAGCCTCTGATGACATGTCCTCTGAATTTTGCTGTGACTTCTAAAGCACAAGCCACAGGGTCTGCTCAGCCACAGAGTGAACACACAATCACTGCACATAAAATATAAACCTTACAATTTCTACCAATGACAAAAATCTCACCTTTATTCTTTTTCTTACCAGTTACATTTTCCACTTACTGTGTAAACTCTTCAAGTACTACACAATTACTGTATGTTATACTACTTTTTACCCTATTCTATCTGTGAGATTCTCCATTCCTATGGGTTGCAACCTCTTAACGCATTACAAGTGGGATGTTCCATCCATCCATCCATCCATTGTCTCCCGCTTATCCGAGGTCGGGTCGCGGGGGCAGCAGCTTGAGCAGAGATGCCCAGACTTCCCTCTCCCCGGCCACTTCTTCTAGCTCTTCCGGGAGAATCCCAAGGCGTTCCCAGGCCAGTCGAGAGACATAGTCCCTCCAGCGTGTCCTGGGTCTTCCCCGGGGCCTCCTCCCGGTTGGATGTGCCCGGAACACCTCACCAGGGAGGCGTCCAGGAGGCATCCTGATCAGATGCCCGAGCCACCTCATCTGACTCCTCTCGATGCGGAGGAGCAGCGGCTCTACTCTGAGCCCCTCCCGGATGACTGAGCTTCTCACCCTATCTTTAAGGGAAAGCCCAGACACCCTGCGGAGGAAACTCATTTCAGCCGCTTGTATTCGCGATCTCGTTCTTTCGGTCACTACCCATAGCTCATGACCATAGGTGAGGGTAGGAACATAGATCGACTGGTAAAT
This sequence comes from Erpetoichthys calabaricus, assembly GCF_900747795.2. Taxonomy (NCBI): domain Eukaryota; kingdom Metazoa; phylum Chordata; class Cladistia; order Polypteriformes; family Polypteridae; genus Erpetoichthys; species Erpetoichthys calabaricus. The sequence continues at coordinate 41,636,039 of NC_041399.2, forward strand.
TGAGAGCTTCGCCTTGCGGCTCAGCTCCTTTTTCACCACGACAGACCGATGCAACGCCCGCATTACTGCGGATGCTGCACCGATCCGCCTGTCGATCTCACGCTCCATTCTTCCCTCACTCGTGAACAAGACCCCGAGATACTTGAACTCCTCCACTTGGGGCAGGATCTCGCTACCAACCCTGAGAGGGCACTCCACCCTTTTCCGGTTGAGGACCATGGTCTCGGATTTGGAGGTGCTGATTCTCATCCCAGCCGCTTCACACTCGGCTGCGAACCGATCCAGAGAGAGCTGAAGATCACGGCCTGATGAAGCAAACAGGACAACATCATCTGCAAAAAGCAGTGACCCAATCCTGAGCCCACCAAACCGGACCCCCTCAACACCCTGACTGCGCCTAGAAATTCTGTCCATAAAAGTTATGAACAGAATCGGTGACAAAGGGCAGTCCTGGCGGAGTCCAACTCTCACTGGAAACGGGTTCGACTTACTGCCGGCAATGCGGACCAAGCTCTGGCACTGATCGTACAGGGACTGAACAGCCCTTATCAGGGGGGCCGGTACCCCATACTCTCGGAGTACCCCCCACAGGATTCCCCGAGGGACACGGTCGAATGCCTTTTCCAAGTCCACAAAACACATGTAGACTGGTTGGGCAAACTCCCATGCACCCTCCAGGACCCTGCTAAGGGTATAGAGCTGGTCCACTGTTCCGCGACCAGGACGAAAACCACACTGTTCCTCCTGAATCCGAGGCTCGACTATCCGACGGACCCTCCTCTCCAGGACTCCTGAATAGACTTTTCCAGGGAGGCTGAGGAGTGTGATCCCTCTGTAGTTGGAACACACCCTCCGATCCCCCTTCTTAAAGAGGGGGACCACCACCCCGGTCTGCCAATCCAGAGGCACTGTCCCTGATGTCCATGCGATGTTGCAGAGGCGTGTCAGCCAAGACAGTCCTACAACATCCAGAGCCTTGAGGAACTCCGGGCGTATCTCATCCACCCCCGGGGCCCTGCCACCAAGGAGTTTTTTGACCACCTCGGTGACCTCAGTCCCAGAGATGGGGGAGCCCACCTCTGAGTCCCCAGGCTCTGCTTCCTCATTGGAAGGCATGTTAATGGGATTGAGGAGGTCTTCGAAATATTCCCCCCACCGACCCACAACGTCCCGAGTCGAGGTCAGCAGCGCACCATCCCCACCATATACAGTGTTGACACTGCACTGCTTCCCCTTCCTGAGACACCGGATGGTGGACCAGAATCTCCTCGAAGCCGTCCGAAAGTCATTCTCCATGGCCTCCCCAAACTCCTCCCACGCCCGAGTTTTTGCCTCAGCAACCACCAAAGCCGCATTCCGCTTGGCCTGCCGGTACCTATCAGCTGCCTCCAGGGTCCCACAGGACAAAAGGGTCCTGTAGGACTCCTTCTTCAGCTTGACGGCATCCTTCACCGCCGGTGTCCACCAGCGGGTTCGGGGATTGCCGCCACGACAGGCACCGACCACCTTACGGCCACAGCTCCGGTCAGCTGCCTCAACAATAGAGGCATGGAACATGGCCCATTCGGACTCAATGTCCCCCACCTCCCTCGGGATGTAGTCGAAGTTCTGCCGGAGGTGGGAGTTGAAGCTACTTCTGACAGGGGGCTCTGCCAGACGTTCCCAGCAGACCCTCACAACACGTTTGGGCCTACCACGCCTGACCGGCATCCTCCCCCACCATCGAAGCCAACTCACCACCAGGTGGTGATCAGTTGACAGCTCCGCCCCTCTCTTCACCCGAGTGTCCAAGACATGTGGCTGCAAGTCCGACGACACGACCACAAAGTCGATCATCGAACTGAGGCCTAGGGTGTCCTGGTGCCAAGTGCACATATGAACACCCCTATGCTTGAACATGGTGTTCGTTATGGACAATCCGTGACGAGCACAGAAGTCCAATAACAAAACACCGCTCGGGTTCAGATCAGGGGGGCCATTCCTCCCAATCACGCCCTTCCAGGTCTCACTGTCATTGCCCACGTGAGCATTGAAGTCTCCCAGCAGAACGAGGGAGTCCCCAGAAGGTATGCCCTCTAGCACCCCCTCCAGGGACTCCAAAAAGGGTGGGTACTCCGAACTGCTGTTCGGTGCATACGCACAAACAACAGTTAGGACCTGTCCCCCCACCCGAAGGCGAAGGGAGGCTACCCTCTCGTCCACCGGGGTAAACCCCAATGTACAGGCTCCAAGTTGGGGGGCAATAAGTATACCCACACCTGCTCGGTGCCTCTCACCGGGGGCAACTCCAGAGTGGTAGAGAGTCCAGCCCCTCTCAAGGAGATTGGTTCTAGAGTCCAAGCTGTGCGTCGAGGTGAGCCCGACTATATCTAGCCGGAACCTCTCAACTTCGCGCACTAGCTCAGGCTCCTTCCCCTTCAGAGAGGTGACATTCCACGTCCCAAGAGCCAGTTTCTGTAGCCGAGGATCGGACCGCCAAGGTCCCCGCCTTCGGCCACCACCCAACTCACACTGCACCCGACCTCCTTGGCCCCTCCCATAGGTGGTGAGCCCATGGGAAGGGGGACCCACGTTGCCTCTTCGGGCTGTGCCCGGCCGAGCCCCATGGGTGCAGGCCCGGCCACCAGGCGCTCGCCATCGAGCCCCACCTCCAGGCCTGGCTCCAGAGTGGGGCCCCGGTGACCCGCGTCCGGGCAAGGGAAAACGCCGTCCAAAATGGTTTTTCTTCATAGGATGTTACCACCGGTCAACTATTTCGGGTGCGAAAACTGTGGTAGAAATTAACATCTTAATTAAAGAAAGAAACTTATCTTCTAACAGAACAAATCTGATAAAACCTCTGAGTCAGTAATCAGTCAAGAGAAAAAAATGTCCATGCGCATCATTTAATTAAAACCTTGGCAAATGCCTTCAGAGCAGTCTGTTACAGCATGGTCAGAATGATTGGGGAAACAAAGGATAGAGGTTCATTTTATAAACTAATCAACGCATACATTTTACTCTGGTTGGTTCTTTGGTTTATGCCCAAATGACTTCTATAAAATAAAAGACTATTTTATTATTCTCTGGTTCATCTTATACTCTTCTGGTTGAGCCACCACCATTGAAATTTCTGTGTATGTAACAACTGTGTCTCGATGCATGCTCAATAATCCAGGTAAGGAAATCCTAGAAATTTGATTCTGTTCATCTGGACAAAGTTTTTAAGTGGGAGAAGTATTTCGAGACTTATCCAAGTCTCTTCCTCAGTCTCAATTGACAGCAGGTTTCCCCAACCTTATAAACAGTACCTTTGCTTAATCACAGAGACTAGCACCATTGACAAAGGGCCAGTTGATCAGTGATATGCAAATTGTCCACTGATTAGTAGACGTGTGAACCATTCATAGAGGGTTGAGGAATGGCTGCAATCACAGCATTGTAAGATGGCGACAGATGTGCCCTTAGGCCCCCTCCTCTGTTCAGAGATGGTCGTTCCTTTTTCACGTAAATGGCCTCCTTGATTCCTCTCTCAAACCAGCGCTCCTCCCTGTCCAGGATGTGCACCTCTTCATCTTTAAAGGAGTGACCACTATCCTGTAGATGTAAATAGACTGCGGAGTCCTGGCCTGACGAGGAAGCTCTTCTGTGTTGTGACATGCGCTTAGCAAGTGGCTGCTTGGTTTCCCCGATGTACAATTCACGGCACTCCTCCTGGCACTTGACTGCGTAAACTATGTTACTCTGTTTGTGCCGTGGGACCCGATCCTTGGGATGGACCAATCTTTGGCATAGCCGTGTTTTGGGGTTTGAAAGCCACTGAGACCTGGTGTTTCAAGAAAATGCGCCTGAGCTGTTCCGATACTCCTGACACATACGGGATCACTAAGGGTTTTCGCTTAGGCAGTGGATGTCCTTCCTCTCTCATGAATCGCTTGGAGCGTTCTTTAGGTGTCCTCCCTGCTTTGACAAAGGACCAGCTGGGATATCCACATTTACTCAGGGCCTTTTTGACGTGGTGTTCTTCTGCTTCCCTGGCCTCTGAGTCTGTGGGAATGGTGTTAGCTCTGTGTTGTAGAGTCCTAATGACACCATGTAACAACTGTCCATTCTGGTGGTTCACATGATATCTGCTGATTTCTTTGTCATTTTTCAGTACAATTGTTGTTCACTTGACCTTTATCTGCTATTCTGGTATGCCTGAACAGGTTTCTGACATACCCTTTTACATTTATAAGAATAATGATATATTTTAATATTTAAAACACTTTATCCTAAATGACTATGTGACCACAGTGTATAATTTTTCTTCCACATTCCTCCACAAGCCCTACTAAAACTTTGAGGTTGATCTGGTTTTACCAAACTTAACCTCTTTTTATTTCTAATTTGTATAAATCAATACACAAATATGCCTCCTATTTGAGACTAGAAAGAAGTATTAATCAATAAAACCAAATACAATCAATAACAGTGAACACTGAAAATCATTTTTTTTTTTCTTTCACCTTATACAATTTCTTGTATTAGGAATTTGTTAGTTTTCGCATACCCCTTGGGGTCAGAGCGCAGGGTCAGCCATTGTACAGCGCCCCTGGAGCAATTACAGGTTAAGGGTCATGCTCAAGGGCCCTGCAGAGTAGGATCTCTTTTTGGCAGTGACGGGGATTCAAACCGGCAACCTTCTGGATACCAGCGCAGATCCTTAGCCTCAAAACCACCACTCCGCCCCTAAACTGATGATATTATTATTATTATTATTATTGGAAAATGATTATATTGTCATATATTATTATATTGTTTACATTGTTTGATGGTTGAAGTTGTTACACTGCTATGATGCTATTCTAGATTTCTAACTAGAATATAGGTTGTTGTTCTTGAACAAATCAGTGATTCAAAGATTCAAAACATTTTGGTGAACTGAACAAAATGAATCGAATCCCTGAAAAGAATCATTTGCACATCACTTGTTCTCATCATGTCAACAGACGAAAATCTACCATTTGAATTCCTGCCGTCTGCTTAAGACATCAAAACATTCCTCAACAGAGACAATGACACACCAGAGAAGCAAAAGAAAGGCAAATTGTATTTAACACATATTGACAAAGTAAGGAGAAAAGAGTAAAACATTTTATTAAAAAAGGGACATTTACATTCCAACCTTCTGATAAAATATAAAGCAGACGACAGTGCGTCCTGTCCTATTCTTTTTACAATATTATGAGATTCACCAGGATTGAGATCTTCCTCAGCAACTTGCTCAGTTGCTAGAGCTTATAATTCCCGGACAGCCAAAGCACCATAGTGTAGTATCATGTAGTGATTATACAGTGGTGTGAAAAACTATTTGCCCCCTTCCTGATTTCTTATTCTTTTGCATGTTTGTCACACAAAATGTTTCTGATCATCAAACACATTTAACCATTAGTCAAATATAACACAAGTAAACACAAAATGCAGTTTGTAAATGGTGGTTTTTATTATTTAGGGAGAAAAAAAAATCCAAACCTACCATGGCCCTGTGTGAAAAAGTAATTGCCCCCTGAACCTAATAACTGGTTGGGCCACCCTTAGCAGCAATAACTGCAATCAAGCGTTTGCGATAACTTGCAATGAGTCTTTTACAGCGCTCTGGAGGAATTTTGGCCCACTCATCTTTGCAAAATTGTTGTAATTCAGCTTTATTTGAGGGTTTTCTAGCATGAACCGCCTTTTTAAGGTCATGCCATAGCATCTCAATTGGATTCAGGTCAGGACTTTGACTAGGCCACTCCAAAGTCTTCATTTTGTTTTTCTTCAGCCATTCAGAGGTGGATTTGCTGGTGTGTTTTGGGTCATTGTCCTGTTGCAGCACCCAAGATCGCTTCAGCTTGAGTTGACGAACAGATGGCCGGACATTCTCCTTCAGGATTTTTTGGTAGACAGTAGAATTCATGGTTCCATCTATCACAGCAAGCCTTCCAGGTCCTGAAGCAGCAAAACAACCCCAGACCATCACACTACCACCACCATATTTTACTGTTGGTATGATGTTCTTTTTCTGAAATGCTGTGTTCCTTTTACGCCAGATGTAACGGGACATTTGCCTTCCAAAAGTTGAACTTTTGACTCATCAGTCCACAAGGTATTTTCCCAAAAGTCTTGGCAATCATTGAGATGTTTCTTAGCAAAATTGAGACGAGCCCTAATGTTCTTTTTGCTTAACAGTGGTTTGCGTCTTGGAAATCTGCCATGCAGGCCGTTTTTGCCCAGTCTCTTTCTTATGGTGGAGTCGTGAACACTGACCTTAATTGAGGCAAGTGAGGCCTGCAGTTCTTTAGACGTTGTCCTGGGGTCTTTTGTGACCTCTCGGATGAGTCGTCTCTGCGCTCTTGGGGTAATTTTGGTCGGCCGGCCACTCCTGGGAAGGTTCACCACTGTTCCATGTTTTTGCCATTTGTGGATAATGGCTCTCACTGTGGTTCGCTGGAGTCGCAAAGCTTTAGAAATGGCTTTATAACCTTTACCAGACTGATAGATCTCAATTACTTCTGTTCTCATTTGTTCCTGAATTTCTTTGGATCTTGGCATGATGTCTAGCTTTTGAGGTGCTTTTGGTCTACTTCTCTGTGTCAGGCAGCTCCTATTTAAGTGATTTCTTGATTGAAACAGGTGTGGCAGTAATCAGGTCTGGGGGTGGCTACGGAAATTGAACTCAGGTGTGATACACCACAGTTAGGTTATTTTTTAACAAGGGGCAATTACTTTTTCACACAGGGCCATGTAGGTTTGGATTTTTTTTCTCCCTAAATAATAAACACCATCATTTAAAAACTGCATTTTGTGTTTACTTGTGTTATATTTGACTAATGGTTAAATGTGTTTGATGATCAGAAACATTTTGTGTGACAAACATGCAAAAGAATAAGAAATCAGGAAGGGGGCAAATAGTTTTTCACACCACTGTACATTTGTGAGTTTAATATTTGAATGTCCATCGTGTTTTAGGGATGTGGCTAGATTTAGTTTAACACTGGCACTTTCTAGTGTGTAAGCTGTGTGAGGGATGCAGGAGAACAGAAAAGATGGAAAGCTTTTTTGTGAATGCAGTAATAAGCTGGTACAAGCTTATCTGGCTCACATCTGTTTTCTGTGTCTCTAACCTTGATCCAGCAAATGCAGCCTTTAACATTACTATATAGCATAGCCCTCTGTCAAAGAAGGTTTTCAAGCACAGTAAAATAGCGGAAAATAAACGTTTTAAGTTTATTAAGTCTTAAAAGGTTACTTTAATACTGTGACAGTTAATTGAACACTGGCAGTTTGTAATGTGAGGGTTATCATATACAGTAGTTTGATTAGTCTACTTGACAACACACATATTGGATTAAATCCCTCACTGATGAACCTCAATTCTGGGCTTGTAGGAAAGGATTTGCTTCCCTTCAATGGACTGACGCAGTGTCCAGGGATTGTTCCTGCCTTATTGCGTTTCTTTAAATTGTATCTATATGTTCTTTGGTTTAAAGAAATACACATTTAATTCACCTATTTGTTGCATGGCTTAATAATTTAATCTGTTGTTTATACAGAGACTATGCACATTCAACCTTCGTGTTTTTATAAAGGGTGTTAGCAATGTTTTTAGTTATGTTGCGCTCATTTCCATACATTAGGATATTTAACAACTTTAAGGCTTTTGCATCTACTGAACAAATTAAGGTACTATTCTTTCTTTCTTTCTTTCTTTCTTTCTTTCTTTCTTTCTTTCTTTCTTTCTTTCTTTCTTTCTTTCTTTATTTATTTATTTATCATGCATTTATGTATACAGTAATCCCTCCTCCATCGCGGGGGTTGCGTTCCAGAGCCACCCGCGAAATAAGAAAATCCGCGAAGTAGAAACCATATGTTTATATGGTTATTTTTATATTGTCATGCTTGGGTCACAGATTTGCGCAGAAACACAGGAGGTTGTAGAGAGACAGGAACGTTATTCAAACACTGCAAACAAACATTTGTCTCTTTTTCAAAAGTTTAAACTGTGCTCCATGACAAGACAGAGATGACAGTTCCGTCTCACAATTAAAAGAATGCAAACATATCTTCCTCTGCAAAGGAGTGCGAGTCAGGAGCAGAGCATGTCAGAGAGAGAGAGAGACAAAAACAAACAAATCAATAGGGCTGTTTGCTTTTAAGTATGCGAAGCACCGCCGGTACAAAGCTGTTGAAGGCGGCAGCTCACACCCCCTCCATCAGGAGCAGGGAGAGAGAGAGAGCCAGAGAAAAACAAAGTCAAAAATCAATACGTGCCCTTTGAGCTTTTAAGTATGCGAAGCACCGTGCAGCATGTCCTTCAGGAAGCAGCTGCACACAGAAGGTAGCAACGTCCCTATCGTCTAGGTGTGCGAACAGCCCCCCTGCTCACACCCCCCTACGTCAGCACAAGAGAGAGAGAGAGAGAAAGTAAGTTGGGTAGCTTCTCAGCCATCTGCCAATAGCGTCCCTTGTATGAAATCAACTGGGCAAACCAACTGAGGAAGCATGTACCAGAAATTAAAAGACCCATTGTCCGCAGAAAACCCGCGAAGCAGCGAAAAAATCCGCGATATATATTTAAATATGCTTACATATAAAATCCGCGATGGAGTGAAGCCGCGAAAGGCGAAGCGCGATATAGCGAGGGATCACTGTATACCACATTTTTAAGCAAAGATTCAATTTTGCAGTTGAATGTTTATATTCCTAATTATAGGTTTTTGTTAAGGGATAGTGGCTTCCACGTTACTCTGCAGCAGCTTCAGGAGGTGGGAGACCAGTGTGAAACTGCCCTTGAGGAGATGAAGATATACAAGATTACCTTACATATATGAAACAACAAAATAACCTGCAAACACCACATGTCTGGCAAGATGCCATAGTTTCATTCTTTAAATTGGAGCAAAGGGGAAATGTTTGATAACTGCAATACAGCAGATCCAAGCTTACAAACACAGAAAAATGTACAAGTTCAAAACACTTAGATCAGTTTTGTTAACTTGTGCAATAAGTACACACATAAGTAAATATATTTTGACTAAGAACTTCAATCTGTAAACACCAGCAATGACAATAGCTTTGACCAGTGAATACTTTATATGTGCAAACCACTTCAGTTACATTGTCAACCTTATTAATAAAATAATTATTCAACATCAAGTAATTGCCTTTCAATTAAATTGCAATTTTAATTGCAATTAAACATATAGAAGTCTTGGTTGAATAAAGCCCAAAACCTGGAGAATTCAAATTTCAAAACCTAATATGACATATATACAATATGTCTTAAGGCAAGTAAAATATACTGCTGCAAGTGTTGGCAGTGGGAAACTTGGAATTGTCATGCAGGGATTTTATTGTTAGCCTTGGCTCAAATCTCTGCGGTGAGACCAAACCCCAGTCCTGTGGCAAACATTAAAATATCTTCTAATGTTGGATCTGTAGAAGAGATGTTACCTTAGGAGGATAGAGGGAACACAACAGAAATATCTCTTCACAGTGTAACATCAAGGTAGGCTAAAGAAATATTCTATGCAAAAATGATAATTACACAAATAATTTGAGTTTATATGCTTTGATATTGTTTGCTGTTGCTCAGCCTTAATTCCCATTGAAACTTATTTTAGCAGTAATTTTCTTATCTTCGTTCTCCATAAAAACATGAGACTAAAAATCCAGTCTGTGATACCTACAAATAGCACTGCGTAAGAAACAGATTTTTTTAAATCACTTTTGATTGGAGTATTTCTTTAAACAGAGAGCACAAAAACATCCCAAACGATGACTGAACAGAACACTAGTTCTGATATGAAGACAATATATTTAGTAACTCTTACACAATTATGTTTCCAATTATAATAGTAGTTACTTCTGAAACTGTCAAGTTTTACAATAATAGATATGAATTTTCTGCGGTGGGTTGGCACCCTGCCCAGGATTGTTTCCTGCCTTGTGCCCTGTGTTGGCTGGGATTAGCTCCAGCAGACCCCCGTGACCCTGTGTTCGGATTCAGCGGGTTGGACAATGGATGGATGGATGGATGGGTAGATATGAATTTTTTGTAAACATCTAATACAAGTTTATTTATGAATTTGTCTACTCTGTAACCTAAATGACAAAAAGTGTAAGTCTATTTCAAACATATATCTTCTTCTTCTTCTTTCGGCTGCTCCCGTTAGGGGTTGCCACAGCAGATCATCTTCTTCCATATCTTTTTGTCCTCTGCATCTTGTTCTGTTACACCCATCACCTGCATGTCCTCTCTCACCACTTCCATAAACCTTCTCTTAGGCCTTCCTCTTTCTCTTCCCTGGCAGCTCTATCCTTAGCATCCTTCTCCCAATACACTCAGCATCTCTCCTCTGCACATGTCCAAACCAACGCAATCTCGCCTCTCTGAATTTGTCCTCCAATGGTCCAACCTGAGCCGACCCTCTAATGTACTCATTTCTAATCCTAACCATCCTCGTCACACCCAATCCAAATCTTAGCATCTTTAACTCTGCCACCTCCAGCTCTGTCTCCTATTTTTTGACGGTGAAATGACCAGTGGTTCAGAAACACAGGATTAGAGTGCCAATAAAATACTGTCGATATGCAGTCACAGGGTTAACCCAACTGAGTCCCACCTCCATCATTTTATAATTAAGTTTGTATCTCCCTAACCCACATTCACTACAGACCATCTTGTCTTAGTCCACGAAAATCGGACCACTCTAACAAAGAAACATTCTGATATTTTCTCTTAATTGTATAAAAAATACAAAATTTCCCATAACTTAATTTGTGAAGGGCAGCACAGTCGCTTCCCGGGTCCTCCCTGCGTGGAGTTTGCATGATCTCCCAGTGTCTATGTGGGTTTCCTCCGGGAGCTCTGGTTTCCTCCCACAGTCCAAAGACATGCAGGTTAGGTGCATTGGTGATTCTAAATTGTCCCTAGTGTGTGCTTGAGGTATGTGTGTGTGCCCTGTGGTGGGCTGGCACCATGCCGGGGTTTGTTTCCTGCCTTGCGCCCTGTGTTGGCTGAGATTGGCTCCAGCAGACCCCCGTGACCCTGTATTATTTATTTTTATTTTTATACTGTATTGAGGATTTGTTCTGTTCTCTGTATTGTATTGTATTGACCCCCCTCTTTTTGACACCCACTGCACGCCCAACCTACCTGGAAAGGGGCCTCTCTTTGAACTGCCTTTCCCAAGGTTTCTCCCATTTTTCCCTACAAGGGTTTTTTGGGAGTTTTCCCTGTCTTCTTAGAGAGTCAAGGCTGGGGGGCTGTCAAGAGGCAGGGCCTGTTAAAGCCCATTGGAGCACTTCTTGTGTGATTTTGGGCTGTACAAAAATAAATTGTATTGTATTAGGATATAGCGGGTTGGGAAATGACTGACTGACTGACTGACTTAATTTGTGAAGATCACTGTTGGTGAATAGTCACAAATGGCAATAGCACAACTTTGAACATACCCTAAAATTTTTAGCAATTCTTCGCTTGGTTGATGTCTGAAGCTGCTCACTTTGTTTTAAGCTTCAAAATCTCAGGAACTCCTGTACGGTTGTCTTGCTCTCTGCATTTATTCGTATTTCTCTGCATTTAGTCAAACAGAATGTTGATTATGAAATTGCAATATGTTTACGCAACTGTAAGAAATAGTTCATATTAGGGAGTTCTAATAAAGTTTATTGATTTATTTAAAAGAGGAAGGAGGAGCAATTAGTGAGGGGAAATATAGAAGGGAAGAGAAGTGTTCTTGGGTTAGGTCAGTGTTATATATGCACCATTATGTTATAAATATAATAAAATTGGCAAGTAGTACACACAGTGCAGCAACCATCTCAGTGTGCCTTCCTACACAACAAGGACACCTCTGCTATGCTACCGAGGTCACTCAAGAGCCAATAAGAATCCACACTGGAATCTGGCAAGGTGAGAATGGCGGACTCCCTCCACCCACTCTTACAGCACGGCATCCAGAACGTACTGCTCTTACACAAACAACAGCAGCTGGCTTAAGTTCTGGCTCCTTTCTGATTTTCTCATTATTCCCTTAAAATTTCATCTCCATTTTGAGAGCCCACTTTTGTTTTCTTTCTAATTTGTTCTATGTATTTTTTTGTTAATTTGTAGTTTGTGTTGTTTGTTAATTTGTTCTATACGTTTTTTGTTAATGCTTATTTTATTTATATATTTTTTTTGCACTTTGCCCTTCAGATCAGACCTTACCTGACTGAGTATGTACTACACCTTTGGTCAGGGCTTAGGCCTGTCACATCTAAATTACTGCAACTAACTACTAGCATGTGCTGATGGTCCAGAATGCAAGAGCCTGTCTTGGCTGGTTGAATACAGCAGATTTCAGCAGGTTTCACTCCCTCTGCCCAAAGAAATCTCACTACAGCATGTTGTTCAACAATGGTACAATACCACAGTGAAGCGTCCATGTTCATTTGACCTTGGCTTCAACTAAATAAGTAGCAGAAAGCTGTACTGTGCGTATATGAACTACCCATGAGCCAATGCAAATATGTTGTATTGTGTCAGCTTCTATCCATTGCAGTTACTGTGTTATTTTTAATTTGCCTTTAATTTTTGATTTACCCTTTGTGACCACAAAGGGTGTCAGAGAGTCCCAAACCACAGACACAGTAATACAGCACACTTCTTAACAGACCTCACTCTAATAATAAGCCATGATAATACAATAAAGCCCAATAAACCAACAATTCTTCCTTCTTCTCCACCTCTGCTGAGCTTTGCCTGTTGTATCCCAGCTTCCATGTGTGGCAGTGGGCTTCCTTTTATGCCGGACTTGGGATTCCTTCCTGTGTTTTTCTGTCTCCTCTAGGAAGCACTTCCAGGGCATAGACAAAGTAGGTGGTCCTCCCGACAGCACCCTCTGCCATTCCCAATGAAGCCCTACAGGGCTGCAATTCCATTTCCGTAGCACCCCTGCAGGTGTCCCGACTGGGTTCTCACACAAGGACCACTGCCACCTAGGCACATGAGGGATGGAACAACTCCCAAATTCTGGCTTCCACTGGTTCATCCATTATTTTATACCGACTGGGCACAGAGTTATCTTTCCACTCAACTGGCCAATCTGTCCATTGTTCCTGCCCACTGGATGCAAAATTTTTTCTCCTGTTCACCGGTCAATACTCTTTCGTCATCGCCCTGCCCTCCTGTCGGGGTAATGTATATATTCCTGTCTCACTCGGGATGCCTGCTCTCCTCCTACACTTTGTATTAGCCATACTGTACTAATACTGGTTAGGTCCTCCTTTTGACCTCAAAACTGCCTCAGGTCTTTGTGGCATGGATTCCACAATATGTTGAAACATTCCTTTGAGATTCTGGTCCATGTTGACATGATTGCATCACATGATTTCTGCAGATTTGTCATCTGTATCTTCATATCACACATCTCTCATTCTACCACATCCCAAATGTGTTCTTATGGATTCAGACACAGTGACTGGGAAGACCAGTGAAGAACATTGAGCTCACTGTTATGTTCTTGAAGCGGTTTAAGGCAACATTTACTTTGTGACGTGGTGCATTTTAATGCTGGAAATAGCCATTCGAAAATGGGTAAATTGTGCCCATGAAGGGACAGACATGGTCAGCATGTGTAGCATTTAAATGATGATTGATTGGTATTATCAGGCCCAAAGTGTGCCAAGAAAACATTCCTCACACCATTAAACCACCACCAGCCTGGACTGTTGACACAAATCAGGTTGTTTCCATGGAATCATGCTGTTGGAGCCAAATTCTTACCACACCATTTACTTGCTTCAGCAGTAATTGGATTCATCAGACCAGGCTATGTTTTTTCAAATTTTCAACTGTCCAGTTTTGGTAAGCATATGCACACTTCAGCTTCAGCTTGGATGACGGGAGTGGAATTCAACGTAGCTTTCATCTGTTGTAGCCCATCCATCTCAAGATCTGACATGTTGCACTTTCTGAGATGCTTTTGTGCTCACCACAGTTGCACAGAGTGGTTATCTGAGTTACTGTACTGTAGCCTTTCTCTCAACTCAAAACAGTCTGGCCATTTCTCCTGACTTCTCTTATCAACATGGTGTTTCTGTCTGCAAAATTGCCCCTCACTGGATGTTTCTTGCTTTTCACACCATTCCGAGTAAACTCTAGAGCATAGGCTCCCAACCTTTTTTGGGTCAGAGCCCAGTTTTTCAAAGAGTGATTCAATAGCACCTCCCTTGGATGAACTATACTATATTATATATTGAAAAACAAGGATAGATTTTAAAATTATTTTATTAAAAGATATTAACAATATTTGTGTATTGCTCAAAGTATGATTAAAAAATATATATTATTAAAAAAATTAATATAAATTACTGCGGTGGGCTGGCGCCCGGCCCAGACTTTGTTTCCTACCTTGTGCCCTGTGTTGGCTGGGATTGGCTCCAGCAGACCCCCGTGACCCTGTGTTCGGATTCAGCAGGTTGGACAATGGATGGATGGATGGATATTATTAAAAAAATGAATATAAATTATTGCAGTGGGCTGGCGCCCTGCCCAGACTTTGTTTCCTGCCTTGCGCCCTGTGTTGTCTGGGATTGGCTCCAGCAGACCCCCGTGACCCTGTAGTTAGGATATAGCAGGTTGGATAATGGATGGATGGATATAATATTATTAGTGAGAGGGCTGAGCTTGGTGGGATGGCATTCATTTTTCAATATTTGGTGCCATTTTTGTTATCAGCAATCTTAAATCGGCACAATCCATTATTGACAATCTGTTTCTTTTCTTTGTTAATAGATTGTTGACCATGCTAAATCCTCTTTCGGCTAAATATGATGATGGGAGACTTGTAGATCGTCTAATTCGTGTCACCATCAGGGTAAAGTAGTGTTTCTTCCCAATTAAGAGGCGTATCCGCGAGATTTAATGTTTGGTGAAACTGAAATCCACATACGCGAGCAGCAGAGAAACAAAGTGGCTGGCATGTAGCGCAGGCCGGTGGGTTGGCGAGTGAAGAGAGCAGGGGGCAAAGCCTTGTAGTTTTTAATAAGTAGATCCACCTAAGTTTTCCTTTGAATGTGTTCTGTAGGTACCGCACTGTAATTTCAGGTTTACACTTGCTCTGAAGTTCTCACATATTTATAGTAATGTTCAATGAACCTGCATAGATTCGGTCCTCTGCACGTGTGTTAATCACGTAAGGACTTGCATGAACTGAGAATGCATGACTTGTGCAAACTTGTAAATATAATGTACCAATACCTACTATTTAATACGGATGGGTCTTTCTTAATGGACATTTAGAATAATTGGTTGAAACATGCATTCGATGATTTTTAGTATTAATCAAACTTTTCAGCACGTATTGCCCAAGGAGGCGGTGGCTGGTCCTCAACACCCCCTTAATATGTCTTGGACCAGACATGCCCCCTTATATTTCTTCAGCGCCCACTGGTGGGCAGTACCGCCCCCGTTGGGAACTTTAGCTCTAGTCCCAGGGCAGCAGCAGTTACAGAAATACTCAAACCAGCCCATCTGGCACCTCAATTATGCCACATTCAAAATCACTGACATCAAATTTTTTTCCCTATTTTGGTGTTTGATGTGAACATTAGCTGAAGCTCCTGATCTGCATGATTTTATGCACTGCATTGCTGCCACATGATTGGCTAGTTAGATAAATGCAACAATAAGCAGGTGTATCTAATAATTTGCTCAATGCGTGAATTTTTTTATATTCTGGTTCTACAAAATGAGAAAATGCTTATTGTTGATCTTACCTTTGGGTACAATACAATCCACAAATACTGTTTTTTCCACTACAAGTAAAAGCTATTTAATAACAAGACATTAATTAAAGAATCCATACAGAATAGCTGAGGTACACACATTACCTAGTCTATTTATTTGGTAATGTGCAAGAAACATTAATCTTTGCAGACTATGCTGAGGAAGCTAAACAGCACAGTGGCTATAAGTGATCATTTTTGATACTTCATGCTTTAAATTCCTAAAACCTACAGTTTCAGCCATCACATTATACCATCAGTTTCTCTTTAAATAGTTACCAAGATCTGACACAAGATGGTAGCATAGACCATCATTTATTTTCCAAACACTCTTACCATATTCACACATTTATACTTCAGTGAAAGTGTAGAAAATGAAAGGTGACGCTACATCATTCTTAGGACTATAAAAGAAAATGATACGTTGGTTAATATGCAAAATTTGCTGATGCATTCAGGAATGAAATTGCACCTGTGACTCTGCTTCAGATAAATGAATAGAAATAGAAATTGACCGATGGCTTTTAGCAAAGAAAAAAACAAACTTTCCTTTTTTCATATTAATTATGATTGCTTTATGTTTCATAAGTGAGTGGTCTTTCCGCTGGATATGGTTGTTTAAAAGGTGTGAACA
Organism: Erpetoichthys calabaricus; assembly: GCF_900747795.2. Lineage (NCBI taxonomy): Eukaryota > Metazoa > Chordata > Cladistia > Polypteriformes > Polypteridae > Erpetoichthys > Erpetoichthys calabaricus. Next base: position 41,652,450 of record NC_041399.2, read on the forward strand.
ATTTATTTGCAGCTGTTATTTCTCTCTGTTTTTTTGTCAGTGACTGTTAATAAACTGAATTTGCTTCTGGGACTTTTCAAAAGCTGGGCTTTAGTTTATTGCCCAAACATATAGTTTATATCCTTGGTGTTCCCATATTATAGCAAGATTGAATATTAACATTTTAAAATTGCGTTCAACTGATTAACAAGAGAAATACAATTCTACAGCTCATTAATTAGAAATCAAAACCAGAAAACATTAGGAAGTTTAATTACCTTGAGTCACTAATTTGTAAATGAACCTCATGCAGAGATGGAAGATATTTGTCACATATGGTTAAAAGTCCAAAGTTACGAATACTTTGTTTTTATCAGTTGTGACGGACTAGCCAGGTCCCATGCCCAGCCGGGACGCCCCTTCGGTGTGTATTCAGGGGGAGCAGCCCTGGATGGTGCAGTACCTCCCCCTAGATGCTGGATGGCCGGCCCCCTGGGTTGGAGCGGTGCCTCAGTCTCTCACAGGGCTTCATGGGAAATGGAGTTCTCCACAGCCCTGTTGGGGTCTGGGGTGGCCGCCAGGGGGCACGGCATGGGTCCCTAAGCCCAGCTGGGCTAATCTTCAGCCCCACCCAGGAATGCAATTGGAAACAGGTGATCAAGCACCTGGAGCACTTCCGGGTGGACCATAAAAGGAACCAGCAACCACCACTCAGTGGCCAGAGTCGGGTGGAAGGAGGGCAAAGCTGTGGAGGAGTGGTGGGGAAAGAGAAAAGAGAGAAGAGTGTTTTGGTGGTGCTAAGTGCTGTACTTGGGACTGTGTATTGCCTGTGGGGTTCACGGGGAAGACATGCACCACAGGTGAAGAAAATAAAAGTTTCTTGGCTTTTATACGTGCCTCCCGTGTCAAGTCTGTGTCGGGTCGGGCTCAATATAGCGCCTTTCTTACACAGTGTGCCTCTAGTGTCTGTCTGTGTTCGGGTTGGGTGGCTGGCACGCCCCCTAGAGTTGTTACACTGTGTGATTTTCTTTAGATGCCCTCTGGTTTTCTTCCCACGTCCCCAAAGGTGTGCTTGTTAGATTCTTTAGTGATTCTAAATGATCACTCTGTGTGTGAGCAGGACTTATGATGTACTGCTGCCCAGACTTGGTTTGCTTCCTTCCATGCCTTCTGTATTGCTGGTAAGGCTCTGGTTCCCCTGTGACCATGAACTGAATTAAGTTGGTTTGAAAACTGAAGAAATGGATGCCATCATTTTACACAAAATACTAGCGTGCCCAGCAGCAGTGCTTTCACTTGTTTTAAAATCCTGTCTGGCCATTGATTAGTAATGGATGTAAATTTTCCATACAATTTTTATACAAATTGAATCAATTTATTCAGATCAACTATTTCTTTTTTGTTAAAGTGTTTGGGTCTCCATATTCCATATATATATATATATATATACTGTTTTGCATGTTTATTACAGTAGCAAATATCCATAAAGTATGTGTGACCCACTTTTTCTGCTACATCCTAAAGCTCTCTGTGTATTTTTACTCAACTCGTGCCATGGGCAGTTTTCTTTCATGAGTTTTTTTACTGGGATTGATTGTCTGAAACTGTGGACAGAGTATGAAAACCATGCTTGGAGGGCCAGACAAACTGTAATAGATAATTTCATATTTTAAAGCTACGACTGTACCGGTACATATTTACATGTACATGTTTTTGCTAATCTAATGCTTTTATCCAAAGTGACTTACAAAGGAGGGCAACATAAGTGAGTAAACATCAGTCTGGGGAACTGTCTGGGCACAAGTCTTACAGGACAAGGTTACACAATTGACCATCACACATGAAGAACTCAGAACAAAAAGATATCAATTACACAGAAATTCACCAAAAAGGAAAATATTCAAACGCTTCTTATACACATTAAGAGAGAATTTTGAATGGTGGTGGGCCACTCATTTCATAAGCAAGGACCTACACATGCAACTACTCTGGACTGAGGTTCAATACCATACAGAGGAGACATCACCAGACATCATTCATCAGCTGACCTGAGTGGTCAATAAGAAGACTGAGACCTCACAAATATCACCAAATACATAACTAACTGTGCTGTAGGCAAGCAGGAAGGATTTGAACTTAATACATGCTCCTACAGGAATCTGTGATCTGAAAAGACGAGTGACATGTACCCACCTCGGCTCATTGAACATCTGAAGCAACTTGGTGACATCATATGCCGTGCCAAATACTGTAAATTGTTTTTAATGTAAAGTTACAATATGAAGTAAGCCACACATACAGCAACACCTTTAAAACTTCAAAATTACAAAAACGTACTCCAAAACTATTAACAGTATTTAAATGACAAAATATGTTGCTCATATTAGTTTGTCTACTTATTGTAACTGTGGCAAAATAAGCACTTTTTTTTTTTTGCCAAAATGTATGCATTTTAAGTATTTTGTCACTGGGGTGTGTGTGACTTGTGATCGAGATTTGCTCAGACTGTTCACATACTGTTGTAGTGGTAGGCATCAGGTCCTGGCATGTGCCCACTACTGGCCCATACACTTGTGCTGATTACTGAAGATCTGCTTACAGACAGGAGAAGCCATTGGATGTGTAAAAGAGAAAGATACCTTTTTCAAAATATGAAAATAACCTCTCTTAAGCTAAATGTTAAACAGTAAACTAATCTTAAATTTTACAGGATGTCTGATGTCTATTTTAAGGATAGCTGCCGTGCAAGAGGGAAAGTTGCTTTGGACAGGATGGATTATGTTATGTGTTGAGGCATCCATTTTCTAAATCTGCGTACCATGGCAGGGGTGAGCTGAAGGCTATCCCAACAAGCAACAGATAACAGGTACAGGCAGTAACAACCCCTGGACATGGCACCAGCCCTTCACAGGGTGAACACACACACTGACTGACCAATTTAGAATCACCATCTCACCTAACCTGCATGTTTTTGGACAGTGGAAGAAAACCCAAGCAAACTCAAACTCCACACACTGAGCACCCAGGACATGAAACTCAGACTGCGACCTGCAGCAGTGTTAACTATCACTATGCCACATATTCGTTGATTATTAATATATTTACAATACTTGTAGCCTTAAAAATCTGAGGAAAGAAAAAACCATTTATTTAAGACTTATTTTAGTAATGTTTGTTAGGGGAGCCAAGTCCCCCCGGCCACCCCTTGAATTCCACCTAAGTTGTAAACATGAATTGGATTAAGAGGGCCTGTGAATAGCATGTCATATTTTATTTAATGGTTAACTTTTTTTTCTTTTGGCATTGCAGTATCAAATATTACTAAACAAATGTGAACATACATAAAATTCTAAATATAAATAGCACTTTAATGCTGCAACATTAAAATGCTGAAGTTTTTTTTTAGAAATAATATTATTTTTATTAACTCATGAAGTGGCAAAATATATATTCTTTTGCAAAATGTAAAACAGCAACAGTTTAAAGGAGGATAGGTGTAGAAGTTTGAAACATGAATAATAATTCCATAATAAAAGTTAATTTACGAAAGTGGTTTAAAAGTGGAATGGTAAAGTTCTTAAAATATCTGGACACTAGAGGGAGCTAAAGGAGTTTCCTATTCCTACTTGTATTTCTATTCGGTACATCAACACACGTTTATTTGATTCAAGGTGAAGTTAAGGCTGGGCTGTAGCACTACATGACAGCAGTTTGAAATACTATCTACACGTAAGGTTAAACACAACAGCAGAGTGCCTTCCCTGGACATAAGTAGCAATGAGTAAGAAAGAGCTGTAAGTGGATGTGAAGAGATGAACAGCTTTAAACTGTCATTAAAAGCATAATTAAGGAAGGAATTAAACATTTGCCAATGAGTGGTTTTCATTATTGAAAATTAACACACATGTAATTGAGGAGAATGTACATATTCTAAAAGCAGACAATGACCAGGACACGAATTAAACCCAGAGCCTGGAAATGAGTGGCTACAGCACTAATCACTGTCACCATGTCACCTTCATCCAGTGATAACAGGTCATAAGGCTACTCAACCGCCACTCTTAATGGCAACTACATGAGCATTTCTTACAGCATATACACTGCCTGATGTTACGTTAAATGTATAATATTATATTCACTATCTTTATTTTGGGGAAATTGTGAGAAACCAAAGAGATTCTTTCAGTACTTTAGTAATGAAAAAATAGTCAAGAAGGAGGTGAAGTAAATTAGGAATGGTAAGTGCAAACTAAAATATATACAGACAGTGAAAGAGCAAATGCTGTAAATCTGATTTTTTTAAACACAACAACCACTCTACAGTTGCAGGGACTATTAAGGAGATATACACAGTGACTTACTGTACAAATTATAGAGAGACAAGTTCTGTTTACGTCAAAAAGGCTGAAATCAAACTAACAGCTGGGTCCAGATAACACTTATCCTAGAGTGCTTAAGAAGATTATGAAGTCCACATATAATCCCTTGGTGCATGTTCTTAGAAATCACTGCACACTGGTGAAATTGATGTTTGGAAACTAGCAAATGTCCTATTGCATAAAAAGGTGGTCAGGCCAATCCAAGCAATTCTAGACAATTAAGTTTTACATGCATTACATGTAAATTAATAAAAGCAATTATCAAGGAAAAGATCACATGGCAAGAACAGGCATTATTAGTATCTAGTCAACCTGGGTTTAGATGTGGTAGACTGGTTTCACTATTGTGCTGGAATTCTATGAGAAAGCAGCAAAAGCATACAATAGGAAAGGTACATATGTTATTGATTTTCAAAAGTGTTTTGATAAGGTGCCACCTGAAAGTCTGGTGTATAGATGGGTGCAAACTTGGCTTAAACACAAGAAGCAATGGTTTAAGGTATGAGAAACATTTTAGGTGATGTTAAAAGTGGTGTACTCAAGGATCAGCACTGGGACTGCTGCTTTTTTAATATACACAAATGACTTTAACAGAAATATAAATTACAAGATGGTTAAATATGCAGATGACACTAGACTAGAATGAATGATACAGTATATAATCTGGAATCAGCAACATCATTACATGTAGACCTGAACAGAATTCAAACTTGGAAAAAATTGTGGGAAATGAAGCTGAATGTAAATAAAAGTAAATGTAAAGTATTACCTGTATTTAGTAAAAATGTTAGGTTTAAATACATTATTGGAGGTCTTGGGAGTCATAGTGGACTAATCACTTTATATATTTAGACTGTGTACAAAATCCATTAAAAGCAGTAGGGTGCTAGTCTCATCTGTTTTGGGAGATGGACGTCTGAGACAGAACTCCATTAGCAGATGTGTCATTTTACTTTTTTTTAGCATCTGGAGGTATCCTGTATTTAGTCAACCCAAGGGACTTTGATTACAGCATATGCAAGTATATATAAGCATGATTGGCAGATAAAAACTCAAAAAGAAATGGAAAAGACAGCTAAAGCTTAATCTAAATCTAAACAGGCCTCAAGTTCAAGTTCAAGATACAGCCTGGTAAAAACTTATCAGGAACAGATACGAGAAAGAATGGATCTCCCAAAATCTGACACCACAGCATTGCCTCCAGCTCAGAGCGAAAGTGTGAGTGAGTCGGGGCAGGAGACTTCGTTGATTCCAGAAGGTTCATTGAAACTGAAAATGGCCTTATTTTTTGTGCTGTCAACTACCCACTGTGTTATGTAGCGGAAGAACGTGGAAGTTGGTGTATGCACAGACTTATGCATCTGGATTTTTTTCTGCATACGCACATTTCTGCTTTTGTCCGTACGCCAAGTTTTAGTGTGAATTCTACGCACGGCATTATAAATGAGGCCCCAGGTCCTGATGGCTACACTGCTGAATTTTATAAAAAAATTAGCAAAATACCCGCGCTTCGCAGCAGAGAAGTAGTGTGTTAAAGAGGTTATGTAAACATATATATACATATACATATATACATATATATACATATCTACATATACACATATCTACATATACATATATATATATACATATACACATCCACATATATATACATATATATATACACACATACATAAACACACACATATACATATATACATACATACCTAGTGCGTTGTAACACAGGCTGTGATTGTTACATGGGAGGGAGACGACAAATCACAGCTTCCCGCTTTCTAATCGGGCCTGTGATTGGTGCTTTGATGGATGCCCAGATCCCACAGTATGTCCCCTTAGGAGAGGCGTTAGGCAAGTGTAATTGAATAGCGGTGCTGCAAGTTTAGCTTTACACCTGTTTTTAAGGCTTATTGACTGAAAGGGGCTTTCATGAAAAAACTTAGGGCTTTGCTACAGGATACACCCTCCACAAGTTAAGGAAGTAAAAATAAAGGTATATATTTCTGTTTTATTTAAACCTTTTAAGTTTGTATGCGGGCAGTATGGTGGTGCAGTGAAAGGTGCCAGTTAGGAGACCCGGGTTCGCTTCCCTGCGTGAAGTTTGAATGTTCTCCCCGTGTCTGTCTGGGTTTCCTCCGGGTACTCCGGTTTCCTCCCACAGTCCAAAGACATGCAGGTTAGGTGCATTGGCGATTCTAAATTGTCCCTGGTGTGTGGGTGTGTGCACCCTGCGGTGGGCTGGCACCTTGCCCGGGGTTTGTTTCCTGCCTTGTGCCCTGTGTTGGCAGGGATTGGCTCATGTATTTAGGATATAGCGGGTTGGATAATGGATGGATGGACATTTGTATACATAGCCCCAGTTGCCCGTTTTTGTTTTTTTTTCATTCTTCAGTAATATTTCAGCAAACCCGGAGCTTGTCAGTTCAAATCCTGGTACTGACACCACTGCGTGACCCTGAGGAAGTCACTTCACCTGCCTGTGCTGCAAAAAACAAAAGTAATGTAACAAATTGAACCTTAGATGTTGCAAGTTGCTGGAACAATGGCATAAGTCAAATAGATAAATATGTATTATACACATAGGAACTATTCATTTATTTTCAGTTAAGTCATCTGCAGCAAACCTTTATAAATGAGGGTTTCTCCTTTTTAGATAGTGCAAACTGTTTCTTCTTCATTGAGGTTTTCTCTTGGAGAGCTTTTTTCATTTCATTGAAAATTAAAGCAGCAGCTGCCAAAATATGTAGCTTTCTTATTAATTTTTCAACATTGTGTAAAATAACTATAAAGTAACATAAAAGGTTTAAATACTCGTTATCCTTTTACACTAAAATATTACTAAAGAGATACAAAAAAAGTAAAATGCATATGTTGTTTTTCTTTAAGGAGATTAAATATTACTGAAGAAAAAAAAAAAACCTAAAACAGCCAAATGGGGCTATGCATACGAACTTAAAAGGTTTAAATAAAACAGAAATATATACCTTTTATTTTTACTTCCTTAACTTGTGGAGGGTGTATCTTGTAGCAAAGCCCTAAGTTTTTTCATTAAAGCCCGTTTCAGTCAATAAGTCTTAAAAAGAGGTGTAAAGATATTGACAATAAGCTATGCAAACCCACCAAGACATGCAATCGTTTAAATCAAGGCGCGAGTCAAAAAATACCATCCGATACTATTAGTTAACGATTAACACATTTCTATATGTATTGTAAGCATACAATACAAATGATAATATGTTGCGCTTATTAATCTGGTGTACCGACATTTTTGCGCGTTTAATGGCTGAAATCTAACGTGGTTTGTGCCCTTCAGAATGAAAACAGTTTGCATTTACCTTTTTAATAAAAAGCGAGCTTTTAAGCCTGAGAAATCACTCCGTAAATGCACACGTTTAATTCTTTATCACTTCAAACAACTGAACTATCCAGAACATTTCAGGCATACATCCAGCATTCAAACTATGTATAAAAAGCACAACTGTTAAAGGAATTCAGCATTTCTTAATTGAAAATGTTCCTTTAATCCTCAACATGTCTCAATGAGTCGTTCCGGTGGTTTTACTTGACATTTTGATATTCTGGTTAATTGTGTTTGCAGTTGAGATGTTCTTTCCTGATTTATACTTGTTTTCTCGTTAATATTTGTTTCGCTGGTGTTAGTGTTCTGATTAGAGGTTATTGGTCCTTTGATGTCTTGACGGTTTCTTCTGAGAACAGCTCCTATTATGCAATTCCATCACATACTGGTCTATTGTTTCTCCGCTTTTCTGGAAACAAGTAAAAAAACTTGTGCCGCTCAAACGTCACATTGCGCTTTGGGTTGCAATACGTTTCGAATTTTTCAACTATTTTGTTCAATTTCATATTGTCTCCATCTTCTTCAAACTAAAAATTGTTATACACCTCTAGCGCCTTTTCGTCAATTACATGTAGAAGCATAGACGCTTTCATTTTTTCACTTTTCCTATCTGCTTCAATCGCAGCAAGATACAACTCGAATCTCTGTTTAAATCTTTTCCAATTTTCAGCTACATTTCCCTTTAACTGGAGATTTGGTGGGGGCTGTAATCCTAACATAATTTTTTTTCTCTTTTGCTAGAACGTCTTAGCGCTTTCTGATCACATTTTCGGGTTACTCACAAACACGCGACTCGTTCAAAAGCTGAACCTCTTCTTCAGATTCCTCTTCCAATCCGCCACTTCTGACACCATGTAGTGATCTTGTTAGGTTCGTAGTTTAATCAATACACAGGATTGAAAGATATAATAACTTTTTAATAGACAGACTTTAGAGACATTTACTGTACGAGTTACTAATCGTTCTTTAGTTCACGCCCATTCTCCTACTTGCATCTGCATTCACAGGCATTACTAATCATTCTGTAAGTATCCCTTAATAGACCTTACTAATCAACTATCATTACAAAATCCAACGTGGTTTGTACCCTTCAGAATGAAAACAGTTAGCATTTACCTTTTTAATAAAAGGCGAGCTTTTAAGCCGGAGAAATCACCCCGTAAATGCACACGTTTAATTGCACATGTGTGAATATGTATGCTTACACAGTATTAAAAGACACTCAAAAATTAACGTCATTTACCTTCATTCCCGCGTTTGACTCGTGCTGTAAATCTCTTCCTTGTTTTTAGTTCAAGTGATTACGTAGGAGGCGTGATGGCGCGATACGTGACTCCGCCTCCTCCATTAGAGTATATGGACTAAAAACAGGTTCCAGTTATGACCACTACACGTAGAATTTTGAAATGAAACCTGCCTAACTTTTGTAAGTAAGCTGTAAGGAATGAGCCTGCCAAATTTCAGCCTTCCACCTACACGGGAAGTTGGAGAATTAGTGATGAGTGAGTGAGTCAGTCAGTCAGTCAGTGAGTCAGTCAGTCAGTGAGTCAGTGAGGGCTTTGCCTTTTATTAATTAGTATAGATTTAAATCAAGTTAGCTCCCCTTTTATTAGCAACTTTTATAAGCCATAGACAATAAAATTCTACCTCAAACTTTTCGCCAAGTATTAATTACCATTTTTCCTAAGAAAAATAAGGACTTATTACAATGTGCACCATACAGACCAATCTCACTTCTGAATAATGATGTTAAAATACTCTCCAAAGACCTAACTAGAAGGATTGAGAAAATGCTCCCTTCAGTAATATTACAAGACAGTAATCAATAAGGCAGCCATGCACAGAATTTGCTCTAGCTCCATATGTGCAAAACATTCAATTATTCAAATTAAAATTTTTTATCAAGCACGTCTATCTTGTTTAAAATTGTCCAAAATCTTTCCAGAGCAAGATCCAACCTGCAATTGTTGCAATCAAGTTCCAGCTTCATTAGGCCACATGTTTTGGGCTTGTACCAAATTAACATCATTCTGGACAAAAATTTTGAAATGCCTATCAGACAGCATTGGTGTCACAATCCCTCCTAATCCACTAAGAGCTGTGTTTGGTGTACTCCCAGATGGGCTTAAAGTGGAGAAGGACAAACAATCCATAATTGCCTTTACTTCACTATTGGCACGTAGACTTATCTTGCTCAACTGGAAGAATCCTAACCCACCTCTTTTAAGTCAGTGGATAACTGATGTTCTATACTATTTGAAATTGGAAAAAAATAAAATTTTCACTTAGAGGATTTGTTCAAAACTTTTTTAAAACCTGGCAGGATCTAATCAATAATATTTTAGATTTAGCACTTATATTGGGGAGAAAGACTCCTTTCCCTCTATACTGCTCTCAAAAGTTTTACTCTGGCTGTTGACCTTTCCCTCTTTCTCATGGGTGGGGGTTGAATTGAATTTAGTTTTGTCAAATTTGACTTGATTGTATGGAATGTTACATGCTTTAAATAAAGTCAATAAAAGTTAAAAAAAAGTATTAGTGTGTTAGGACATAGGCTGATTTCAAGGTCTGAGCTATGCTGAAGAAGTTGTATTTTTTTACTTCAAGCAAAAGCAGTAATAAAAGTATTAGGATATGTTTAGATGTTTTATTGTGGGCTTATGGAGATTAAAGTTAATATATAATAATCTTTTACAATTTATTGCAAATTATTTATATATATTATATTATATATATATATATTTTTTTTTTGTGAAGACCAGGGGCCTCAACCTGATGCAAACAGGAAACGACACCAGTTAAGTCCAACACAAAGCCTTTTATTCAGGGAAAGGCACCCTGACTCAGAACAGTCTCCCAGGACTGATACCAACAGTCAAAAACACAGTAAAACTTCATCCCTTTCCTCCAGTTCCTTGCAGCCTCCTTCCTTCTCCACAGGCAAGCTTCACAAGTGTTGTGCTCTGACTCTGGCTTCCCTCAAACATTTTTATCCGTGCAAATATTTCTGACCAGAATCAAATCATACTATTAGTTCTCTACAGGCAAAGTTTCTCAAAATCCTAACAGGGTGTGTAAAGCATTTCTGATTTGGAGGTTAGGCATCCCAAACTGAATTCCCTAAATTAAACCTTGCCCATCATACAAGGGTAGCAAAAAAACAAACTGAATACTGAATCAACAGTACATAAAGAGGTAGGAAATCTGAGCCAAGTAACAACTGGAATCATTTTGTGCCTTTTAAAAATTTTCAGAACATTTCCATTACTCTTGACTTTAATTGCTGACTCTCCCCAGCTCTTGTGCTAGCAGGTGGTCAGACTTTTTTTTGGAAAAATAATTCTTTTTTTGCAATTGGTAATAATTGACATTGGAGAGAAGAGGGCTATCAACCACACTGAGTGAAATGAATTATGAGCCCCTTCATAAATGATGGCCTTGGCTTGTACTCAGTGACAGTCTTCTGTGTCTTTGATAAGCGAGCTGATACCATTGAGCTATATGAGCCTCCCATTGAGTGTTTCTAAAGTTATGTTATAATTGAGCTTACTAGGAATCCATCAAGCTGCATATTAATGTGTGAGAAAAATCTTGCACAGCAAAGTTGCATGGTGTTTGGTATTACCATGATGAACTGATTTAGTTCCAAGATGTAATCAGGATGGTTTCCCTCTTGTGTGCATAAGCTTGTTACCTTCTTTGTCTTCATATTGGTTTCTTCCATGAGCGTCATCACATGGTAAAAAGATATGCTTTCCAATGACAAAACTCTAAATTCCTTGAGTGAAAGAAAACAGTAATGAAAATGTAATGTACCCAATCCTTTCATCTTTTTAGTCAAGGGGCATCCTGGTAAGACTGACTTCAAGGCAAAAGCCAGCCCTGCATGGAGCTTCAATTCATTGCACACTCTAGAAATCTTATTTACAGCACGTCATGTAGGGATGCTAAAAAGAGTTCAGGCCGGTTGTCTTTGTAGCCAAGGAATAACCATTCCTGATCCAAGGAGTGATCATATGTCTTACTTTAAATGCTGATTTCACTGAGTTTAGAGCCGGGTGGTCATGAGGTTTATGGGCTCAATTTAGGAGATTAAGTAAGACCAAGGGAAACCATGAAGTGAATGGAACAACAAGGTCATGATCGAGGCACAGTGCTATGGACATTGAGCAAATATATTGCTATAGAACACTCTTTATTTCAGGCACAAATTTACACATTACCTGTAATAATCTTTCCAAGCTACTGGAAATAAAAAATTAATTTATACATTACTGTCTAATCTTTGATAAATGCTAATACTGTTTATATTGAAGCAATTTATCTTTGTCTGTGTCTGTTAACCATGAAATAGGTCTTTTATGTGCTCTGCAGTCATGTCATGTTGGACCTGACATTATACAAAAAAATCTACACCTACAGTACAACATAAATTGTAGTTCCATATAAAAAGTAATTTATTTCCAGTTTTTAGCTTTGACAAACTAGTTTGTTACTTTTGAAGCATACCTGGGATCAATGCCTTACTGCAGGATGAAACATCTTGTAATACATTTGGAGGCATTTGCTTGAACTTCAGCAGATAAGATGATTCTCCTCTCTTTCAGAATTCATTTTGTTACTACCATCAGCAGTTACATCACTTAGGATAAGTGTACTAATACCCATGCTAGCCATACATGCCTAGGCCATAACAACACCACCACCAAGTTTCACAGATGAGGTGGTATTTTTTGGATCTTGCACAGTCCCTTTTTGCCTCCACATGTTCCTTTTGCCATCATTCTGATACAGATTCATCTTGGTCTCATCTTCCACAAGCCTCTTTTCCAGAATTCAGCAGGTTCTTTTATGTACTTCTTGGCACAATATAATCCAGCCATCCTGTTTCTGTAGCTAGCTTGTAGTTTGCAACTCTTAGCATAGCCTCTGCATTTCTGATCATGAGATCTTCTGTGGATGGAAGTCATTGACAAATCCGCACTTGCCTCCTGAAAAGTGTTTCTGATTTGTGGAACAGATATTTGGGGATTTTTCTTCATTATGGTGAGAATTCCTTTGTCGTCAGCAGTGCTGGTCTTCCTTGGCCTAACAGTCTCTTTGCAATTACTAAGCTCACCAGTATGCTCTTTGTTCTTAATAATGTTCTACAGAGTTAATGTTTTCAATCCTAAGGTTTAGCCAATGTCACTTAGTGTTTCACTTTTGCTTTTGAACCTCATAAAGGCTTATTTAATTTTATTTGGTACAATTCTGGCTCTTATGTTGACAAATGGCAAAGAAGCAAGACTAGATAGCTAAAGTTCTCTAATGTAGGAGTTAAACACATATGAATGATCTAAATATTATGATGCCCTGAATTTTTGGGGGGTATGATAAGTTGTCTGTGGCGCTGTGCTGATTTTAAATAGCAGGCTCTAGTTGGACGCAAGTATGCTTCGCTCAGGGGACGGCTGGGGGGTGCCTGCCTGATCGTGAAGACAGGTGCAAGTGAGCGTGTCAGGCAGGTGTCTCATTAATTCCTTGGACGGAGTGGCATATTCGCATCTGTGCCCCATGAGGAGCATTAGTTTAAGAGGACCCTACACAGGACGGAATGGGAGGAAAAAGAAACAAGTGAGAGCGAGAGTGCGTGTGTGTATATCATGAGAACAGCATCACAGAGAGCAGCAAGAGGAGCCAAGCATCATGAGAGTGAGGCGGCACTGTCATAGGCCCGTGAGCATTAGTGCTCTAGGGTCAGATCGTCCCCAATGATTAATTGTTGAGGAGTGGGAATGATTGAGGTGGTGCCCTACCCCAGGGATCTGAGGTACTCCAGGGTTGTGAGAAGGAAGGCGGGAGGTCAACCAACCCTGGGCGGTCTGGCTGGCTTCACTTAGAGGCAGCAAAGATGGGGTGGACCGCGGCTGCATGTGTCTCCACCGGCTGAGTGAGCAATGGGTGAGCTGGGGAGATGGAATTGGAGAGGTTCTGGGCTTGTCTTACTGAATATTAAGGACCCAATGACTGTTTAATTTAATCTCGTTTTAATCTGGATTTTTAACTCATGGGCAATCACCGTTTTAAAGGATTATTTATTGTAGTATTTTACAGTTTTGAGCACTGCCCTGTGTTTTGAACACTATTTTGATTTTTGATTGTTTTTAATAAAAGCACTTGAGCACTTTTGCACCAGCCCCTTGCTTTGTGTGTTGTATCCTCATTCGGTGGCTCATCCTTCAGGTAAGTTATTGGCGGTAGCAAGTTTAAGAGGCTCCCCGGAAGGACCTGATAGCAGGGGGCCGACCAGCAGCATTATAGGGGGGGTGTTATGTATAACAGGTGAAGTAATTTCTACATGGTGAAGCCATAAAAATACTCAGTAATCAAATATTAGAATGTGCTATTTAATCACATTTGATTACAAATTTAAAGTCATGGAGAACAGAGTCCATCCCAGGAAAAATGAATCGATGTGCCAAACATTGGCTGGTTCAATTTGGATTTACAAACAACAAAACACACATCTTTGGAATGTGGGAGGAAAACCTGAACAAAGTTAACAAAGAAACAGGAAGAACAAGTAAACCCTGCATAGGCAGCATCCATGCATGTGATTCAAACCCAGGACATTCAGTCTATGAGTTAGCGCTTGCCATTACACCTCCATGTTAACCATCTTCTTATTAATAATTGTAAAATTAATATATGTAATATTGAGTGGCTCAAGAGAACTTTTGTGGCTTGTGTGGATGACTGATATTGGAACATCTGAATTAAAAACAAAGAAAAACATCAGAAGTGGATTTTAGTATGCTGCTACTTGATGCAGCTGAACCAAAGGCTTACTCTTGGGAAATATCATAATGGAGTCTGATGATTAACTACTGCATGTCTAATTATTAATCAGACTTGTTTTAAGATATCACATCTAAATTGTGCTTGATCATCAGGAATTAAACAGAAGATATTTGTATGACAGCTTAAGATTAATTGTGATATTGAGTATCATCCACATACAAAAGCAGTACAGTTCTGTGCTCTTCAAAGTGAATGCACTAGAATATTCAGATGCGACTTGATGCAATGTTTTTGTGTCGTATGTTTAACTGGGTTCTCTTTATCTAATTTTAGGACCTGCATAAAACTCACAGAGCTGATTTCTGTAAGCCTACCACCATTTCTAATGGAACCTACCAAATAACAATTTAATGTTATATTTTTAACTTAATACATGGTAACAGACAAAACAAATTGCACCACACATTTTATGGGGACTCACTATGGTCTTAGCAACAGTAAATGTGGCCAGGTAAGGTTCTATTAGTATTGTTAGTTTTGTTATCTGTGTCTGTGCTGGAGAAAAGATTAGCAGTATTCATTGGAATAGCAACATTTGATTGTCAACCTGTATGTCTGATTTGGCTTCTTCAGGATGACACATGGGGGATCCGTGTTTGGTGAAAATCAAATCTTTCAATCCAGCATAAGAATTTTACCCTATCTGTGAAACATGGTGGTGGCAGTATCATGGTTTGAGCCTGTTTTGCTGCCTTTGGACCAGTATGGCTTGCCATTATTGATGGAGCTGTGAATTCTGAATTATACTAGCAAAACAAGTAAAACCCAAGAGAAAGTAGAAAGTTACTGAAAGCAAAGGTTCATACACATTTTCACACAGAAATATGCAGTATTGGATTATTTTCCATAGTAAATCAATAATCAAATACAATTTTTCTCATTTCATTTTGTTTCATTTGTTTAATTGGGATTTCCTTATCTAGTTTTAGGACTTGCGTAAAATCTAATTACATTTCAGGTGATACTTATACAGAAATAGAGAAAACTGTAAAGGGATTACAAACTTTCTAGCACAGCTATTCTACTGGTTCTGTGCAAAAATCAAAATCAACAAATCCTTCTTTCTGTACTCCTGAGGCTGTCATCAGTATTTTCGATTATAAAGAAAGAAGTCCTTATAAGTTGATGCAGCAATTATTACAGAACCAAGGTGTGTCGTGAAATTAATATCGGCATGTACTCCATTATTTAAAGGCCTTTTATTGTACACCCACCAATGTTACAAAGAAGGTACAGAGAGATGCTTCCTCACATTATACAATGTAAAGGACAACATGGATTTGATGAATTGTAAAGCTAATGACAGATGAACGATGTGATTGGATACGAATTCTGACATTACTGTTCCCTTTCTCATTAGGGATTTCAGTATAATGGAAGTACAGAAGCAGTCTGTCTCACAGGGCCATGGATTCCAGGAGTGTGCTAAGTGGCAGTATCCCCTGTGGCACAGCTCCCATTGGGACACTCACATCGGAGTTGTAGTTCTGGATGGCAGATCTGATGGCGTTCATGGGTGCCACTATGGGGGAGCTGTTGAGAGAAATCTCCACTATCAGCTGGAGGTTCTGCCTGACCCAAGATTGCTTCCTAGCTTTGTTGCTGATGTGTTGGTAGTATTCTGTGGGCTGGCCTAAAAAATAGCAATCTGAATAACCAATTGGAGGAGGATGAAGCAACTCTAGGGTAGAGGCAGTGCAGAAGAGAAAGAAAGAAAGAAAGAAAGAAAGAAAGAAAGAAAGAAAGAAAGAAAGAAAGAAAGAAAGAAAGAAAGAAAGAAAGAAAGAAAGAAGTATACTAGTTGTTGCTTTGCTTTGTGGAGTGCTAAACAAATAAAGAGTCTTTTTAACCGGGACCTTGGGTTTGAATCAATTGGGTCTGGAGTTTTTGGGACCTGAGACTTGCCCCCATTGGTCACAGTAGTTTATAACAAAATCTGTGTTGTCACACACATATGAATAGGAGGCAGCTGAAGGGCTTGGAGAATAATGGTAACACATCTGCCCAGTTGGTGGCGGGGTGCACTAACACTCTTTCTAAGTTCCCTGCAGACCTTTTCCAGCAAATCCCACCAGGAGCCACTGCCTCGACTCAGGACATGCCACTTCTGGTCCCGGCCCCGAGGACATCATCACTTCCCCAGACTACCTATAAATCCTCACTCCCTTCCTCTGGACTGCAGTTCTGTTCTGGACTCTGTCTTGTAAACATTACTCGCTACCAAACCTTTTACTTTTGCAGCCAGGAACACATTATACGGGTGGATGGCAAAAAACTTTACAATGTCTTGGGTCTCTTCATGTCACAGTGGCATAGTCGGCAGGATGATGTCCTGGGACAGAAACAGGGACAGAACCCTAAAACAACCCAGGTAGGAAAGTACCGGGGAAGAGTTTCTGGACGGGGAGTGCATTGAAGGGTCAGGAAAGACCCGGTGCAGGCTCCGCTCCACAAGGGCAAACCCGGGCTTAAGCCCTATCTGGTAGAGAGTGTAGAAGGGACCCACAGGCCTGGGCTGGTTTCTGGGGAGGACGCAAAAGGGGCTCATTATGCTCTCCTGGGTGGGAGAGCTGAGCAGCCCAATCGGGACCAAGGTCCCTGATAAGGATGGATTTTCCCCAGCCAGCAGGTGAAGGGACTACAATACTGGGAGTTCGATCCAAAGAGATCACTCCCTGAGTAAGCTATGGCTCTCTGGGAGCAGGTTAGTCTGTGGCTACGGCCATTTGATTTGATCCCCATACAAATTGTGCAGCAGGTTGCCTGCTTTTTGCTGCTGCAGCATCTACCCCATGACTTTGCCCAGCCAGACTGGGGTGACTTCCACTACATGGAGGAGCTTATATGGCTCATAAAGACCCCAGGGCCGGCCTCAAAACCTGGGGGGGCAGAACGACCCTTTAGTGGAATCCATGGGAGCTACATCCCAATTAAGAAGTCCTTCCCGCACAATCCGGAGCCTGCTCCGAAGTCCCAGGACCGCCTAGCATGCAATCTGTCTGGGAACAAGGCGGACTGCAGGGGGGGCACGGGGATATTGTTTGTGTGCCCTCTGGCGGCTACCCATACTGGGGAGGTATCTCATTAATGGGTATAAAGTGACGGCCTTATTTGACTCTGGCAGTAACGTGTCCATCGTTGCTCGCCGTTATGTTTTACCGCGACAGTAGATTAAACAAAACACCAGTCTTAGGTGTATACACGGAAACATCCACGTGTATAAATCCGCCCGGTGTTACATTTGTCAAGGAGGAACCCTTAAAAGACTCACCGTGGTGGTTCTTCCCGATCCACCTTTTCCTGTAATCCTAGGGTGGGACTGGTCTGATAGTAAATGCGGTAGACTATTGAGTATTCCCGAACAAGCTTTGGGCCTAGTAGTAGATGAGAAAGACTGTATAAACAGCCGGCAGAGAGTGAGACTGAGGGCCAAGAGGGTGACGTAGAAACTCCTGGACCATCAAGGGCCGCTATGTCATCTACTACCGCCCCGGCAGCTCGGGAGGAATCTCCGCCCCTTGAGGTCAGACCGGACCCTCTCTCTGAGTTGCACTTTCAGTTTAAAGCGACGCCGGCTTCTTTCAAGAGAAAACAATGGAATGACGACTCTCTGAAACATGCAAAGAATGCAGTGGTTCTCGTCAATGGCCAAAGCACGCATCAGCCCATGTCACAGGGACCTTGCTTTGTTATTGAAAATGACCTATTATATCAGGTCGTGGAGCATGAGGGGAAGGTTGCTGCTAATCCCACGAACCTACCGGCAGCAGGTCTGTGAGTTGGCGAATGCCCACCTTTTTGGAGGCCATCTCGGCTCCGACAAAACATTAGTTTTTCTGACCAGGGATTAATGAGGTGGTTCACCGTTTTTGCATTTCCTGTCCGGAGTGTCAACTGTGGCAAATTCCCAGGAAGGACCGTGCTCCTCTCCCCCTTCCCCTGATTGTTGTTCCTTTTGAACGAATTGGGGTCAATATAATAGGACCCTTGGAACTCAGCCCGGGGACACAAATATATGCTAGTCCTCGTGGATTATGCGACCCGATACCCAGAGGCCGTTCCCTTGTGCTCGGCTACTTCTAAAGCAATCGCACAAGAACTAGTAGGAGTCTTTGCATGAGTGGCATCCCTAGAGAAGTCCTAACGGACCAAGGGACACCTTTTACATCTGAAACATTCAAGGAGACTGCCAAGTTACTGAAGATAAAGCACTTAAAAACCGTAGTGTATCATCCTCAAACTGATGGGTTAGTTGAGAGGTTCAATCAGACTCTCAAGCAGATGCTTCGTAAGATGGTCAACAAGGATGGGGGAAATTGGGATCAACTCTTCCCCCTCGTTCTCTTTGCCTACCGGGAAGTCCACCAAGCCTCTACCTCATATGGAGGAGGTGCAAGCTGCACAGGCCCACCTTTATGACCGTGGCACGACTCTCCGGGAGTTCCGTCCAGGGGATTGGGTCATTGTATTGGTTCCCACCTCTCACTCCCAATTGCTCGCCCATTGGCAGGGCCCTTATGAAATTAAGGAGAGGAAGGGATTGGTGGACTATTTGGTGAAACAACCCAATCGTTGAACAAGCGAGCAGGTGTCACTTCAGTCTCTCTCTGATGATGTCATATCCATTCCAGAACCCACCTACAGAAGACATCATTTCCTATTCTGATCCATCCTCTTCCTGTTTCAGCCGTATCTATAACCCAGTCTCACCCTGTTAGCTCAGTTCTGTTTTGAACTCTGTGTTTGATTTTGATTTGCATTTTTTTCAGTTTACGGGGTGGCCATCCCCAAACCTTTTTACTCCTTCTGCCTTTATCTTTTCACAAGAGATACACAGAATGTGTTAAAGAGGAGATGCGCATAAAGAGTTGGGGTTTCAGGGGGGAAAATCCATGAAATGGTCATTTGGGCAATAGAAATTGGACAACATCCTTAAAAAAATAAGAAAACCTAGTTAATGCCACGTGTGTCTTCCCATGTTTAATCCTTCAAGTGACACCCGGTTCTTGTTTATCTGGATTTTTAAGGTCTTAGGCAGGGTGGAAAATTTTAACCATTTTTTTGGGTGGTCTCCTCTGTTCTAAGGACAGAAATGGAAAAAAGCCATTAACCATGTAACATCCATTCCCTTCCCCAATGCTGCCATAAAGCCAATCTCTGTAAACTTGTCAAGAACAATCATTCGATTATACAAGCATATGATTAAAGACTTAAACACTTAGCCCACCTAAATCCTTAGTGTAAGAATATGCTCCTCTCCGTAAATGTGCCCTTTACCACCTATATGCAGTCGACAGATATTTGCACAAGTGCGGCAGTGCCCTTTTAATCAATATGGAGAAGGAACCTTTTTAAACACTGAGTAGTGAAGAATAGCAAACAAGGTATCTGTTCAGTGGACTGTTTAATGGGAACTGAAACCAATAATCTTGTGAACAGCAGTTCAAAAACTCTGACTTATTATGTTACTGGGTGAATTTATGATTACTTTTTCATTCAACCAAGCATAAACTAATTGCTGTTAGTGCTTTATTACCATGCGTGCTATGTTACTTGATAGCTTTTTTTTCTAACCTCTTTCTTAAAGTATCAGATGCATGTCTGAAAATTAATTAACTGATACATTAACATCAATCTATTCTTCTCCCCATGACATTTTTACATTGCAGTAGCAGCTAGCAGCTAGCAGCTAGCTAGCTATTCGCATAAACTTTATAAACACATTATAACAAGTTCCAGCACAAGCAGCTAGCAGAATTTGAGGTTTTTATGAGAAACTAAAGATAAGTCACTCTACAAATTTGGTTAAAATGAATGTTGATTTACAGTAGGTATTGCCAAGGACAGGCTTATTCACACTGACCAAACAGTACTGAGCTAAAAGTGTCACAAATGAGGATCATAAATAAGGCAGGCTAGAGAATTCTCATATTTGTTTCCTTCCTCTGTAGTTCCAAAGACATCAACCAAAAAGAGAATCCATGACCCCCTAGCTGAGTTGACCGAATTGCTCACCTCCATCATGTCATCCATCTTGGAAAATGGCTTCAGAATAAATGGGAGTTGTTAAATGACCTCAGGTGAATGAAGACTCATTTCCACAAGCACATTACAAGTCCTTACTTCACCACAATTAAATGAGGCTTTCCAACTTCTTGTGGTTTTGTTTTACTGTTATGAATGTTTCATGAATAAATAAAACCAAGTGGAATTTTGAGATCTGAGTATTGAAATTGGGAAGCAAAAGTTTAATACTCCATAATAACACTTACAGTATATTTAAAATGTAGATAGATAGATAGATAGATAGATAGATAGATAGATAGATAGATAGATAGATAGATAGATAGATAGATAGATAGATAGATAGATAGATAGATAGATAGATAGATAGATATCCATGTCAGAGGGTCATCCTCCAGGCTCTTTTCAGGTATGTAATACCGCCACAAACACAGGGATCATGGCTGTTAGTAGTCTTGTTTTATCTTTCTTCTACAACGCCAATAAGCCACCTAAGGAGGGCAGTTGAACCCGCCCTTTCCAGTCCATAGAGAATAAAGGTGCAACCATGTGGTAGGAGGTGTCAAATATTGACCAGAGGGGTTGAGATGTCATGATCCCAATACGAAGAAAGTGATCAAATTGACCGTTTGATAGCTGGTGTTAATTATAGCTGCCTCTTTTGTTTTCTGTTTTGATGCCATCGTGCTGTGTTTTGTTCTGTGTTAATAAGTAAATGCGGATTACAGGCTTGGCACTCCAAAATTTCTTACCGTCTGCTGAGCCTTATTCCCTCAGAACCTCACAACAGATAGATGATTCAAGTCAAGCATGTGCGATTAGGGGACTCATCCAATGCTCCTTTGAGGTAAGTTAATACTGTACACCCTGAGATAAGAGAGGGTGCTGTTGCTAACCTCCTCTTCTTTTCCACCTGAAATTTGGAAGGGCACAGTCGAGAAGATGCCGATCTTAGAATTTTTATATATTGTAGCAACCTTCAAGAGGATTGCTGAAATAATAAAATGGTCGATCCTGCTCAGGATAAAGTGTATTTAGAAAATGAGTGGATGGATAATAATAAATAATAATAATACATTTTATTTATATGGCACCTTTCCCATGCTCAAGACACTTACAGAATATATTAAAGAACGGCATATAGCATTGTACAAACCAGATAGATAAATAAAGAAGATTAAGACAGTGAATTCTGAAAAAAAAAAGAAACAGACAACATAATTGATGGTCTAGCACACACACACAGGTTATGTTAGCATCTTGACAGAGAAGTAAACCGAGAGAAGGGTAATAAAGTCAAGTAGAGCTAAAAGCCTTCCTGAACAGATGAGTTTTGAGTTGTTTTTTAAAAGAATTCATGGAGTCAGCTGACGTGATTAATTTTGGTAGGTCATTCCAGAGTCTGGGCGCTATACAGCTGAAGGCCCTGTCACCCATGGAGTGTAGATTAGTGAGGGGCACAACAAGATTGCCAGAATCAGAGGACCTTAGTGGGCGGGCAGGCACATAGTGATGGAGAAGGTCACTGATGTAGTGTGGCGCGAGGTTATTTAAGGCTTTGTAGGTTATTAGTAGGATTTTATATTCGATTCTGTAAGACACAGGGAGCCAGTGAAGACAGAGCAGGATGGGTGTGATGTGCTCGCTGCTGCTGGTTTGAGTAAGGACTCTTGCAGCTGAGTTTTGAATAAGCTGGAGCTGTGATATAAGATTAGAAGGGGCACCTGCCAGTAGAGAATAACAATAATCGATACGGGATGTGATAAAAGCATGGACAAGTTTCTCAGCATTAGAAAAGGAGAGGAAGGAGCGAACACGGGATATGTTACGGAGGTTAACATATGGATGGCTAGAAACGTTCATTCTTCTTTATAGTTTCAATCTAAATGAAAAAGAACAGTGTCTATAAGTTATATGACACAAAGAGAAAGAAATCAGCGATAACCATTTACATTATTGGCTACTATTGGTGTGGCAATGGAGAATGCCCAATTCTGTTAGCGGTGGTGTTTTTGTTGGCCCCAAAGCACGCTGTCTAATTACCATGGTTTCCATGCATTCCATCTTTTCAGTTCCATTCATTTCTTGCTCATTCCCCAAATCAAGGTGTCTTCTCCTGTGAACATCATTGGTTGCATGGAGTCCAGTGAGCTCAGCTCACATTTTCTTTTAGCAGTTTTAATTTGCATAGGCTGCAGGCTGCCACCTGCTGATCTCTGCACAGACAAATGGCAAAAACAAATGCTGTGCCAGTAACTTAATGCTGTAAGATGTGCCACCGCACAGCAGATATAATACAACTAGCCATGTGCGCCCAACTACGTTGCGCGTGTTAAAGTTGTCTGTGAAGGGCTCCCTGTTTAAACGCGGCTGCCAGTCGTGAACTGGGCCCTTCGTCGCACAGCATTATGATTTTTTATAAGGGAAACAAAACAGAACCCTTGGACATTGATTCGATAGGAACGGCCTACTCTGAATCACTGTCTGAATAGTAATTATGTGGTGGTGGAGGAGCATTTCTGCTTCTCTCCGTTCACAGTCCGTCTCATTTTCATGACACTGTCGTTTCCTCTCACGATCTCTTCTCAACCTTTCTCCAATCTCGCAGGTTGCTTTGTGGCAATCCAAAGAGTAAGGAAGAACCAATGCTTCTTTCTTGAACTCCAAACACCGACTGATGGAAAATCACAGAAGTGTGTCTGACTTACCTGTATATACTCTGACTGCTGACTCCAAGTAGTGGGTGAACATTCGATTTGGACGAAGTGCTGCCAACGATGGTCGATAGACACACAAAAAACCTCAGTCTCGACAATGAAGCAGGTGTCGACGCCAGATCTAAACACAGAGTATGGTGTCGACGCCAGATCTAAACACAAAGAGTGGTATCGACAGGGTTTGTAAACAAAAGTAACAACCAAGGTGTTGTGTATTCAGCCAGTACAAACAGCACGTAGTCTCCTTTAGTTCAATCCTCTTTAATCACCACACTCCAACCTCATCCAACGATCCTTCCCCTCACTTCCTCTCCTCCTCCATCACTACTGCCCTCTACTGAACACAGCAGGAACACCACACAAGGCAGTGAATTCGCGGACAAACAAAGATCAAGATCCAAATGAAGATTATATATAAAGATACTGAGACCACTTGCAGACAATAGTCATTCATTCCAGGACCTGCAGCAAATAGAGATCAAACTCTTGTTACATGCTGAACCATGGCTCTGGCTGTTTATTTGTGTGTATTTCACTGCTTTTGTTTGTCCATTAAATGGGTCACCAAGGATGTGTCTGAGCTCTTGAACCTTTGTCCCCCCTGTTTATTATAAAAGAAAATTAATTGCAAAATACAGATGCAAAAGATGTTATAAAAGAAATTGACACCAGTTTTGCATATATGCCAAAACAAAAGGCATGCTGAATTTAAATGTTTTATTATCTTCTGCATGTTCATAATTTCTGCACTACTTTTATGAATTAAGACCTTCCAGTACAAATGAACAGGGAGTTCATTTATAAAGCTTGCATATGCACAAAATGCACAAAATTAGGCTTAAAATGTGCATGTGCACCTTCCATGCAAACGTTCAGATTTATAAAAGAAAACATAACAGGTGAGTGTGCGTATATTTACAGTCACTCTGACCTATGCGCACACAACTTTTCAGAGAAACACAGAAATGATAACGCCCATTGACCAAGTAGGGAAATGTCACCAATTATAATGTGCGTTGACAAACATATTACATCTCAAAAGTGATGAATTTAAGGTACAGACTGTATTTTACTTCCCTTTTAATTTAATTCAATTCCATTTCATTTTAACTTAATATTTTATATTGGCTACCTGTTGTCAGTTCTCAGGGAACTGGCCAACAGATCAGGAATATCTCAGCCAGGCTTCACTCCATCAGGCCCGCTGTACTGGGAGCTATCAACTGACAGGTGAGGCACTACATCCAGTTTTTTTATGGTGTGTGTGTGAAGATTCGTAAAACATGGCGTGTTTTTGCCAACATAAAGAGTCAATTTGCCACATTGTCTAGTCCTCCTAACATAAATGGAGCACTTTACTGCACCCGTACTGCAATAAGGGCACCTAGCAAGAATTAAGCTGTTTTGGTAAACCATGAGCGATGGCATTCCATTAACACACAAGTCATCTGCAAAGCCAAGATGAGATTGACAAACGTCATGATTCAGTGGCTTGGGTCAACTCTGTGATTAATTTATTTAGCTTTGACAAATGCAGTGATACTACACATGTTGGCTGGCTTGTTGGTAAGGTAATAGGCTAAACCCTCACTTTTTCATATGGCCTGTACTATGCATTAACATAATGTCTTGTTATTATATGTGTACTAGAGGCTACCTGCCCAGATGCAGCTCCTTAAAACTTTCCCTGATCTGCAGAATGCAGAGGAGAGGTGCAATAATGCCACGCATGATCTTGCACTCTCATTTGTGAAGCACAGCCAGATACTTTTGAATGCACTTGACGGTGTCTCGTCAGGTTTGAGGTTGCACTACATCCAATGAAATTCTGTAGGATCATGACTGCATATGTACGAGGTTGATCAGCATGCTCCATATATGAATGTTACAAGGTGATGTTCAAATACGCACATTTACATAGTGATTGTGATTTGTAAAGGGGCAATGTGCATACTCCAAATTTGATAAATCGGATTTTTTTTGCTGTTTTCATATTTTCACGTTGGAATCCATGTAAAATTGTATAAATGAGGTGCCAGGTCTTAAAAACATCCATCCATCCATTATCCAACCCGCTATATCCTAACTACAGGGTCACGGGGGTCTGCTGGAGCCAATCCCAGCCAACACAGGGCACAAGGCAGGAAACAAACACCGGGCAGGGCGCCAGCTCACTGCAGGGCACACCCACACCAAGCACACACTAGGGACAATTTAGAATCGCCAATGCACCTAACCTGCATGTCTTTGGACTGTGGGAGGAAACCGGAGTACCCGGAGGGAACCCACACAGACACAGGGATAACATGCAAACCCCACGCAGGGAGGACCCGGGAAGTGAACCTGGGTCTCCTAACTGCGAAGCAGTAGCGCTACCACTGCACCACCGTGCCGCCCTCTTAAAAACATTTGTTTTAAAGTTCCTCCACCCATAAAATTAGGAATGGGTAGAATTGTTTCATTTATAATCACCAGTGAATGACAGCCTTAACAGGTTAGTAAAGTTCAAATGTACACTGCAGTGGAATGATTTTTCCTTATAAACAAGACTGTAACTATAGTAACTGTCAATAATTAAAACTAAAGGTCACATATTTGACTCTGCCTATTGACTGGATTAGGACTGGACGGCTGAGGCAAATCAGTTCAGGCATTGGGCTTTTTACTATTTTTTAATGGGCTGTTATTTTGCACCTCATTATACTAGCTGTAGCAAAACTATTAATTTGTTAGGGAATTTTTAGTTGCATAGTGTAAAGCAGTCCATAAACTAATGGATGCAATTACGTTCATGAATATGTGATTTTCTTAGATAATTGTAGCATGTTATATGAATGCTAAATCAGATTTGCCATTAGTGAAGCAATTTAATAAATGTGAATCCCTTGCCAAATACAACAATAACTGATGATAATTTCCTTGGACAACATAGATACTGTTAGGGCAGTATGGTAATGCAGCGGTTAGTACTCCAATTTCATGGAGCCAGCACCTTAGAAACCATCCTCTGTGTTGAGTTTAGGCGTTCTCTCTGTGTCTCCCTGAGTTTTCTCTGGGTGTTCTGGATTACTTCCCACATTTAAATAGGCACATGTCACAGGTTAATTGGGAGTTTCAATTTATGACTGGCATCCTGTCAAAGGCTACTGCTCAGCAGGGGTCTCCAACTGAGGTCCTGGAGGGCCCCAGTGGCTGAAGGTTTTCATTCTAACCCTTTTCTTAATTAGTGACTTGTTTTTAATGCTAATTAACTTCTTTTGAATTAATTTTTATTGACTTGTTTTTTAAGATTTGTTCCCCTGAATTTCTTCATCGTTCCTCTGAATGGCTTCATTTCTTTACTTAAGTGGCACCCAAGCAGAAATGAAATATGAAGTGAGTGAGCCAACAGAAGACCAACTAAGTCAGGGCCTTCATCTCCAATCAATTTCACTCCAACCAGTTGCTTAATGAGGCGCTGATTCTTGTTGTTAATTAAACCCGTTCTTTAATTCCATGGCCTGTTGCTGCTCTCATTGTGCAATAGCAGACATTTCTGAAATTGTTGATTGTCTCTTTTCTAAGAGCACTGTTAAAATGTTTTGGGGACCTGAGAAGAGCAGCATTCCTGAGACCTTCACCTTTCTTTATTTTCAGACTAGCCGTCCCCCGTGGCTCCATCCGTGTAGCAGTGAAACGGGACAAACTTTAAAAATCAATAAACAAACAGGTACTGCTAGCTAAGCAGACGCAAGGTACACTTCCCCCTCCCCTCGGCCCGCAGCCTCTGTCTCAGATTAGCGTGAATATATTGCTCCTGCAAGCGAAGCATGATTTTTAGCGCAATGACAGAAGTCACAAAATCAATCGGAATGTTCAAGCGAATAATAGAAAAACACCCGATCTAAATCCATTAAGTAGTTCTCTCGTGAAAAGCGGACAGACGTACAGACGCTGGATTTTATAAATATAGAGATATTGTATGATCAACACAGTTTGCTGGTCATGATTTGGCTCATTTTGTATCTCGTTATTGTTTGGCTGCTAATTAAGGAAAAAGAAACAATTAAGGGGTCTGAGTCTTCAAGAGCAAGTCAAGAAAAATTAATTCAAAAGAAGTTAATCAGGAGCAAAAATGAGTTTAAATTAAGAAAAGGGTTAGAATGAAACCCTGTAACCACTGGGGCACTCCAGGACTGGAGTTGGGGACCCCTGGGCTACAGCCAGCCTAGCGGCCAGTGCTGCTGGGATAGGCTCCAAGCCATTTATTACCCTGACCTGAAATAAGTGGGTTTCAGAATATTACGTTTTACTAGGTTTTATAACCGTATATACAGGATCGGAATTGACAGGGACTTTGAAGATGTCACTGTAACTAAATCATTTATTTCAAACTTATGTCACACTGTGCTATAAAAGGCTACTTCTCATTAGTTTAACACAGTTTTATACTTTGGGGCAATTGTGACCAAAATGTCTTATGTAACATTTGTTAAAATGGAGAAACTTAGACAATTAAGCCTGTCACAACCAATTTAAAAGGACGAACAGTTGTATAAACCTATGCTTACCTTGACAGCATTTCTATCCAACTTGTATTTAAGTTGTTAATAAAGAGTTTGCAAAGTACAGATTATTATTTTTTTTCTTTTTCCAATTTAGCTATAGAACCAGATGTAAAATCTAAAAAAGTCAAATCATATCTTAGTATCATAAGATAACTTTGATCCCTCTCAGATCAGTGGTTCCATCTTGTAATATAATTTGTGTGTGATTCTTATTGTGAACTAAATGCTTAATAAAATATTCCTAAATTTAAATTACAGATCTCTTATTCTGCCACCTGTGAAGAATACTGTAAATAAATGACTCAGGTTAATTTCTGAACCCTCTCCAATGCTAATATCATAATGAAAGGACTGTAAGATGAATAATCTTATTATCGTGACCTCAGAGTTTATGGTGCTTCAAGGTTTTCTTTTTATGTCAAAGACATACTTATCAAATTATATGCATGTCTAGAAGCATGATGGCTGCCTAACAGCCTTGCAATCATTGGTTCAATTCACGTTTCCAGGCACAAACTGGTCGACCTCTGTCAGAAAGCTTCTTTTTAACTGTCACTGCTGTTAAACTGTAAAGTCATAGTGCCTTAATTTCAATAATCCTGAAAACTGGATTTCTAAATCTATATGAGGATTATGAGTTATGAAAACTACACACTTCAACTACAAAACAGAGATCTGCAAAATTAAACTCACAAAAATTGTTTTAATTGTGAAGTTATTTTTATTTGCATTCATGAACACAATAAAACATATAATTAGAATGTTTCCATCACATCACATTTAAGTACAAAATTTAAACAAAATTTTAAAAAATGTAACAAATTGGATGTTGTTCTTTGTTCTTGCACCTTGTACCTTTTATATTAGGCTTAGTTTGTGGTTGTTTTAGACCTCTAAATATGTGCTGGACTGCAGCACTACAGGGATACCTGGGCTGATGGCAAGCGTTCTAGGAGGACAGCCTCTCGAAATTTACAGAGAAAAGTTGGGGGATGAGCAGGACAAAGACTTGACTGCTGTGCGGCCAGAGTGGAAAGAGAGGAGTGAGTATTTGTAGGCAAGCGTCAGGCCCTCGGGTCCTCCACCTATTGTCACACACGTGCGATTGGGAGACAGCTGAAGGGCATAAATGATAGCAATTCCACGCCAGACCAGGGGGCGGAGGGGTGCACTGATTGTCTCTCTCAATCTCTTTCAGACCTTCCATGGGAAATCCCGCAGGGTACCGGTGCCACTCACTTACGGTCCCACCAGCGTCACTTCCGGGTCTGGTGCCAATGATGATGTCACTTCCGGTTATGCCCAGATGACGCCATTTCCTTGACTAGCCACCATCTTGTCTCAATAACTTCAGTTTTGTTTTGGACTCCCATCTGTGAACATCTCTATTCAATTTAAACCTCAATTTTGCAGCCCTTGAACAATATACGGGTGGCTGCCCCAAACCTTCATGATATCGAAGATTCATTCTTGTGACACTATAAAACTGGCAAACCCCAGGACCTTGATAGAGAGGCCGAGGCCAGTGGAACAGTAAGAGAAGCAGACAAAGAGGTGCAATTTTTAAAAATGATGCAATAAATACTTCATTAAATAGATACTTGTGCAATAAATACTTCATTCAATAGACACAAACAGTTTAATAACTGCAATGTAAAAAATGTGAAAATAATACATAAATGGTTAAAATGTGTTATGAAAATGCACAATAAAAATCTGATAAAAATACAATTTTGAAAATTACACACATTTTGGGTACTTCACAAAAGAGCCCATTTGGTCCCAACACGCTTTTACTTAGTTAAGCCTTTAATTTTGCTTTGCCATCCTACTCAGTAAAGCTCAGAGGCTCTCTAACATTTAAACAAAATTCCTGCCCATGCAGCAAAACATGCTTACATCTATAAGCAATAACCTAAATGACCTCAGATTCTCGCAGCTTCAAATGACCCAATACTAAATTCTTGCTGGGCTTTTATATGCTTCTCCCTCTACCAGTTGACAAGGGACCTGGTCAACCGTTCTAGTGTGCTAATCTCGCTCAAGCATGCGCACGCTTATAAATCCCTGCTGACTCTCGTGCCCTTGGCGCACGCAGAACGGGCAGACTAGGCAATATGGATCGGGTAGTGACACCCCTGATTCTAATGCCCGACGAAATGCACCTTTTTAATCCACAGATGGCAAACTTCAATAAAGCTGCCAGAAGACTCATTTTTTAAAGCTTTGCTGTACTCTCCCTTCTTAGCAATTTTAAACTATCAGCAGCATGCAAGTTAGAGACTCTAAAAAAAATAAATGCAACTCCCAGAGGGATCATCGAGAAGAGACATCCTCAAGGATGTCCAAAATCCTTCAAAGATGAATGATCCCTTTGCTGTTGACATTGTCCTATACCCCTGCATATGTACCTGAAAGGATGGAGGTATGTGCCAGCTCTCTGCATTCTCAATGCTGAAAACTAATAGATCACAGTTAATTCTGTTCAGCAGGATTCAACAGAGAGAACC
The DNA here is from genome assembly GCF_900747795.2 of Erpetoichthys calabaricus. Lineage (NCBI taxonomy): Eukaryota > Metazoa > Chordata > Cladistia > Polypteriformes > Polypteridae > Erpetoichthys > Erpetoichthys calabaricus. The sequence goes on from NC_041399.2 coordinate 41,682,804, forward strand.
TCTACTGTTCTGCAGAAAGCTGGCAAGGACACATATAAAAATAAACTGCTGTGAAGGGAGTTGCAACCTTACTGCAAGTCTGTGAGACACTCCACATGAGGCTTAAAACCTTTTGGGTCCAGAGAGAAAGCTGAATATTGGTTTTTGTTTGCTTATTTTTGTACTTTGTTGCTCCAAGTGTTCATTTTCTACCTTGTGTGCTTTACTTTGATAGATCAAATGTTTTTTTACACTTCTGCCTCCTTGATGTTTGTTTTGGTAGCACCTCCTGACACCCACAATGGGAATAAGACAAGGGCCTGCATTGTTAAACCTCACAGCTCTACTCATCCATTTCTACCGTATCACAAAAGTATAACCCATAACAAAGTTACTGAAAAAATCCCTTTCTCCTTTTTTTATCAAGTAGATGGTTAATGGCCCATGATCTATGATAATCAATTAGTAAAAGAACAAAGAAAAAATCGGATGCCTATATCAAAATTCTGTGCACTTTATATATTGTTTCATTCATAGTTTTAATATACATGGCTAAAATGAGCTCAAGACTACAAATTGAACTACTTTGTATAGAACTATGTTTTTATGTTCAGTCCAAGGCAGGTTCTCATCTTGTGCTGCCTCCCACAGATGTAAATTCTGGCTGAATCAATGAACGAGTGTTTTTTTAAGAATACGGCAACACATCCAGCATATTCATTACCTCACAAGATCCTAGATGCCAGTCAACATTTAATAATTAAAAAAAAAATCAAACTTTTAATCAAATCTAAATTCATCTGAAATTCTTTCAATGTTGTAAATTTTCAGGCTCATTAAACAGACCCACGCGGAATTTTCTCATTTTCAGTTAGTGCTTACAATACAATAGTTTGTTAATGATGCGTGGTCCTTCATCTCTTTTTCAGTAGGCTATGCTTTACTACAGGATGCCTAACTGGCATGAAGGGATTCTGGCTGGCAAGAGATTGAAAGGAGGAAGAAAGTGCCACAGGCAGCCTGAAGAGAAAAGAGGGAGACATACTGGCAAGAGGAGAAACCAGTGTGGAGGCACAGGAGCACTGATGTCAAGAGCGGCATTTGGGGGTGGCAAGTGGGGTGACCGCTCCAGGCCCCGCACCTAAGGAGGCCCTATCTTTTGAGGTCCGTGTGTCCCGTTCGAGCATATTTGTCATGTTATATTCTCCAGTATATATATACAGTATTTAAGATGCTTCTTAGAGGAACCCTTTTAAAATCCCTCTTCACAGTCAACTTCCGTACATGTACATCTTTGAAAACATTCCATAGTCCACCTTCATCCCCAAAAAAGTTTCGCCAGTATAATCCCTTCCTAAAATAGATATAGCCCATTAGTTGCTGGGTTGGCTTCTCCTATCTATTGTAAAGGACAGCCGGGTTCCATGCCCGGCAGGGATGCCTCTTCTGCATCTGTTCCAGGGGAGCCACCACGGGTAGCTCAATACCTCCCCCGGGACGCTTGGTGGCAGCCTCCCTGGCAGATGATGATTCCCCAGCCTGGCGCATGGCTCCAATGGACATGGAGTCCTCCACAGCCTGGTTGGGGGCTTGGATGGCCGCCAGGGGGAGCTGCATGGTCTTGGCAGCCCGGCTGGTCAATTTCTCAGCCCCACCCGGAACTGCAATTAGACCCAGGTGATCAAGTACCCGGAATACTTCCGGGTGGGGTATAAAAAAGGCCAACCACGACCAGTGATGAGAGCCAGAATCGGAAGGAAGAGGACAAGGTTACATGGGAGGAGTGGTGGTGCTGAGGTGGAGAGAAGAAGTGTGGTTTGTGTGTTATTTAAGTGCTTGTGGGACTGTGTTGGGCCTGTGGGACACGGGGAAGGCGTGCCACACGGCTGAAGAAAAATAAAAGAAACTGTTTGTGTTACACGTGCCTCTGCCTCAGTCTGTGCCGGGTCGGGCGCTATATAGTGCTCATATTACACAATAGAAAAAGACATTGCATCCAGATTAGACTATGAAGATGTCATCAACGACTTTTCCAATCGGAAGGCAAGAAAAGTGGATTTTCGTCTCTGAACCTAGAAACTGGTAAGAGATTTCATGATGATACCTCTACGTGAATTTCACACTTCCTGTCGAAACACTGGAACTCACATTTTATTTGTAGGCCATAGACGTCTGAATATTAATGCACAAAAACATGTATCGCTAATGATAACTGGCTAACATGACATCAATGTAAGTTATGACTATGACATCCTGCATATCGAGACTCAGAGTATACTTGTAATTTGGGTACTTTTCTAGAAGAGGCCCTGCTAATTTTGCATTTTGCACTCTTGTGGTATTGTAATGAATTATGAATTGTACTTTCTATCTTGCAAAAATTTAGCTGAATACTGTAATGAGAAAATCTGGTGTATGTTAATATTATTTTTATTAAATTTGCATGCAAGTTTATACAGTCCACACATATGGGTAACAGAGTTTGATGTAACCGGCCCCGCATGGGGTTGGTTAGCCCTAGGCCCCGCACACTGCTAAGGCCGCCTCTGTCTGATGTGTAATGATATTCCAGAAATGGAAAGGCAAACCCACATTAGCCTCACAAAACTAAGAGCTACAAATATATGTATTGATTAAAAAAACTAATAAATTATCAAAATTAATGAACTATCAATGAAATATATAAAAAATGGCAGGGAAACTAATTTTAACAAAAAGTTTTCCTACCAATACTAGTAAAAGAGACAGAAGAACAAATAATAACTGACCAAATTAATAATTGTTATTTAGCAGATACCTTTATCCAAGGTGACTTACAAAGCAAGTTATAATACACACAAAAATGATAAAAAGGTGCAAGCATCAAAAGCAACAGATAACTAATAAAACAGAGCAAGAGGAAGTCGTACTACCTCTTCTATATGCGTACAGTAATTGTACCCTCAACTCGACTAAGACAAATATCAGAGTCCTAAACTCTTTTTCAGTACAACAGTGGCTATCCTGTACAAGAGACAGGAAGCTGTTCAAACATATTTCATGAAAATATGCGTTTTCAAAAGATGTCTAAACATGAGTAAATTGCATGCAATTTGAATAGCCAAAGGGAGATTAGTCCAGAGCTTTGGAGCAAGAAAGGAGACGCATTGTCTTGTTGGTGTGTCTGGTAAGAGGAGGGACAATCAGCAGGCAGGCAAAGACAGAGACTTCTGCTAAAAACACATTACTTTAACATGGCTTTCTCATAACTTCATTTTAGTTTAATCCTGATGCTCTGTATATTCAATTAATTATCATAACTATTCATGGTGGCTCTAAAATCTGTACTAATCCCAACTCTCTCTTCTGTTTCTTTTCCTGTTTTTTTGTGGTGGCGACCTGCGCCACCACCACCTAATCAAAGCACCATGATGTTCCTACATTGATGGATCAAAAGTCAGAAGTCTACATGACCATCATCATCAAGTCCTTCCATGAGAACCCTAAATACAAAGAGGACTGTTCATTTATGTTAGGTAGAATGCCCAGAGGGGTCTGGGCGGCCTCATGGTCTGGAACTCCTGCAGATTTTATTTTTTTTCTCCAGCCGTCTGGAGTTTTTTTTGTTTTTTCTGTCCTCCCTGGCCATCAGACCTTACTCTTATTCTATGTTAAATAGTGTTGTCTTATTTTAATTATTACTTTGTCTTTTTTCTCTTTTCTTCATCATCTAAAGCACTTTGAGCTACATTATTTGTATGAAAATGTGCTATATAAATAAATGTTGTTGTCGTTCTTGAAGGGCCATATGGAGAGACTAAAGACTGGAGATACTGAGGAGCAGAACCAATCCAAAGAATCATAGGTCAAGACAAGAGTTTTGAACTCGATCCTTTCAGAAACAGGATGCTGGTGAAGAGATTGAAGCAGGTGAGTAATAGGAGTGAAAAGAAGATCAAAGTAGCTTCATTCTGGAGGAGCTGTGGAAGTTGGATAGCAGTTGAAAGAAACTCCACCAGGTGAGAGTTGGAATAGTCTAGCTGAAAGAAAAACAGTGCCTGAAAATGGAATTGCATGGCATAATTGTTAAGGAAACGTCTTGATTGGGTCACTGAAGGAAATATATTCAGTGGATGAAGGTGAGGAGTTCAGAGCCACACTGAGATTCCTGACAGTGACTGATGGTGAAAGGGTGACATCTTCAAGAGCAATGCTTAGAGTAAGAAGAATCGTATGGCAAGTACAGGATATCTGACTTTTGAAAGGTTAAGTTTAAGGTGATGAGCATCCATCCAGGATGAGATGGTAGAGACACAGCTGGAGATCTGGGCTGAAACCTCTGGGTTGTAAGAGGGATAAGAGAGGAAGAACAGAGTGCAAAGAACAAAGTAAACTGTAACTTAAAGAAACCCTTAATTAACTTACCTCTACACAAGATCTAAATATATAAAACAATACATCAGAACGTGTATCCAACTTGTATCACTAATTTAACCATACAATAAGACAAAGCCAAAAAAGCCATCTTAATAAAAACTATTTTTCTTTTAAGGAAAATGTAAATATACACTCAAAAGTGGGGAGCTGAAGAAGACCGCAGCTGTGTCATGAACTGGAGCCTCCATGAAAGCAAAGAGAGTGTGAGGCCTCCAAAACCCTTCACAAGCTGGGCCAGACCTCCAATGCCTGCCTGGATTAGGCCAAATTCAAAATGGGTTAAACTTCTAATGCCACATGCCTGCTTCAGGCCTTGCAGGCCAAAAAGAGATTTAAGCCTCAAAGTAACTTAAATGCCCCAAAGTCTTCCAAGAGAAGAAGAAACAGGAAAACTTTAGCTTGGAAAGGCAGACTATGAAAAGAATTTTTATAAAAATAAGATTTATTTAGAAAATACCAAAAAAGCAGGAAAAATATTCACAGAGCAAACAGATACAATCCACAAATCAGAATCCTTGGATGAAGCAAATATAATCAGAAAATCAAAACCATGAAAATCCAAACCATGTTATTGTAGTCACAATAAAAATCACAGTGATTTCCATATGAAATTCCTGTCTCCAAGGCCTTTATAGGACTCTTGAGGGTTTCACCCACAAAGAAAACACAACTTACTAAGATTGTTCACCAATACATAATTATATATGAAACCAATAAAAATAACCTAAAGACATGAAAGATAAAAACTTAAACAAAAACTATAATAAATCATAAAATAAACATAACTTAATTTCCATACATGACAAGGTATAAACCAGATGGCAAGAGGCAGGCAGGTATCTTAAACAGACCTCTCAGGTAAATGAAGCCCTACAGTCCAGAACACCTGAGAGTAGTAATTCACTCCAAGATGTCATCCATGCAAATGCACAACAGAAATGAAAGTAAAGGGGCCTAGGAAAAACGAAAAACACTAAATAACACAAAGGCAAGGGAGTAGAAGAAAATAATTGAAGTAAAGAAAAACAAAGAAATAGTGGCATAGCCGAATTTGAGCAATACCCAAGAGAGAAGCAATGTAATGTAAATAGATAGTATGTTAATACAGTTCTATACAGCAGTCAATATAGTTAATATGGTATTTATGCTTAGTGTCATAGATGGCCAGGGCCCTTGTCCACCCGGGACACCTCTGCTATGGAAGGACCAGGGGAGCCAGTGTGGACAGAACACTACCTCCCCTGAAACGCTAGATGGCAGCTCCCCTGAGTGGCTCCTGCAGTGCTTCACATGAGATGGAGTCCGATACAGCCCTTTTGGGATCCAGGGGCACCGCCAGAGTGTGCTGCAGCTGTTCCTGAGCCTGTGTGGGCAGTTCTTCCTCCACACCTGGAAGTGCTGCTGGAAGTGGGGCAATGAGCACCTGAAGCACTTCCGGGTGCCTTATATAAGGGACCAGCAGACAGTACTCAGTGAGTCACAGTCAGGTGGAAGATGGACGAAGCTTGCCGGAGAGGAGTGGAGGAGTAAAGAGAGAGAAGAATTTGTTAGTATTGTGTGCTTTTGTGTTTGTGGGACTGAGTTGTGCCGTTTTCATCAGTGTGCCTCTAGCGTCTGTCTGTGTTGGGGTGGGTGGCTGGCACGCCCCCTAGAGTTGTTACATTAGTTATCTCTAAACATAGACTGCTAAGTAGTTTATTGTATGAGAAACACTAAATGTATAGTACAATTAAGCAGTTTTCCATAGTAAATACAATTTTTAGCATTACTATTCTACAAGTGACTTTCTGTAAGGATGGAAAATTGTTTACTTACTTATTTATATTATTGTAGATTTTATAGATAAATTATAGATAGATTTTTTGCTCAGCTGTATACATAGGACAAACGTCAAAAAAAATCTCAACACGTGTACAGGAACATCGCAACGCCGTCAGAAGAAAGGACGCACTATCTTTGATATATGCACATACTAAATCGACAGGACACACATTCAACTGGGACAACGTAAAAGTAAAATTTAAGGCCAGTACAAAAAGTGCCAGAGAGTTGGCCGAGTCTTGGGTATCAGATGAAAATGCCATCAACAGACACTTGGACATAAACCCAGCATATGCCAACTTAAAAAGGACATATACACAATGATTAAACTATACAACCCCCCCCCCCCCCTTGATCATACTGACTTAGTCACAAACACCCCCCCATCCCCCCCCCATACTGAATGTGTTGCTATATATTGCCTTTGATTCTTGTAAGTCTAAGCATTATCCTCTGATGAAGACCCCTGATAGGGGTTGAAAGCTCAGGAATAAAACCATTTTATGATACGTGATTCGTTTTTTCTCCCTTCGTGGATCTCCAACTGCAAATATGCAAACCGTATCACAGACCTTCTCTTCCATATATATATATATATATATATATATATATATATATATATATATATATATATATTGTGGTGGATTGCCGGCTTTCGATGCCGGTTCTCACCCCCAGGCCGCCAGGAGGAGCCCTCTCAACAGCGTGAACGTCCCCCGAGTTCCAGCAGGGCCTCATGGACTATGAAGTTTTTATACGCAGCCCTGCTGGATACCTTGGGGGCCACCAAGAGTCGCTGTAGAAGGACTCGGAGGCTCTTATGTGCCCTATAACCCGGGAGTATGTCATGGTCACGTGACAGGAAGATACGATGTGCTCCTGGGTTGAAGAAAAGGACTGTTTACCCTGACCCGGAAGGGATAAGGAACTGTGGATGGATTGGACAAGAACACCTCCAGGTCAGGGTGTATAAAAGGACGATGGGAAATCCCAGACGTTGAGCTGAGCTGGGTGGAAGGGTGGCAACGCGTCTGGGAGTGTGGAGGATTATTGATTATTGTGTTTATTATTGATTGATTATTGAGTATTGTGGAGAGGAGGGTGTTTTGTGCACAATTATTATTATTAATAAATCATTATTTGGACTTTTATCTGGTGTCTGACGTCTAGTCTGAGGGTTCAAGGGGTCACGGAGACCTTAATCTGTCACAGTTGGCGTAGTCGGCAGGATTCTCTGGCCGTTGGATTTGGCAGAGGACCTGAATTTAAATAAATTTTACTGTGGACAGAACCCTGAGAAGACAACGTTCAGACACACTGCAACGTCGCCAAAACCTTCCGTTTCCAAGAACGTCATGGGGAAGAAAAAACTTAAGCAGAGCGGCAGCCCAAGTGGAGGTCCCATGTTTAATATGGCCTATGCTCAAGACGAGCCATGGAGCGTTTACACGTCTCGGGAGAAACATCCGGAGGAGGACGACTTCAAAGAGGTATGTGCCGGGGAAGCATTTGAAAACCTTTTTAAAATAACCCATTTTGTCCCGTGCACATACCTCCCAGGTGTCCACCCGGAGACTCTGCGGAAGGCAGGAAAACCTCCTGAAGACGATGGTGTACGCGCATCACTGCCTGAAAATAAAAAGGACTTCCGCATGTCGGGTGCTGGAAAAGGGCACGTGACCACCCCGGAAAGAGTGAGGGAAACAGACAGTACGCGTCCTGATGTTTTTGCCTTCGCCTGTAAAAAGACAGGCTTGACCTGTTCGAAGGAGAAGGGGGAGGCGAGCGAAGCGCCGCTCGACCCACAAAAAGGTAAGGAGGGCCGAGAAATGGCTGATCTGTCTGCCGACAAATTAAAAAAGACAGACCGCAGTCCGCCGAAGAAGGCAACCCGGCCCTCGGACAAAAAAAACTCCAAATCCCAGAAGCCTCCATGAAGCCCGTCAGAGCACGTTCCGACAGCGGGCGTGCTCATTGGCTCCCAGCCGGAGGGTAAGGCTAGTGATTTCTTGGGCATGCCTCCGGCTGAATTAAATAACTTTTTTGATGTGCGCGAGCTGGAGAAGTGGCAACAATACAGAAGATTGTTGGAGAGTTGGGAGCAGCAGCTGAAGCGCCGTTAAAAAAGCTGGATGAATACCTACGGCGGTTTGGTAGAGAGCGTCCCGTGTTATATGATTTGGCGGTACAGGTGGGAAATGCCGGTACCGTATATAATGAAATAGGGACATAGTGTGAAATGGGCCCGCGTTTGATAAGTAGCGGGTGCCAAACCACTGCGAGCCCTAACCACGAGAGTGTGGGATAATGACAGAAGGGGCGGGGGAAGCGCCAATCAAACCGGAGCAGTTGGAAGGTATTGTCTCTCAGGGCGATAAGGTGCTGAAGACGCTGCCTCCTTCTAATAAAAAATCAAAGGGTGTTCAGACAGAAAAAGGGCTCTCTTTTACTAATAGAGAGACCCAAACTGTGGATATACCCCAGATTAAAAGGGCGGTTCAGGGAAATAAAATCTGTGCCGTACAGCATAAAGGGACACAGTGTGATCCAGCACCATGTTTAATTAGTAGCGGGTGTCAAAGCACTGTGAACCCGACAATAGATTGTGGAATGGTGACTGAGTGGTCGGGTGAAGGTCCGATCGAACAGGGACAGCGGTATGAGACGGCTTCCAGGAGCGATACGGACCTCGAGACCCCGACCCACGTGATGAGGGAGTTGTCGCTCGTTACTGGAGGGGCGAAGGAAGTGCCGATCAAACCGGGGCAGCTGAAAAGTGCTGTTACCCGGGGTGAGGTGGTACTAATGACGCCGCCTCCTATAATGCGTAGAACAATGGGCGTGCAAACAGCAAAGAGGCTCTCTCTTTTCCATAGAGAGCCTCACGCTGTGCACAAGCCCCAGAATAAGCAGGAGATCCACAAACTGAAACACGGGTCTCCTGACAAGACAGAGAGAAGGGCTGAGAGCAGCAAAGTGGCCGTAAAACCCTCCTTGGCGGAGGAAAGGGCGGAGCAAACATTGACGGAGTTCCCGAGATGTTTCTGGTCTTGCAGAGGGGGACAACCAGGAGGACATCGTCGGTGTTACAACTGTCATCGGCCGGGCCACGTGTGGCGAAGTTGTCCCCAGAGGACAGGGGAGCGGTGGGACAGAAGATACATCGTTCCCCCAAGGTTCGCTGGGGAGCCTAGACAACGTAGCCAAGGTCCGGCTAACGCATCGTCCTGGAGGAGGACGTCCCTCACGGGGCTGGTCGCTTTGCCCCAGTTGACTTCGCTAAGGGGGGGGAATTGTGGTGGATTGCCGGCTTTCGATGCCGGTTCTCACCCCCAGGCCGCCAGGAGGAGCCCTCCCAACAGCGTGAACGTCCCCCGAGTTCCAGCAGGGCCTCATGGACTATGTAGTTTTTATACGCAGCCCTGCTGGATACCTTGGGGGCCACCAGGAGTCGCTGTAGGAGGACTCGGAGGCTCTTATGTGCCCTATAACCCGGGAGTACGTCATGGTCACGTGACAGGAAGATACAATGTGCTCCCGGGTTGAAGAAAAGGACTGTTTACCCTGACCCGGAAGGGATAAGGAACTGTGGACGGATTGGACAAGAACACCTCCGGGTCAGGGTGTATAAAAGGACGATGGGAAATCCCAGACGTTGAGCTGAGCTGGGTGGAAGGGTGGCAACGCGTCTGGGAGTGTGGAGGATTATTGATTATTGTGTTTATTATTGATTGATTATTGAGTATTGTGGAGAGGAGGGTGTTTTGTGCACAATTATTATTATTAATAAATCATTATTTGGACTTTTATCTGGTGTCTGATGTCTAGTCTGAGGGTTCAAGAGGTCACGGAGACCTTAATCTGTCACAATATACATATATATATGTTTATATACTGTATATATATATATAATATATATATATATATATATATATATATATATATATATATACTGTATATATATTTATAGAGTTAAGCAATGGAGTATCACACGGGTGTATTCATATCTAAAAATACAGGGAATGGTTTGGATTAACACCAGCATTAACCACTCTTTTGTTTCACTTAGATTGGAGGTGATCACCCTGGAGGACAAATGAGGTCACTTGCTGTTTTGCCCCTATCGTCCCATCCCTTCCACTTCCTCCTCTATGAAGACTCCAGCCATGCAGGAAGTCATTGTTGATTTTGGGACCCACTTTAGGAACCCCTTCAGAAGAAGGCAAAACTCTTCCTGAAGACAATAACTTTTGACAGCTTGAGGAGCTGAAACTAATAACTGCTCACTATTGCAAAACCAGTTTTCTTCCTCATTTTCCCACTAGGACATTAAACAAGGCATCTCTTGGAAACTCAAAATCTTTTTCTTTACTTCATATTTGTTCACATTATATATATATATATATATATATATATATATATATAGAAAGAGAGAGAGAGAGAGAGAGAGAGAGAGTAAGAGGTTAGACAGACTACACAGACCACAATAAAGTGTTGGGGCACAACCCAGTGACCCTGTATAATTGGAATGCAGTAATGCAAAGAAAACAAGCAGTAAATTACAAAAAAATTTCTTGAAGAGGCAGGTCCAGGCAGACAGACTTGTGAAGTGATATCAGAGATGTTACACCTGTCAATCATCAGGTCTGCAGTGGGAGGAAGAGAGAAGGCATTAGAACACAGCCCCAACTCCTGGAGCGGTGGGTAAGTCCTTAAGTTGTCCTCTATGCGCATGCACATGACAATATACATTTATATATATATATATATATTTTAAAAAATATATTGTCACACACATGCAATTAGGAGACAACTAAAGGGCCTGAATAATAGCAATTCCATGCCTGACCAGGGGGTGGCAGGGTGCACTAATTGTCTCTTTCATTCCCATACAGACTATTCTCGGGAAATCCTGCCCGGTTCCGGTGTCACCAATGACATCACTTCCAGTTCCGGTGCCGCCAATGACATCACTTCTGGTTCTGGCCCTGATTACATTACTTCCTCTGCTTGTATTTAAAAGCCACCATTTTAAGGCAGCAATTCAGTTCTGTTTTGGACTCATACCTGTGAACATGTCTGTTCAATTTAATCAATTTTGCAGTCAGGAAACATTATACAGGTGGCTGCCCCAACCTTTACAATGACTCTTTGTCATTCATGTGACAATATATTATATGTACAGTGGTACCTTGGTATATGTCTGCTTTGGAATAAGTCCAACTTGATACACGTCCTTTTTGGACACAAAAAAGTTTGCTTGGTATACGACCTTTGTTTGGAATACGACTCGCGTGCTAGAACACAGCACGCTACCCTTGTTTACCTTTCTCGAGACAAAACCACGACTGCCCACGAGCGTCAGTACGGCAGTTGCTAGCATTCAGTGAACAACCTGCGCGCTACCCTTTTTTACCTCTCTCGAGACAAAGCCACGACTGCTCACGAGCGTCAATACGCCAGTTGCTAGCATTCAGTGAAAAACCCGCACTATAACTCTCTGTGAATTTTCACATGGTTTTGTGTTTTTACACGTAAATTTGAATTGATTGTTGAAAAGTATGAACATGGCATGCGTATCCGGGACTTGGCTTCTGCATATCGTATGCTGAGAATGACGGTATCTACGATTGTGAAAAACAAAGACGTTATTAAAAAGTAAAGTGAGGTTAAATTTTCATTTATTTCTTCTAATTGCTTTTGTATTTATGTATTTTAGTATTAAGCAGTGTTTAAATTATTTTATACAACCCCATCAATGTTGTCAGAAGAATGAGTCGGAGACATCACAAAGGTTTGGGGCAGCCACCCGTATAATATGCTCAGCTGCAAATTGCTCTTTTTTATAACAAGAAGTGTATAGATCGGAGTTCAAAACAGAACTGCCTGTACTGAGGCAAGATGGCAGTTTTAAAGGCCCAGAAGGGAAATTACGTCCTCGTTGCAGGAAGTGGGAGTGGTATCCTGGTGTCCAGAAGTGACATCATCCTCGGGGCCATCCAGAGGCGGGATTTCCCGGGACAGGACTGCAAGGGACTGAGAGAGATAGTCAGTACACTCCCTCTGGCCTGGAGTAGAATTACAAGTGTCTAGGCCCTTCAGCCGTTTCCCATGCGCACGTGTGTGCCAATGTATAATATGCCAATAACAATAGGATTTTTTTTCATGGGAACGAGTTAATCATTTTCCCTTTATTTCTTATTGGAAAAATTTGTTTGGTATACATCCCGTTTGGTATAAGTCCAAGGATGTGGAACGGATTAAGGACATATACCGAGGTACTACTGTATATATATATATATATATATATATATATATATATATATATATATATATTACTACATGCATGATAAATACTACTGCTGTGCAAAGTATATACTATATAGAAGCAATACAGTATTAAGTACTATCTCAAAAGTTTACCATTTTTTTAAGTGCACTCCAATAATATGAGGAAGCATTAGCAATGAAACCTTTCAATTAAAATCCCAGATAATAAATGGAAACCAGCTATCAATTTGTGTTAAGCATGAACTAATTCAACATAAAACTATACATTGTAAATACTTTTGTCAATTCTGATTAACCACAATGCACCCAGGTCAAGACTCTTATTGTGACTGCTATTGTCAAGCACCTCATGGGGTCATAGTTTTGGGAATGTCCCATGCTAAAATTTTATTGCAAGAAAATTTTTAATGGAAGGTTTGGTATTTGCAATAATTCATAACTCCCTGTAACATTTCAAAGCCCAATAAAACATCACTAATTTTGCTGAATTACGTTTATGAACTAAAATAAGGCTATTACACCTGTCATAACGTGGTAGGAAAAGGATATAATTTTTGGAACATCTTTGGATTGTGGCAGCCATTAAGTAAAGTGACTTATTGTAGTAGTGAGGTGAGCAGATGAATGAGCCAACCCACATACAAGATGCGTAGTCAGGACCACTGGGGCAATATCTTGTTGAATTCTTTCTGTTTATTTGTGTGCTTCTTTTTGTGTATCACTTGAGCATTTGAGCTAGTAAATGCAAAACAGTAATATCTTCTCAGAGCCGTTCTGACTCATACCTCACTGGTTAAAATCCATTAAATCCATCCTTTAAATATGGTAGCACAAGGTCATATGACAATAAAGATCTATCTATCTATCTATCTATCTATCTATCTATCTATCTATCTATCTATCTATCTATCTATCTATCTATCTATCTATCTATCTATCTATATTTTACATATGGCTTGTTTCTGCTCTGTTTTATGTTTTACTTAATTTGCTATGGAAAATTGGAAATAAAAATGTAGAGAAAAACTTCAGAGCATAAAACTGGAAAAAATTGTTATTCTTTGCCCTCAAATTTAAACTAACGTATGACATGGAATTAATGAGGTCTCACTTTTTCAGCAAAGGAGGTTTAATTGTATGGTGTCACTAGTGCCATGACTCCTCACTTCAAACAGCAGGGCTAAAAGACAAATTCTTTTATTTTTGTGCTCTAGCAGCAAGTCATTATGCTTGACTTAAAGGTATCAAACCATTAGTAACAAAAGACAGAAGTTCAAAATCTAAAAATTTGAATTATAATAATAACAACTGCTTGACGAGGTAATAGCATAAATCAAACACACACCATTATTTCAAAACAAAGAAAAACTATGTGTCTCTGAGATGAGAGCTACATTCTGTCATGATCAGGGTTATGATTTTTTTTTTGTTTGTTTCCAACTGTTTATTATTTATATAAAGTTCCTGGGGATTTTGAAGGTCAAGGAACCTATTGGTACTGTTTATATTTTTGTTGCCATGTGCTCTTACCAGGGTTAAATATGATTCACATTGTCCTGCAGTGCTGTTTTGTTATCCTTATGGATGCCACCATTTTGGGATTGTCCTATTGACGGTTGCTGTTCCAGAGAGTGTGTGATGTGTGATGTCATTACATTGATGGTGTAAAGGTCAGATGTTACACTTCATAAGATTTGGATTCATAAATGAATGACCTTTACAATCTTTCTTAATGCTGGTTGCTGAGTTTAGTTTGTTGTGAAAAAAAGTTTCCTCTGTTTTCAAAGAAGTCATTCATCGAGACCGGAAGAAAATGCAGAACGATTCTTTATTTGCACATAGATATGCACAAATGTCTCAGTCCACGGAGTGAGCAATCAATAAAACAATTCATTCCCTTTTATACTTTCTATTACCATTATCTTATCTAATACATCAAGTCAACTGACTCTTAATATACAGTAGTCTGTCATCTTAGCCAATCAACTACAGCCACCACTAACTTTGTATACAGTACATGTCGATTCTTCCATTATTCTAAATATTGCTTCGTTAATGGGGGTGTCCTACAGGTTCTCCCATTGATCGTATCACTTTTTTAGGTTAGAGGTGTTTGAGCTTTCTCAGTAGTTCATCCTCACTTTTTAAGGGGGTGCTCATTACTCATTTACTTCATTTTATCCTTATTAATTACCTTGATGGTCCCTCTTAAGATGAGGCAACCCTCACGTGCTTAAGCTTTAGTTAACCCTTCAGTTAACTTCAGTCCTTTTCCTTATGCTTTTAATATCCATTTATACAACTTCATTTAAGTATACAGTTGTATTAAATTGCAAAAACTACCATGTTTTGATTAAAACATTTGATTAGAATTCTATAGGTTATGACAACTTTTTCTGTTTTCTGATTACAAATCATTTCTCACATAGTTTTTTTGTTTCTGGCTTCTCCATTTTTGACAAATTACTTACCATACTGTTGTGCTGACCTGGCTATTTGTTTATTTAGTATGACTCTAAAATTTAATATCCAGAACAGTGTCTGTGTAACACTAAACAAAAAATGAAAAAGTAATAAATATAGCCATATATCTTTTATCTATGAAAAATATGTATAATACACAATGTAATAAAAACAGGATTTAGGAAGTTCTCTGCTCTTATTGTAGAAGAGTGTTTTATTATAAATCCATCTGTCCTTAGCAACAGCAAAACAGAAATGTTTACTGTGTATGTGGTGTAGCTATTAAGTGGGGTAGTTAGATGCCAGAATGTATATAATCATTGTACAGTTTGGGATTAGGTAGATATTGGTTATGGACAATTACAAGAATACACTTTCATTCAAGTTATCAGTCAGTAAAAATTCTGTAAAAATATCATTTCAAACCATTAATGAAGAACAAATTTGTAGTTGGACTTCCCACATGCCAAGGAGCTTATGAAACCAGTCACCATTCTGTGGGAGGACGTGGAAGTGGTGCAGAGTTACAGGTACCTGGGTATTCACATGAAACATTTTTTGGGACATTTGAACAATCAGGACGAGAACAGGACATTCAGCCCAACAGAGCACACCAGTCCTACCCACTTAATTCTTCTAAAGAAACATCAAGTCGAGTTTTGGAAGTCCCTAAAGTCTTACTGTCTACCACTCTACTTGCTAGCTTATTCTAAGTGTCTCTGAGTAAAGAAAAACTTCCTAATATTTGTGCGAAATTTATCCTAAACAATTTTCCAACTGTGTCGCTGTGCTCTTGATGAACTCATTTTAAACTGAAAGTCTTGATCCACTGTACAAATTCCCTTCATAATTTTAAACACTTTAATCATGTCTCCTCTTAATCTCCTTTTCCTTAACTGAAAAGGCTCATCTCTTTTAATCTTTGCTCATAATTCAATCCCTGTAGCCCTGAAATCAGCCTAGTCGCTCTGCCCTGGACCTTTCCTAGTGCTGATATGTCCTTTTTGTAGCCTGCAGAGCCAGCAATAAGCTAAAAAATGAAGCGGCTTGCGAGAAAATGGTGTTTTAAGCCTTCGGTGCCTTCTGTGATTCTGGGAAATGTGAAATCAATCTCAAATAAGATCGACGAACTGGCTGTGCTGGTGAAAAATGTCAGAACCTACAGAGAATGCAGTTTGTTGTGCTTTTGCGAAACGTAGCTAACTACCACCATCCCAGATGATAACGTGGAGCTACCCGGGTTTAGCACAGTTAGAGCGGACAGAGATGCAGGTAGCTGTGGGAAGCACAAAGGAGGAGGACTCGCTCTCTATGTTAATACACGGTGGTGTAACTCTGGACATGTTAACGTTAAAGTCTCCACTTGCTGTAGGGACATCGAACTGTTGGCCGTAAGTTTGCGTCCCTATTATTTTCCCAGAGAGTTTGGACACGTCATTGTTGTCATTATTTACATCCCTCCTCGGGCGGACGTGGAGACAGCGAGTGACATCATCCATTCTGCTGTTGCTAAGTTACAAACACAGCACCCTGAGGCGCTTGTGCTAATCGCTGGAGACTTTAACCATGTGACGCTGGACAAAACATTACCTGCCTTCTCCCAGTATGTGGACTGTAACACCCGGGGAAATAAGACTATTGATTTACTGTATGCAAACGTTAAAGACGCATACAGCGCCACCCCACTGCCTGTGCTTGGGAAAGCAGATCATAACCTGGTTCTGCTTCAGTCTCACTACACACCAAGAGTGAGGGTCCTACCTACAACCACACGCTCATTCAGGAAGTGGTCCCCTGAGGCAGAGAAGGCTCTGAAAGAATGCTTTGGAACTACAAACTGGGATATCCTGCAGGGATCACATAGTGAGAACATTGAGGAGGTTGTTGACTGCACTACTGATGACATCAACTTCTGTATGAACATTGTAGTTCCAGTAAGAACTGTATGCTGCTATGCTAACAACAAGCCATGGATTACAAGTGACATCAAGGGCCTTTTGAACCAGAAGAAAAGGGCTTTTAAAGGCGGTGATCAGCATGAGCTCAGGCATGTGCAGAAGGAACTTAGAGTCCAGCTCAGGGCGGCGAAGGAGCAGTACAGGAGAAAGCTGGAGCAGAAGTTGCAGAATAACAGCATTAAGGAAGTGTGGGATGGGATGAAGATCATCACTGGCTGCAGCTCGAAGCGGGGTGCCACCATCGAGAGAGACGTGGAGAGAGCAAACCAAATGAACAACTTCTTTAACAGGTTTGACCACCCTAACCCACTCTCACTCTCACCTCGGAGTAGTGCACCCTCCACACATCCTTCTGCAGATACCAGCATAGGAGAGACATCCCCACCCATAATTACAACAGCGCAGGTGAGCAGAGAGCTGAGGAGACTTTGTGCCAGCAAAGCAGCGGGTCCAGATAGAGTATCGCCATGACTGCTGAAGGTCTGTGCATCGGAGCTGGGGGGTCTTCTACAGCGCATCTTCAACCTGAGCCTGGAACAAGGGAGAGCCCCGAGGCTTTGGAAAACATCTTGCATCACCCCAGTCCCAAAGGTATCACATCCTAGTGAGCTGAATGACTTCTGGCCTGTTGCTGTGACATCACATGTGATGAAGACCATGGAGAGGCTGCTGCTTCACCACCTGATGCCACAGGTTCAACACGCCCTCGACCCTCTGCAGTTTGCATATCAGGAGAAGGTGGGAGCGGAGGATGCCATCATCTACATGCTACACCGATCCCTCTTCCACTTGGACAGAGGCAGTGGTGCTGTAAGAATTATGTTTCTGGACTTCTAGTGCCTTCAACCTAATCCAACCTCTGCTCCTAAAGGACAAGCTGACAGAGATGGGAGTAGATTCATACCTGGTGGCATGGATCGTGGACTATCTTAAAGACAGACCTCAGTATGTGCATCTCGGGAACTGCACGTCTGACATTGTGGTCAGCAACACAGTAGCTCCGTAGGGGACTGTACTTTCTCCGGTCCTGTTCAGCCTATATACATCGGACTTCCAATACAACTCGGAGTCCTGCCACGTGCAAAAGTTCGCTGACGACACTGCTATCGTGGGCTGCATCAGGAGTGGGCAGGAGGAGGAGTATAGGGACCTAATCAAGGACTTTGTTAAATGGTGCGACTCAAACCGCCTACACCTGAACACCAGCAAAACCAAGGAGCTGGTCGTGGATTTTAGGAGGCCCAGAACCCTTATGGACCCCGTGATCATCAGAGGTGACTGTGTGCAGAGGGTGCAGGCCTATAAATACATGGGAGTGCAGCTGGATGATAAATTAGACTGGACTGCCAATAATGATGCTCTGTGTAAGAAAGGACAGAGCCGGTTATACTTCCTTAGCAGGCTGGCGTCCTTCAACATCTGCAATAAGATGCTGCAGATGTTCTATTAGATGGTTGTGGCGAGCGCCCTCTTCTACGCGGTGGTGTGCTGGGGAGGCAGCATTAAGAAGAAGGATGCCTCACGCCCGGACAAACTGGTGAGGAAGGCAGGCTCTATTGTTGGCATGGAGCTGGACAGCTTGACATCTGTGGCAGAGCGACGGGCACTCAGCAGGCTCCTATCAATCATGGAGAATCCACTGCATCCACTAAACAGTGTTATCTCCAGACAGAAGAGCAGCTTCAGCGACAGACTGCTGTCAATGTCCTGCTCCACTGACAGACTGAGAAGATTGTTCCTCCCCCAATCTATGCGACTCTTCAATTCCACCCGGGGGGGGTAACGTTAACATTATACAGTTATTGTCTGTTTTTTCCTGCATTGTTATCAATCTTTAATTTAATATTGTTTTTTGTATCAGTAAGGTGCTGCTGGAGTATGTGAATTTCCCCTTGGGATTAATAAAGTATCTTGGGATTAATAAAGTATCTATCTATCTATCTATCTATCTATCTATCTATCTATCTATCTATCTATCTATCTATCTATCTATCTATCTATCTATCTATCTATCTAATGCATTATAAAGCTTCAGCATAACCTCCTTGGACTTGTACTCTACACATTGTGCTGTATAACCTAACATTCTGTTTGCCTTCTTAATGGTTTCTGAACACTGTCTGGAAGTTGATAGCGTAGAGTCCACTAAGACTCCTAAATCCTTCTCATCCCATTGTGTATTCAAACCTAACATTTTTATTTCCTTGGTGTAATACCTTACATTTAAATTAAATTTCATCTGTCCAAGTCCTTCTGTAATGATTTAACAGAATCAGTTAAGATAAATAATATCATATGCTCCACTTTGACAATATCCTTGTGTTGTTTCCTCATAGAATTCCAGCACGTTAGTAGATAGATAGATAGATAGATAGATAGATAGATAGATAGATAGATAGATAGATAGATAGATAGATAGATAGATAGATAGATAGATAGATAGATAGATATAATATTTAATAACAAAGCAAAACATGAGGATTTTTTCAGACAGAGGAATATAGGAGTCCATGGCCATCTGTGTAGTCAAATCATTTCCAGGAATGAATGCATAAAAATCATTATTTATTCCTACATTTTCTTTCTTATCATCCATTCAAGGTTTTCATGTATCAGCATTCATTATAAGATTCAAGAGCAAAAGAAAGATAATAATGGAAATAATCTTTGAAAAACATTCCATTATTTTTTTTTTAAAAACATGCATAAAGTATGCATTTGTATATTATGTGTCTTGCTGAAGTAAGAAAACTAAGAAAATAAAGACATAGCTCATAGAATCTGTAATTATGTCATCATCATTATCAGTGACTAGGAACATTTGTGCTCATTAACTACCTCATTAGCACTAATTTCTGTAAAAGAAGTTGCTTGAAATCACAGCAATTTTATTTTCAAATGAAGCATTGGTTTACCTATTGAAGTACATACATATTTATATAACAAAATAACTATACAAAACAGCAAATAACACATATTATCTTTCTAGTCATGGATATGTCAGCAATTGCCCATTGAGAGTAAGACATATTTTCAGAAAGCACAGCATTTCTGTTGTTATGTGTAATGTGTAATGAAATCAAAGACAAAAGTTTGGGGCCCTAATTTTTGATCAGCAAAATAATTGAAGAACTCACAAAGTTCTTGCTGAAAAAATATTAAACTCTATTTTATGTTTACTACAGGTCAATAAAATCTTCTTCTATAATATGCTACCGTGGCTGTCCGTTTGTCTGTCCAGGATTTTAAATCACCTGTAGCTCGCAAACCGTTTCGCCTATTGACTTGAAATTTGGTACACATATACTACGTGGCGTCTACTATTCGCTTTTGGGGTGATGATTAGTATCCATTCATCCATCCATTGTCTCCTGCTTATCCGAGGTCGGGTCGCTTTTTATTTTATTTTATTTTATTGTTGAAACAACTCTCGGCACTGTGCAGCAGGGCGGCCGTGTGGCGCATGCATATGGACGCCGTTCGCACTCCCCACCACCTTCGCTAATTATTCTTGAGGCAGATTGAAGACTTAAGTGCCAGCTTAAGTGAAAAATTAAAGAAAACATACTAAGTAATTGCAACACAAAAACTAACTTAATCAGTTTTAACGTGAAAAGATGCCAACAAAAGAAGAGAAGCAGCGGGCCGCTAGGGTGGAGAAAAGAAGAGCTGCTCAGGAAGCAGCAAGCGCATCAACCTCTGAGCAAACGAATGCTAAACATAGATGGAGAAAGAGTATGAAAACTAGGAATGCTCAAGTCAAGTGTATTCACTGCACGTTATCATGCAGTACACCGTTACTGGTATTATTATAATTTTTGCATTACCTTTGGATGAACCACACATGTTGTTTTTCCTCAGGATGAAGACTTGTGGCACTGTAGTGTATTGGTTAAATTAGTCTGATTGCCAGACACACTACTGTCCTGAAGCTGCATTAAATCTGGACTGAGTACCACCAATATAATTTCATTATTATTTCTTTAAAGTACATTGAATTTCATTGATGCAGAAAATGGATGTATAAATCAAAATATGCCCTTCTTCTACCAAGCAATATCCCTTTTCTATTTATTTAAAGAAATGACTAAAAGTCAGAAGCACAAAAGTAGTGTGTCATGAGTCTGTGGCAGTTTTAAGGCAGCTGTACGATTTTTTAAAAATAGTGTGGCTCAAATGTCGCATGTGTGGGTGTGCAGGAGAGACAGGAGGCCACAGAATGGGGAAATCGGTGTGTTAGTTATGCATTTTCACAAGAGCAATCAGCACAGCCATCCTCATTAGCATTCTGTGGATCTTTAAGGAAGTGCCAATTGTCACACACATGTGAGTAGGAGAAAGTTAAAAGATCTAAGTAATAGTAATTCTACACCAGACCAGGGGGCAGCGAGGTGCAATAATTGTCTTTCTCAATCCCTTGCAGACCATTCTCAGGAAATCCTGCACGGTTCTGGCACCTCCAACGATGTCACCTCCGGTCCCGAAGATGGCACTTCCGGTTCCAGGCCTATTGATGACATCACTTCCAGTTCTGGCCCTGATGATGTCACTTCCTGCCTTGGCCTTTAAAGCTGACATCTTGCCTCAACATCATTAGTTCTGTTTTGAACTCAGTCTTGTGAATATCTCACAACTATTTCAAACCCTTTTTGTAGCCATGGCATATTATACAGGTGGCTGCCCCAAATCTTTATGATGTCTTTCGTGTCTTACCTAAGGCACCATACTCACAGGAAGATATAAAGGATTGAGTAGATGAAGAAAGAAAGAAAGAAAGAAAGAAAGATTGATAGTGTGGTTGGGTCAGTGCAATGGAGAGGAGGTGAAGCAGTCAGAGATGCCCCGCTTTGGTGGGCACCTTGTTGAGCAGTTTGTAGCAGGAGCAGTCATGGAGGTGGCAGGAAGGTGCAGCCAGGTTTAGTGTGTCCCAATGGGAACTGAAGGAGTTGTCTGGGATAGGAGTCAGGTAGTCTGGAGTAGGGGAGACAACAGCAAGAGAGAGATTCTGGCTTCAATTTTATTCTTGGTTTTAAATATTTCTTGAACTTATTGGTTTTATCCTTCCACTGCACTGTTATTTTATGGATATTTATTTATTGAAGACTTTTTTAAACTGCACTGCGCTTTGGGATACTGACTGCCGATCATGAGTAACTCTGCACTAGAACCGCTGTTTTATCCTCACTCACCCTAGTCCATCCTCAGGCAGTGTCCCGAGTGACAGAAGATGCACATGACTGTGGGCATCCAGGGTCTCACCCCAAGTTTTCAGATGTTAAGCCTTATCTCTCAACTACAGATTATGAAAAATAGCAAATAACAGGTATTATCCTCCTCTTCATGAATATGTGATGTAGTTGCAGTTGCATATTGAAACAGCCTTTAAAAGCACAGTAATTTACATTTATTAGCTAATTATCTAATGTTTTTTTACATTAAAAAGGTAAAAGTGAAATTTGTATTTTTTGAAGTCTTTGTTTGTGGAAGGAATTCCCTAAACACAAAAATGGAAAAGAGTTTTAGAAACATTTAAATTGTGAAATGGGGACCAGTAAAATAAATTTTTTTTGACTTTGATTATAGTGGATGGGTATCAGCTTATTTACAAGTTACGTAAGCCAAGCAGTTGAATGAGGCCCCAAGCATTAAAGGATCCCCCAAATCCTGACTGTTATGTATTAAATCATGTGTAGATGTTTTATTGATTTGTTGTCTTTGTATTAATATTTTTATAATTTCATGTTATTTCTAGCAGTTTTTTAATTATGGGTTAAATATGTAATGTGTCTTTAAATTTATGTTCCGTGTTCCTTGTGTTGAAGCCTAAAGAGTTGGGACCACCCTGATGTCACCACTTGTAAGCCATCACTCAGGCTGTTTGAACTGGCTGAGAAGGCTCAGAAGTGGGAACAATTGTTTAATTGGAAATTTGTAAGTATTGTTTTTGCTGCTTGGATTTAGTAATTTTCAGATTATTTTGTTGTGTTGTTTTTTTGGATTCTACCACTGGACAGGAACCTGTGTGCTGTGGATTGCCTTATAGGCAGCTTTTTGCTTTGTGGAGATTTTTTCTATTTTTTGTGAAATAAATAATTTATTTATAAAGAATTTTTCTTGGCCATGCTTTTACAAGTGTAAGATTAATGATTATCCTTCCTCTTATTAAGCTTTCAGTATGAATTTTGAGATTTTTTTTGCATTTTTAGAATGCATTAGAATCCCGGCTAAAGTCTGGTGAGCATCTGCTGGGCACATTAGGTAAGATTTTGGCCTGCTCTTTAGCTTCTGTTGTAGGCCTCACCCATTTTTGCTTTGGAGGAAACATCTCATTACACTGACTCATTTCCGTGTAGACCAATGTCTCAAAATGAGGGGAACCCACCTAAAAAATCACTGAGTAATTTGGGAATGACAAGGAACCCCCCCCCCTCCCCCCTTAAATGGTTCCCATTTCATTAATGTCCCTGGGCTAACTTTTAGATTGTGTAACCTGGAATTAGGAAGAGAAAAAAAATGAAAAGAGAGAGAAAGAGAAGAGTAGCAGGACAGTGTTAAGTGTAGACAATTTAAAAAATATTATATAACTTATTTTCATCAACCTTAGTCAAACTTGTCAATGGTCCTTATTATAAGCTTTTTGCAAGCAGTTAGATTCCTAATTATGTAGTTCACTTTGTTTTTTGGAGTGTAATGCTCAGTTGGCATTTCAATTAAAGTACATAAGCTAAAATGTTATGGCATTTTATCAAAGACAAACATTTATGAATTGGTAATAAAGTTTAACACAACTACAATTGCTGTTTACCAAGCTGACTTGATACAACTCATTTTTCTGCAAGCAGAGACTAGTTAGCTTGGACTTTGGACTATAAGAGGCCTATTTGCAATATGCTACCCTGAGTCAAGATTGTACCCCACATTCTCCTTATGTTTTATTTTTTCTTTTACTTGCTTCAACCATTTCTAGACTCAGACTTAAGTCTAATCTTTCTGCTATTTATGACAAGCAGAATTTACATTTAGAGAGTGTCAGAAACTCCATTCTGAGTCATAACAAGGTTTAGGACAGCCACCCGTATATTTGGTATCCTGGCTACAAATTTGCAAAAATATAAACATATTTATATATTTTTATATATAAGCATGTGCACAAAACCGATTCCAAAATAAAAACGAGGGAATAGGGAAAAGGTGGAGGCTTTTAACACTAGAATTACCAGACCCAAAGAAAAAACTCGTAATTCCGGTCCACCTTAAATCCCTTTGCACCTCTCACTCAGCGTCTTTTGTCTTCTAAATGTGTCGATAAGTAGCAAGCAGCCTGTCATACCATCCCCCCACCGCCTCAGAACAGGCAAGAAGTTCTCCCTGTTCCTGCCTTGATTGATAATCTGGGAGTGAGCTACCCAGAATTGTAAGGGTAAGTAATTTGATGTGTGTTTTGTGTCTACAACAATCTATACAAACACATCGTTAAAACAAAAATGTTTTAGTAATAAATAACAAAAGGCAGACATGAACTGTATAATGTGTGAAGGCTGATGGCCAAATATCAAATAAACACTTTCACAAAAGGAGCAACTACAATACGACAGGTGCTGTGGTTAGAACTGCCGACTTATAATCCGACGGTTGTCAGTTTGATACCACCTCCTGGGAAAATTTACCATTTAGAGTAGTGAGCTGCTCTTTTTGTTAATATTATACAATAAAAACATACATTTGATTTGTGTCTGTAACAGCCAGTGTAAATTTAATGTACTTGTAAAAATGAGCATTTTTTTATTCACTTTTACTCTCTCAGTCACGATCACGATACAACACCCGCCCCTATCCCCCGAACTCCCCCCCCCCTCGCCCCAGATCTGACGCGGTTACTTTTTATAACTGTATAACTGTAGATGTGAGTGGTGTTTTCAGACAATGCAACTGGAAATTCTCTGATCTGGAGGGATAAAAGCTGATACACAAACGCTGGTGAATCTGCCTTCTTCGTATCTTACCATCATTTGATTTTTTTTTAATTCAGTTTTATTGAGTGTTCCTGCTCACGCTGAATTAGTATACACCTTATGGTTTATGATGTTAAAGCCACGCTGACAAAAAACAGAGACATAGATATATATGATATTTGGAATAACTCATTTTATGACCTGTATAGTACCAGAAAACATCATCGCACTAATGCAATATTATTTGAAAACGAACAGCATCAGATTGGGTGTGAATTTATACTGCCGCTGTTAGTTAGAGTCAGATCAGAACAACACAGTACTTCAGATGAGGCCTCACCAGTGCGTTATAAAGTTTGAGCATAACCTCCTTGGACTTGTACTCCACACGCTGTGCTATATAACCTAACATTCTGTTTGCTTTCTTAATGGCTTCTGAACACTGTCGGGAAGTCGACAGCTTAGAGTCCACTATGAATCTTAAATCCTTCTCATAAGGTGTACTCTGAATTTTACGACCGGCCATTATGTATTCAAACCTAACATTTTTACTTCCTATGTGTAATACGTTCCATTTACTGACATTAAATTTCATCTGCCACAAATCTGCACAAGTCTTTATGATATCCAAGTCCTTCTGTATTGCTATAACAGATTCCAAATTATTTGCTAATCCACCTATCTTGGTATCATCTGCAAACTTAACCAGCTTGTTACTTATATTCCTATCTAAATCATTTTTATGTATTAAAAACTTTAGATACATAAGATACATTTTTCAGTTTCTCAAATTCATTTTATGATATCTTAAAATGGGTCTTTATTTCAAGATGTCTCAAATACAGTTTAAGATCATTTTTAAAACACATGAACTTATCCAAAGATATCTGAATATCATTTTCTCATAGCTACAATACAATTCAAGATACAGTACCTCAAAATAAAATATCTCAAAAATGCATTTCAAATATCTAAAAATGTAAAGGAATATATTGTACATACTGTATGTGGAAACAAATTTCAGTTATCTTAAAAAAAATGTAAGATATCTGAAATTCATTTTGAGATAACTGTAAATTTAATTTGGCCATACATATTTATGAGGTTGTACTTTATCATACATTATAAATGAAACACTTTTTTTCAATATTCTGTCAGCAAACACAGCCACAATTGTGTGTGTGTTCTTATCCTTAAATGTTATCTCAATTGGCTTTTCTTATTTATTCAGATAGTTATCTTTCTCATAGTAATAGAATATAACCTGATCAGAAGAGGATTCAGGCCATCTCTTTTTTCTGATTACATTTTAAGCATACCTGGTACAAATGCAGGGCCAATATAAATTGGCCAGTTAACATACCATGAATGTTTGTTGAATAAGGGTAGGGAACCAAAGTACCTGGAGAAAAACCTACTGTATACAGACATACTGAGAACATTCAGATTGGGAACAGTGTCATAGCCTTGTCGAGAACCCTGGACCTGTGAAAGAAAAGTGTTAAACACTCCACCAACATGCTGCTGCGCAGGCATAAAAAGTAACTTACACACAGCCAGTAATACCATATGAGTAGATCTGCTCAAGCATTGTATAATCAGTTTACTTAAATTCATGGCAATATTTCTATTGCAAAATGAAGTGGAAATGTTTACATTAACATTTACTTGGTTTTTCTATAATGCTAATCTATCTATACTAATAAAAGGCAAAGCCCTCACTGACTGGCTCACTGACTGACTGACTGACTGACTGACTCACTCATCACTAATTCTCCAACTTCCCGTGTAGGTAGAAGGCTGAAATTTGGCAGGCTCATTCCTTACAGCTTACTTACAAAAGTTAGACAGGTTTCATTTCGAAATTCTATGCGTAATGGTCATAACTGGAACCTGTTTTTTGTCCATATACTCTAATGGAGGAGGCGGAGTCACGTATCGCGTCATCACGCCTCCTACGTAATCGCGTGAACTAAAAACAAGGAAGAGATTTACAGCACAAGTCAAACGCGGGAACGAAGGTAAATGATGTTAATTTTTGAGTGTCTTTTAATACTGTGTAAGCATACATATTAACACATGAGCAATTAAACGTGTGCATTTACGGGGTGATTTCTCAGGCTTAAAAGCTCGCCTTTTATCAAACGCGGGAACAAAGGTAAATGACGTTAATTTTTGAGTGTCTTTTAATACTGTGTAAGCATACATATTAACACATGTGCAATTAAACGTGTGCATTTACGGTGTGATTTCTCAGGCTTAAAAGCTCGCCTTTTATCAAACACGGGAACAAAGGTAAATGACGTTAATTTTTGAGTGTCTTTTGTCTGTGAGTAACCCGAAAACGTGATCAGAAAGCGCTAAGACGTTCTAGCAAAAGAGAAAAAAAAATATGTTAGGATTACAGCCCCCACCAAATCTCCAGTTAAAGGGAAATGTAGCTGAAAATTGGAAAAGATTTAAACAGAGATTCGAGTTGTATCTTGCTGCGATTGAAGCAGATAGGAAAAGTGAAAAAATGAAAACGTTTATGCTTCTCCATGTAATTGGCGAAGAGGCACTAGAGGTGTATAACAATTTTCAGTTTGAAGAAGATGGAGACAATATGAAATTGAACAAAATAGTTGAAAAATTCGAAACGTATTGCAACCCAAAGCGCAATGTGACGTTTGAGCGGCACAAGTTTTTTTACATGTTTCCAGAAAAGCGGAGAAACAATAGACCAGTATGTGACGGAATTGCGTAATAGGAGCTGTTCTAAGAAGAAACCATCGAGACATCAAAGGACCAATAACCTCTAATCAGAACACTAACACCAGCGAAACAAATATTAATGAGAAAACAAGTATAAATCAGGAAAGAACATCTCAACTGCAAACACAATTAACCAGAATATCAAAACGTCAAGTAAAACCACCAGAACGACTCATTGAGACATGTTGAGGATTAAAGGAACATTTTCAATTAAGAAATGCTGAATTCCTTTAACAGTTGTGCTTTTTATACATAGTTTGAATGCTGCATGTATGCCTGAAATGTTCTGGATAGTTCAGTTGTTTGAAGTGATAAAGAATTAAACGTGTGCATTTACGGAGTGATTTCTCAGGCTTAAAAGCTCGCTTTTTATTAAAAAAGCAAATGCAAACTGTTTTCATTCTGAAGGGCACAAACCACGTTAGATTTCAGCCGTTAAACGTGCAAAAATGTCGGTACACCAGATAAATAAGCGCAACATATTATCAGTTGTATTGTATGCTTACAATACATATAGAAATGTGTTAATCGTTAACTAATAGTATCGGATGGCGTTTTTCGACTCGCGCCTTGATTTAAACGATTGCATGTCTTGGTGGGTTTGCATAGCTTATTGTCAATATCTTTACACCTCTTTTTAAGACTTATTGACTGAAACGGGCTTTCATGAAAAAACTTAGGGCTTTGCTACAAGATACACCCTCCACAAGTTAAGGAAGTAAAAATAAAGGTATATATTTCTGTTTTATTTAAACCTTTTAAGTTCGTATGCATAGCCCCATTTGGCTGTTTTAGTTTTTTTTTTTTTCTTCAGTAATATTTAATCTCCTTAAAGAAAAACAACATATGCATTTTACTTTTTTTATATCTCTTTAGTAATATTTTAGTGTAAAAGGATAACCAGTATTTAAACCTTTTGTTACTTTATAATGTTATTTTACACAATGTTGAAAAATTAATAAGAAAGCTACATATTTTGGCAGCTGCTGCTTTAATTTTCAATGAAATGAAAAAAGCTCTCCAAGAGAAAACCTCAATGAAGAAGAAACAGTTTGCACTATCTAAAAAGGAGAAACCCTCATTTATAAAGGTTTGCTGCAGATGACTTAACTGAAAATAAATGAATAGTTCCTATGTGTATAATACATATTTATCCATTTTACTTATGCCTTTGTTCCAGCAACTTGCAACATCTGAGGTACAATTTGTTACATTACTTTGGTTTTTTGCAGCACAGGCAGGTGAAGCAACTTCCTCAGGGTCACACAGTGGTGTCAGTACCAGGATTTGAACTGACAAGCTCCGGGTTTGCTGAAATATTACTGAAGAATGAAAAAAAACGAAAACGGGCAAATGGGGCTATGCATACAAATGTCCATCCATCCATTATCCAACCCGCTATATCCTAAATACAGGAGCCAATCCCTGCCAACACAGGGCACAAGGCAGGAAACAAACCCCGGGCAAGGTGCCAGCCCACCGCAGGGCGCACACACCCACACACACACCCACACACCAGGGACAATTTAGAATCGCCAATGCACCTAACCTGCATGTCTTTGGACTGTGGGAGGAAACCGGAGTACCCGGAGGAAACCCAGACAGACACAGGGAGAACATTCAAACTCCACGCAGGGAAGCGAACCCGGGTCTCCTAACTGGCACCTTTCACTGCGCCACCATGCCGCCCGCATACAAACTTAAAAGGTTTAAATAAAACAGAAATATATACCTTTATTTTTACTTCCTTAACTTGTGGAGGGTGTATCCTGTAGCAAAGCCCTAAGCCCTAACGCCTTTCCTAAGGGGACATAATGTGGGATCTGGGCATCCATCAAAGCACCAGTCACAGGCCCGATTAGAAAGCGGGAAGCTGTGATTTGTCGTCTCCCTCCCATGTAACAATCACAGCCCGTCTTACAACGCACTATGTATGTATGTATGTATATATGTATATATGTATATGTGTGTGTTTATGTATGTGTGTATATGTATGTGTATATGTATGTTTGATATGTGTATATATATATGTATATATATATGTGGATGTGTATATGTATATATATATATGTAGATATGTGTATATAAGTATATATGTTTATGTATATATATGTTTACATAACCTCTTTAACACACTACTTCTCCACTGTGAAGCGCGGGTATTTTGCTATATATATATATATATATATATATATATATATATATATATATATATATATATATATATATATATATAGATGGATAGATAGATAGATAGAGATATATATAGATAGATATATGCGTATGTATGTAGATATGTATATACGTGTATATATATGTAGATATGTAAATATGTATATGTATATATATGTGTCTGTATGTGTGTATATATATATATATATATATATATATATATATATATATATGTGTGTGTGTGTGTATATGTATGTGTATATATATGTTGACATATGTATATATATGTGGATGTGTATATGTATATATATATATATATATATATATATATGTAGATATGTGTATATAAGTATATATGTTTATGTATATATATGTTTACATAACCTCTTTAACACACTACTTCTCCACTGTGAAGCGCGGGTATTTTGCTAGTCTTCTATAATTCTAACATGCTAATCTTATATATAAACGTCTACATGTGGAAGTGTGTCTGTCTGTCCAGCCCGGAAGTGAGAGGTGAAGTCAGGGTAAGGGCTCCGCCTCTGAGGAAATAGAAAACTCCCTCAGCCACTAATAACACAAGCGAGGCCAGCACGTCAGCAAAACAAAACGTCAGAAGAAAGACAAAGTCGCTTAGCCGCTGATATCACCAAAACAGTATCCCTTTTACTTTTCCTCCCCGCTAATGCACAATCGATGCAAGCACATCAGCAAAACAAATCCTCCTAGGAGAGAGATGCCCAGAGTAGTTCCTTTCAATTACCTGACATTTTTACATTTCAGTTTTTTTTCTGATGATTTCAATAGTTTCTAGGACCCTGGGCTTTTTACAGCATGGGCTTACACAGCTAGTGTATTATATTCTGCTTTGATATATGTAAACTAAGAACCGAATGAACTACAAAAAACGAACATCCAGGAAAGTTCCTTGATTCATTAGTAAGTGATCAAGTCTGGGGACCTCTGGCTTAACTGTAGGTGAAAGGAACCTTTAGTGAAACCAAAATTAAAATAGGAGAACATCAAGCAGCACAGACTTTGATCCCATCAAGTGCATACTCATTGCCTTACCTCTATGAACTCCTCTTCTGTGAAATTACTAATATCACCATGGAATTTCTCTTCATGGTCAGTAATAGTCAAAAAAATGGAAGATGCCCATGAGAGAAAATAGGTGGAGGCATAGATATACTGAGATGGATTTAAATACTTTTAAAGAATTCATAAAATCATATTATATTATTGTTCAATTGTTAAGAATACAAAGCAATTACTATTAAGACTGGGAACTATTGTATTCATTTTTCAAAGAAAGAATAATAGAGTTTAAATGAAATGATCAGTGAATTTTAATACTGAATCCAATATATATTTTTAATAATGTCACTTCTGTTAGAAGTCTACAATGCTTTATAAATAAAATATTATCTTTTTAGATCTTAGGGTTGTGAAATTCAGAAAATTATATTTATAAGTTCTTTATGAAGACGGTCCAATAACATATTTTTTTCTATAACTATATGACACAAAAACAGCTGAATTGCTGTATTTTATTGAAGGAATAAATAATACATGATAAGTGCATAGTAAAAGCACTTAACAAAAAATCAATAAATGAAAACTTATAAAATGATTTCTTTATTAATTTGACATAAAGTAATATTTTATATTGTGATGATAAACTTTTAATCCATTGGTATGTTTTCAATGAATCTATTAATTTTTTACATTTAAAATTTCTCATTTAAAGATTTACCAATGTTGTTTCTTGTCCTAGAATGTGTATATAAACACAGGGACTCCAGTTTCTGTATTACATCTTGCCTAAAGAAGGGGCCTGAGTTGCCTCGAAAGCTTACATATTGTAATCTTTTTAGTTAGCCAATAAAAGGTGTCATTTTGCTTGCCTTTTCTCTACATTCATAATGGCTAACACAGTACAAAACCCTAGTACTATAATACTATAATGAAAATGTACAGTGATGTAAAAACCAGATTAATTTAAACATTCATAGCTATTCCATTGTGAAAATTTTAAAAGATTGCTTTGTCTTTATTTTATAACTCTGTTTATGTTAAGTGGTTCACAAATATATTTAACTGGAGTATATGCACTATCCATGTACTTCATTATATTGACCACTTTCAGTCTCTAGGGATCCTGCAATTTCTCTGCTGTTTGTACATCATCTGCCATGGTTGTGTCGTCCAATGTGAGAGTGACAGTCCCTGCCACAGGTTATGCGACACAATGTTGATGCATCTCTGTTGGCTTCCTTCTCCTCCGTTCTATGAGCCTGGCTGGTCCCATACCTGGAGAGATCTTTCTTTAGCTTCTACTTCCAGGCATGTCTGTCAGAGGCAAGTGATTGCCAAATGCTGGTATTGATGGGAAGATCCTTGACAGCTTGCTTGGAAACATGAAGTCTTCCTACCAGCATGGGTCTTCCTACCAGCCTTTTCCATTACACCATCTTGCCATCTTTTGGCATTTGCCCATCTGACATGCAGTAAACATGTCCTAACCAGCGAAGATGTCTCTAAACATGGAGGTAGTGCTGGCCTTCTCTATTACTATTGTGTTTGAGGCCTTGTCTTGCCAAGAGATCAACCTGTATTCTTGTTTCACATCCATAAAGTAGGGTGCACAGTACATTTGCAACATCAGCTTGGACTTTGGTGTGTACAGTCAGTTTACTGTTGGTCCAGACTTTCTTTGACAAGCTAGGGAATGTGGTGGCATCTGTTCAGCTCATTGTCAAGAGACATGTTCCAAGAGATTGTTGAGCCAAGGTGAATAAATTCATTGACAACTTTCAATTGGTAATTGGCAATCTGATTGATGGTGGCTACATGGTGTCTTGGCCCAACACCTGCATCTTACTCAGTATAATTGTGAAGCCAAACTATTTGAATGCAAGATGTTGTTCTGAGTAACTTTTAACAGCTACATCATTTGCAAACAGGAGGTCTGTGAGGCACCTTGTCTACATCTTGGACTTAGCTCTGTGCTTGGAAAGGATAAAGAGGTTCCCACCTGCTCTTATGCAGAGGTAGGTGCCCTCTGTGGCTGTTCTAAAAGTGTACTTCGGCAAGACCGCAAAGAAGGTGTCAAAAAAGGTCAGTGCCAAGACACCGCACTGCTTTACTTTGCTGCCAAAGTTGAAAGGCTTAGATGTGGAGCCATCATACACAACTATCCCTTTTACTGTATATCATCATGAAAAGATTTAACAAAACTGTGCAAAGTTGGCGGGCAAACAATCTTGGCCATAACTGTGAATAGGCCTGAGAACCTCTCCCACCGTTTGGCACTTCACTCTAATTGAGCACAGACACTTAGAACTAGAAATCTGCTGCTTCCTGTGTCGTGTCAGCACTGCAAAGTGATGCTGGAGTGTCCACTTTAGGCCGTGAGCCAGGACGATAAGGTATGGGGCACAAGCTAATGCCCTTGGAGCAGGTACTCCTCCTCCACTCCATTCAAGGCATGGACAAGTGCCGATACTACTTGACACCAGTATCATCATAGGAGTAGCCAGGATAAAGTTATATTAATATCCAACTGCCTTTGGGACTGCGACTCTGGATTTTGTTCCATGATTTGGTATGGCCACAAGGAAGCGGAGATCTAAAATTGGAGTTTCCCTTCTCCTAGGTGAGCGGCCGCCCAAAGATGACGGATCCATCCATCCAAAAAGTTTGTATCAAATGTGAATTATACCTATTCTTATTTATATAAGAACTATAATAAAAAAAGAATACATGGAACAGGTGATTCTTCTCTTTAGAAGTCATCAATTACACGGTCAACTTTGTTCTGGTAGAATATTCTGTTCTTTTTCATTATATGTCACTCAGTTACATACAGAATTAAATGTCACAGATTTATGCAATCTTATAAATAATAGAATGAAAAGAGCAGATTACTGGAAGGTGGTTGTGTTGAAATAAATAAAACATTATGTGTACCTCTCTCTACTATCACAGTGACAGACAGCGAATAAGCCAATTATTAACAAAGGATGATACCTGCTCAAAGAAGTATGACTGCTTTATAGATTATTGGATTTTGCTAAAAACAGAACTTAATTAAAATGACTCCTGCAAACCCCAAAGAATCTAAGAAAGCTCTTTATTATGGATAATACTCTAAGAGCATATTAAAGGATTTATAAATAGTTGTGCTTCTCATAAACGCACACAATCAATTTATTATAACCAGAAAAGGATTTTCCTTGCTAAGCTGTTATGGAAAACACATAACACACTGGAAGCTGTTGTGGAAAAGAGAATGATGGCAAAACTGGATGCCATCATGAAAAATCCCCTCCATCCCCTCATGAGGCACTCTGTTGGAGCACTTTTAGCCACAGGCTCATTCCACCACGGGATGCTAAGAAGCACCTCTGGGGGTCTTTTCTGCCCACTGCTATCACGCAATTCAGTGCTTCCACCCAATGTACTCATTAAGTGTATTTATTGATTGATTGATTGATTGATTGGCTGTATTATCTGTCCTGTAAGTCTGTATTGTTGTTTTTTATGTTTCTACTGCTGTATGTATTTGAATTTTCCCTTGGGATTAATAAAGTTTATCTAATCTAATCTAAAATTGACTTATAGAAAATTGCTCTCAAGACTCGTACAAAAGAGTGAATATAAAAATAATAAGTTTAGAGTAACTTTTTTCATCTACAAAATGTAGTTTAACTATGAGGTATAACAGCTTGTTAACAAAGTGGGATGCTTTCATGACAACCAGCGTGAATCTTTTCTTTTTGACCTGTGCTGCACATACTGCATATTAGGCTCTACAAGAGAGTGTTTCATTATCATAATTATGAGAATACTATGATAGATTATTCCGAAATTTAGTTTTCTATGATTTTCATTTTAAACCACTGAATTGCAAAATATCCTTTATTTTTTAATTTCATGATTTATGTGAGAAAAAACCCTAAGTAGCATAAAAAAGCAATATGGTATTGTTGTATTCCCATTTAGTATGCAATGCATTGCAAAACCATTTTCACTAAATTCTTAATTATTCTGTAAATCTATATATATAAAAGTCAATGTATGTGTGTGTGTATGTAAGTATTTTCCAGCATCACTTCCGAACGGCTGGAGCGATTTTCATGAAACTTGGTACACATGTTTCTCATTGGTCGACTAAAAATACTGTTGGCTGAAATCACTCTAACCCACCCCCTTCTGGCTAGGGTGGGGGGTGATCTTGCGGTCTTGTATGCATGGTATCATCCAGTTGACACTGGGAACAACCACCAGAGGGCAAACTGGAGGTGACTGCCAGCATTCTTTATGTTTGAGCGTCACCACCGCACCCCTGTTGCTTTTGAAATGAAATAGAGTTGGCTGGTTTGGATCATCAGTTGGATGATAACATACATACAAGGCCGCAAGACAAGCACATCAGCGAGTCTTCATTGTTTGTTCATTTATTTTTATTTTTAAAGTTGTGATATTTTAATCATATTTTTCTCAAACAATTTAAAAAAAAAAAAACACTTTTTTTTCCTCCCGGGCAACGTTGGGTATTTCAGCTAGTGTGCACTAAACACATGTTCATTCACAAATCTCTGTGCAATTAATATTTCTACTGCAGTGTAATAGCTGTACAAGGTAAAAGGTAAAATATCGAACATATCCATGTGGAAGAAAATAAACCACAATATTTAATTTAACAAAAGGGGGTCTTTATTAGCATTAATGCTGATTCAGAACTTTAACATTAAAGTCCTGAATACAGAATACTGAATTGCAGTATCATCTACAGACAGAGGAGCAGCTTCAGCAACAGACTGCTGTCACTGTCCTGCTCCACTGACAGACTGAGGAGATCGTTCCTCCCCCAAACTATGCGACTCTTCAATTCCACCTGGGGGTGTAAACATTAACATTATAAAAAGTTATTGTCTGTTTTTACCTGCATTATTATCAATCATGGCTTCTACCAGCCATGTTGTAAATCAATCCGAAACTGTTTAGTTTATATCAAACAAGAGTTAGCTCATGTCTGTGACTGCTTGGTGGCCCTCAGTTAGCAAACATGTTGTCAGCTATATTTCTTACAGAGCTCATTAATGGTCTTATCAGTAAGAGCCCATCTTTACTACAAGTTACTCCTTTATCAAAAACCAGACATAAGTCACATCACCTTCACGTAACACTAATGGCCACCTGTGGAAATATTTTATGGGTATGATATACTTAATTAGTACCTATAAAGATACAGTACAGATTTGGTTAAATCTTAAAGAAAATAGCTAGCATGAAGCTATAAGATATAATATAAAATATACTTTACTAGTGATAGGATTTAAAGTATAACTGAGCAGAATACAACCCTAAATAGAGATACAATACAAATTGAGTATATATTCTTTTGCATCCACTTTAATAAAAGGACAAGTGTCTGTGTGTCTCTTTGTGTGTCCATCCGGTTGCTATGTCTCTGTCCTTCCAAAAGATGGCACATCACATTTTTGTGATGTAGTAATTGTAGTAATGCATTTTATTCCTACATCCATTTCAAAAATGCAATTCAATAGATAATACATTGCAAATATCATCGCTAAGGTCTACATTGATTAGTTAGATTTCAACGCATCTTAGATAAGCAGCACAACTATTACATGATAAAAGTACCTTTAAAAATGTCCCCATCTTTATACTGTATATAATATGCTACTGTGGCTGTTCATTTGTCTGTCCAGGATTTTAAATCACCTGTAGCCTGCAAACCGTTTCACCTACTGACCTGAAATTTGGTACACATATACTACATGATATCTATTATCAACTTTTGGGGTGATGATTGACCTCCAAGGTTATCCCTGTTTTTATTTTTATTTTATTTTATTGTAGAATCAACTCTCGGCAGCGGCCAGCAGAGCGACCGTGCGGCGCATGTGTATGGGCGTCGTTCTCATCTCTACCACCTTCGCCGTCACTTCCCCTACCTCATCATATCTTAAATCATTCTTGAGGCAGATTGAAGACTTAAATGCCAGCTTAAGTTAAAAATTAAAGAAAACATACTAAGTAATTGCAACACAAACACTGACTTTATCAGTTTTAATGCGAAAAGATGCCGACGAAAGAAGAGAAGCAGCGGGCCGCTAGGGTGGAGAAAAGAAGAGCTGCTCAGGAAGCAGCAAGCGCATCAACCTCTGAGCAAACGAATGCTAAATATACAGAAAAAGTATGAAAACTATGAATGCTCAACTCAAGTGTATTCACTGCATGTTATCGTGCAGTGCGCCATTACTGGTAATATATAATCACTTTCAATTTTGTTTTTAAATAAATTTTGATGATACATCTGAATCCATGATTACTGTGTTGAATTTACAGTAGATGCATCATTAGGTAGGCAGACAAATATGGTGCAAATAATGCAGTTAAACTATTGCTATAAAAGCAGTTATTGCATGCAGTTTCTCCCTTGTGTGTATTTTAAATTAGAATGACATCCACTGGCACATCCTTACACATGATATCACCACAATACTTTTCTTTTTGATTGCTTTCTTTAACAGGATACATGCTCAACTAAAGCTGGCATCTCAGATATGAATGATTCCTCTTTATGACAAGTCTTGCTCTGCTCAACAGATTACACAGTTGTTCACTTTTCACTCGTTTTGACAGAGTGATTGATAGTTTCCCAGTCTGCTACATCAGTAGGTTGAGAACTTATTTTAATGCCTTGTTAAAGCAATAAATCACACCGTATGACTGAGCATTGTGATAAATAATTTAAAAAATTGCACAGAAATGTTTTAACCCATCACCAAATGTCAATCTTGCAACAAGAACATTGAAACAGATTTACTAAGGCATATTCTAAAATATAATGTTATGTTAAAACTGATCATTTGTCTTTATTATGCTCTATGTCTACATATACCTAAGAGGCATCAAATATGTAATTTATACCATAGTCGTGACACAATGCATCTGCCTCCAAATGTAACACTTGCCGTATTCATTCAATTTACAAGTATTAACGAATAACATTAAAATATATACCACTACACTTGAATAACAGTTGTTCACAGTTGAAAATTATTAATTTTGTAAGTTTAAAGTTGACAGGCTGGTAGACAATAGACCCCTTGTGAAATTAAACTTTATTACTGTGTATTAAATATTTAAGATCACAATACCTTCCTATAAGTGACTTGTTTGCTATTTAATAATGGCCTTGGAATTGGAG
Organism: Erpetoichthys calabaricus; assembly: GCF_900747795.2. Taxonomy (NCBI): domain Eukaryota; kingdom Metazoa; phylum Chordata; class Cladistia; order Polypteriformes; family Polypteridae; genus Erpetoichthys; species Erpetoichthys calabaricus. The sequence goes on from NC_041399.2 coordinate 41,720,855, forward strand.
AGTCTCCAGAGGGTATAGAGCACTACTGAGGTATGAGCATGTGTCCTCAAAGGGGGCACCATCAACCAGCAGCAGTTTTAGTATTTAAAGACGAGACTTAAAGTGTGATTGCAAAGTTAGTTTGAAGTCTTTAAAGGAAGACTCTCTGTTTCATTTCTGCTTTGAAAAGTAATTTTCAATCAGCCAGTTATGTTCGCAGATGATGCCAAGCTAGGTGGAAGGGCAGATAGTCAATTACAGAGGGACTTGGACAGCACACAGGCTTGGGCAGATTTATGGCAGATGAAATTGGATGTAAGGAAATGTAAAGTATTACATGTAGGAAGCAGAAATGTTAGGTTTGAATACACAATGTGAGGTCTGCAACATGAAAGCACACCTTATGAGAAGGACCTAGGAGTCATAGTAGACTTGTCACTATCTACAGCCAGACAGTGTATAGAAGTGTTCAAGAAAGCTAATAGGATTAAAAGTTATATTGTGGTAAAATGCATTTGGGGTCAGTGTCAGTGCATGAGTTTTTTTAAACAGTCTCTGGGTGTGGGTGGGTGGATGCAGTAGCATAGGTGAGTGGACCCTAACTAAGGTAAAAAAGAGCCTGAGTAGAACAAAGAGGGGGATCAAGAGAGAGAGAGAAAAGAGAAAGATAGGTTAAATGAAAGAGGTGAAAGAGCAGGATCATGGCTGGGTAAGTACTGCTACGAGAGGAGGCAGGAGGTCGGGAATGTGGCCTCAGAGAGGAACGAGCAGATGGTGCTCACAGGATACAGTCTCACCTGCTCCTTGAGCGCTCAGCATTGGGTTCCAAGTGGGTTCCTGTTGAAGACCGAGGGATGGTGGCAAGGACACAAGCCTGATAAAAAGGGTTGAATGTTGAAGAACATCTCCTCATGCTGTGAAGACCAAAAAGGGTAACCAGTGGAGATGTCAGTTTTAGCTGGATGTACCAAGGCCCAAGAGCGGTTTTTAAAGAAACTGATCCTGACAGGATTTTAACCTGTGGATTTTAACCATTTGGATTATGTACTGTATTTATGAGCTTTTAACCTTCATGAACACAGTCCCTATTGTTTGGAACACTTTGTTGTTGCAATAAAAGCACAAGCATTTGATGCACCAACCCTTGTTGTGTTGTTATGTGTCCTCATTGCCCAGTCCATCTCAGTTTATGACTATCGATCTCCTGGGTTCTGTATAAAAAAATGTAGGGAACACTTAATCATCACAGTCTAACACCAAGTCAATTAAGCTTCAAGCATATTAGTCTGTCTACTTAGAAAGCATAAGTGATTGTGAATCAACTTCACCTGCTTTGGTGCAAATGAAAGTGACAATAGGTGTACTGGAGAGGAAACAGCAAGACAACCCCCAAAAGGGAATGATTTTGCTGGTGGTGACCACAGACACTTGCTCTGTCATTATTCTTCCTGAGTGATTCTTCTCTAATTTTGCATTTTGCTAGTGTCCTTGTCACTACTGGTAGCATCAGGTGGCACCTGAAGTCAATTCAGGTTACACAGGTAGTTCAGTTCCTCCAGAATGGCACATCCATGTGTTACATTGCAAGAAGTTTTGCTGTGTCTCCCAAGCGCAATCTCAAGAGCATGGAGGAAATACCAGGAGATGACCCATTACATGAGAACAGCTGGACAAGGCCATAGTAAGACATCAGCCAAGCAGCAGGACCAGTATCTGCTCTTTTGTGTGAGGAGGAATAGGAGAAGTACTGCCAGAACCCTACAAAATGACCTCCAGATGGCTACTGGTGTGCACGTTTCTGACCAGACTGTCAGAAACAGACTCCATGAGGGTGGCATGAAGACCTAGAGTCCTCTAGTGGGATCTGTGCTCACATCCCATCACTGTGCAACTTAATTAGTATTCACCAGAGAATACCACAGAATTACAGCTCTGCCATTGGTGCCCTGTTCTCTTCACAGATGAGAGCAGGTTCACACTGAGTACATGTGACAGATGTGAAAGAGTCTGGAGATGCCATGGTGAACGTTATGCAGACTGCAACATCATCCAGCATGACCGGTTTGGTGGTGTGTCAGTGATGGTCTGGGGATGCATATCTTTGGGGGGTCGTGCAGACCTCCACATGCTAGACTGCTGTTAGGTACACTATGAAATCCTCAGAGCCATTGTAAGACCTTGTATTGGTGCAGTGGGTCCTGAGTTCCTCCTGGTGCAGAATAATGCCTGGCCTCATGTGGCCGGACTGTGTAGGCAGTTCATGGATGACAAAGGCATTGATGTCATTGACTGGCCTGCATGTTCCCCAGACCTGAATCCAATTGAGAACCTCTGGGATGTTATGTATTGGTGCATCCAACACCGCCAACTAGTGCCGCAGACTGTTCAGGAGTTCACTGATGCCCTGATCCAGTTCTGAGAGAAGATTCCCCCAAGGCACCATCCACTGTCTCATCAGGAACATGCCTAGACATTGTCAGGAGTGCAAACATGCATGTGGGGGCCATACACACTACTGAGTCACATTATGAGTTGCCATGATGAAATTCACACAAGTTGGATCAGCCTGTAGTTTCAATTTTTGATTTTGATATTCGATGTGATGTTGAATCAGCTCTCAGTGGGTTGATGATTTTGGTTTCCATTGACCGTTGTTACATCATTTTGTTCTCAATGAATTACACAGTATTACTCGGTAAACATTTTCCACTTGAATGTTTCATTCATTGAGACCCAATATGCGATGTAAGTGTTCCTTTAATTTTTTTGAGTGGTTTATATCACAATGTGTGGAGTACGAGTCAAGAGAGATTATGCTTAAGTTATATAACGCCCAACTGAGGTCACACCAGGGGTACTGTGTTCAGTTTTGGTCTCCATGTTACAAAAAAGATGCAGCAGTGCTAGAGAAAGTTTGGAGAAGAGAGACATGGTTGATTTTGGGAGTAAGAGGTATGAACTATGAGGAGAGATTGAAGGAGGTAAACCTTATCAGTTTAAACAGATGGAGATTAAGAAATTACATTATTGAAGTGTTTAAAATTATGAAAGGAATTCGAGAAACAGATCTCAGTTGTTGCTTTGTTGTGAATTTCCCCTTGGGATTAATAAAGTATCTATCTATCTATCTATCTATCTATCTATCTATCTATCTATCTATCTATCTATCTATCTATCTATCTATCTATCTATCTATCTATCTATCTATCTATCCATTTTCCAACCCGCTGATTTCGAACACAGGGTCACAGGGGTCTGCTGGAGCCAATCCCAGCCAACACAGGGCACAAGGCAGGAACCAATCCTGGGCAGGGTGCCAACCTATCTATCTATCTATCTATCTATCTATCTATCTATCTATCTATCTATCTATCTATCTATCTATCTATCTATCTATCTATCTATCTATCTATCTATCTATCTATCTATCTATCTATCTATCTAACAAGAACATGATGATGTGGCCGGATACTTGTTAAAGGCAGATTTTTTACAAATGTTAGAGAGGTTTCCTTCTTCACAGAGAATCATAGACACATGGAATAAATGACCAAGTAGTGTAGTGGAAAACAGGATATTAAGGACCTTCAAATCTTGACTTAGACCTAAAAACAACTGTTCACCAACGGTCTCCATCAAACCTGACAGAGATTGAGAAGATCGGCAGAGAAGAATGATACAAAATCCCCAAAATCTTGTTTTGTCACTGCCAAGATGTCTTCAGGCTGGAATTGCTGCAAAAGGGTCTTTAACACAGTGCTGAATACTTGTGTCAGTCTGATATTTCAGTTTAGAATTTTGATATATCTGCAAAAGTTTCTAAAATCTTGTCTTCATTTTGTCATTATAGGGTATTCAGTGTTACTTGAAATGATTTTTGCACAAGGCTGCAACATAACAGTATGTGAAGGGGTCAGGCTACTCCACAGTATTTAAGCTGTGTTTACTTGTCCATAGCATACCTGATAAAGGCTGTACAGCCAAAATGTTGTGTATGGACCTTTTTTTTTTCGGTATGTGATGTTGGTAGCTGCTCCAGTCTTCCATGGCTCTTTTCTTTTCTCTACTCTGCTCCTTGGCTTGCACATTGACGCTGCCAGATGCACCTTAAGCAAATACATAATATACACCATTAAAACATAACACATATTACAAAACATTAACAAATAACACATTAGCAAATAACATTATATTAAAACAAACAACAGACATAAATGAAGTCTTTGATAAGTGTGCTATTTTAAGAGAACATCACACAATATTACTGAATGTAAAGTTAGCTGTTGCTATTTCTTAATTTGCAGAAAGAATACTGTGAAGTGAAATTCAGTATGAATTGAATGTCAACATCAAAACAGATCATTCAGAATAATACATTTGATCAAAGCCTTTCATCATACCTCATTATATAAAGTTACTGTATGTAATTAAAACTTTTCCCATAAAGTCATCAATATCAACTTATTAGGTATCTTGAATGAAATTAAATTAATAAGAATGAAGTTAACTTTTTTCAAACATGGCACATGGCTTTTCAGGCTGTACCCATTTATGATATACCATCTCATGTTAACGCACTTCCGTCTGTCTAACAATGTATCATCATTAGGGTAAGGATTGGTTTTACATCCGGAGGCTGGGTGAAATAATAATTACTGAAGGACCTCTGCCATTTAATTAAAATGATTCTCAGTTTAAGATACAGATAATCCAGTATTTAAAAATACAGAAGGTATTAATACACCAGTTCTAAAGACTTGACTGAATTTACCACCCATTCAGTGAGAAGAAATGCTCAGTGTTAAAGCTTAAGATCATTGGGATTTGTTGGCATCATATTTACATATTTGCCCAATAGTATGGAGACATTGAAACATCTTCTTTACTGTCTTTCTGATATATTGTATTGAATGTGTATTAAATCAATTAGTAAATGACATCACAAAATAATTGATAGTATTGTTGCTTTGTTTAGAAGTCTTAAATCATTCAGTCCTATGCATTTTTTTTTAAAATGGCTTGAACAAAAGAAATTCTGTATTTTTCCAACATCTAGATTCATATTTCAGCAAAAAAGTATAATCACTTAATATAATGGCAATAATATTAGAAAAACAATATAATAAAATCCACCATGAATAAGCAGTAAATGTCAGTATTGTTAGCTAAATGGCAAGAATTGTTTTGCAAATGAGAGGGCAGAAGAAGAGATCACTGAAGCAATCCTTCAGTATTTCATTATTTCATTCCATTTACACTCTCCCACTTTAAAATGCCATTTCTTGATGGTGGTTACTTTTTGAAGCTTGTTGGTGGAAACAAAAGAAATATATCAAGCATTAATATAACATCTCATTATTGGCTTAATGTGATTATTTATTAACCTAGATCTGCAATGACGGTGGTGTAGTGGCAGTGTTGCTGTCTCTCATTAAGGAGACCAGGGTTTGCATCTCAGGTCCTCCCTGCATGGAGTTTGCATGTTCTCCCCGTGTCGTGCACATTGGGTTGATTGCTGATACTAAATTGGCTCTAGTGTGTGTTTTGTGGATGTGTGTGTGTGTTTGTGTGTTCACCCTGTGATGGACTGGTGCCCTGTGCAGTGTTTGTTCCTGCCTTTTGCCCTATGCTAACTGGGGTAGGCTCCAGCACCCCCTTGTGACCCTGTTCAGGACAAAGTTGTTTAGAAAATGACTGATGACTTGATCTGCAATGGTCTGGTTCCTGCTTTGTGCTCAATGCTGTCAGGATTCACCCCAGTCTCCTTGTAACCCTGAATTACATTAAGCATGTTGGAGAATGTTTGCTGTGTTTATTAATTTAATCTACAGTGGACTGGTTCCTGTCTAAGGTTAGATCTTTCCTAGTGCTTAATGCCACCAGGAAAGGCACCCAGTGACTCTGATTTGTGAGTTTGTGAATGTTATTTTATTTATGTAATTAGTTCATTAAACAAAACTAAAACAACCATGGATGTTTATATATCATAGCTCTGGGGGACTACTAAGGATGATTATTCATGCTGAAATAAAATGCAATTCAATGTACTAACTATGTTGAAATTCAATACATATTCAATTAGGCTCTTTCATTTTGGCATGGTTTATTGTGTCATAATTAAAAACATATCAGCCAAAGATTTATGTGATTATGGCACACAATGTTTGTGTCAGTTTAAAATGCTCTACAAAGGCCCATTGCATTTTAATTTGTGTTCATAGATAGCATGTCATAACTAAAAGAAAAGCAGACGTATTGTACTTCCTTAGCAAGAGCTCTTCGTGTATTGCATTTTAATTTGAGACCACAGTTTAAGTGTGCTAAAACTAAAAGTAATAAAGCGACCAGTCAGCATCAAAAGGTGGAGCAACGTGTGTTAACAAGTTTCTCTAAGAAGTAATCAAGTATGCTGCTTAAACACCGTTTAGTATTTGTTGTGAATGCTTGCTTTTAAGGTTTGCCAAATGAAGTGTCTGAAGTAAACCTGTCAGTGACTGAACTGTGAGCAAGAGTGAAAGGTACTACTTCATCAATTGAAAAAATATTTAAAAACTTACCTTCTGTTATAATAAAACTCCATGAAAGGGTATAATACATGAATTTTGCAAAGTATAATTCAAAACTTAAGAAACATGTAACTTCAGGGGGCAATTTTCAAAACTGTACGTTGAATGCCATTTTGTAAAACAGCAGAAATTGACAATTTCAGACTCAAAGTAGGGGGCATAAATAATAATTCATTACTTACTAGTAATAACCCAAACCAATATATAAATAACTAGCCGCTCGCGTAGTAAGGAAACAGGACGGTGAGGAGGGCCCTGCCCAGCTCCCCACTCCTGATGTCACGCTTCCCCCTTCCCTCGGCCCACAACCTCTGCCTTGGATTAGTGCAAATATATCGCTCCTGCAAGTGAACTATGATTCTTAGCACGATGAGAGAAGTCACAAAATCAACTGGAATGTTCAAGCAAATTCTAGAAAAAAACCCGATCTAAATCCATTAAGTAGTTTTTTCATGAAAAGCAGACAGACAGACATTGGATTTTCTATACAGAGAGAAAATAAAGGTAACCAATACATAATACAGTGTAACCAGTAGGGAGTGCCAATGAGCCCCCAAACCCAGACACAATAATGTCCAACACAGTCTAAATAAGGGATCTTTATTGATCACCAATAGTTTTCCAAAGTGAACACAGCCACATGCACACAATTCCAAGATAAGCTGATTCTTTTTCTCTCCTTCTGCTCTCTTAAGTGAGTGTCATCTGCTGCCTCCTGACTGACTCCTCGAGGTGAGGCGGTGTGCCCCTTTAAAATCATGAGCCAAGAATTCATCTGGTACCATGGTGCGCCCAATTGGAAGCACTTCCGGGTCACATTGGAACCAAGGAAGTTCTCCCCCGACAGCACCCTCTAATAGCACCCAGGGACCCCACCAAGTCTTCACTTCTGGACTCTGCCTCCCATGTACCTCTGTGGGTGCCCAAACTGGGTGCCTTGAGAGAACCACTGCCATCTGTCATATGGGGGATGGAAGTGTTCCTGGCCTCTGCCTGCTGCTGGTTCATACCTTATATCCTTCCGGCTGGGCAAGAAGTTGTTCTACCATCCAGCTGGGATGACAGTCTGTCCTCCATGACACTTACAACATATACAGTAAGTATATTAGTACAGTAAGCAAAAAAAGTACATTATTTAGCAGTACCGACTTTGATGTTTCACCTCATTTATCATTCAAATCAAAGGTGTTTTTATATTAGTATTGTATTACTGTCAGTATTTTGAAGAAACATGCATATAAGAAATTAATTCTACTATGTACTGTATATACATGACAATACACGTGAACTTGAGTTATTTAAAATCTAAAGTATTAAGCACAATATTTTGAAATGTAAAATATTTAGTCAAATTTTAAAAACTGGTGGAAACTTTGACATTTCAACAGAAATGTGCTGAGTAGAATTACAGATTAGTGGCAGTAACACTTGACACAAAGCAGGAAATGAGCACTGGACCCAAAAGCAATCCATCACCTTACAACATTATTATAACAATCAGAACTTCTGCTTCTATCATTAAAGCACTTCAACCTGAAAAGACTTCACATTCAAAACACAGCTATTCATATTCAACATCCTGACACAAAGGATTTTTGAAGAAAATCATATGCATTTCTCCAAAATAAGACATTTCTGAATTCTAAGAGCAACATAGTGCCATCTATAAATGTTTAAATCTGAAAACTAGCCCTCATCTGCATGTTTTTATGGTATTAGCATTGTGCAAATGTTCTGTACAAATGTATCAATATACACTCCACACTGCAAAATGATTGAAAATATATATTTTTAATGTCTTTGAGATTCTTGATTACCTAAAATGCATTGAAAAGATAATGAGGACTTAATCTTTGAATCATTACATTATATGTTCATTCATGGATTGCAGTCCATGAAACATAAAATGAAAGTCATTAATAACCTCAGAGTACAGCTGTTCTTGAACATAACAGAATCTTGCATTTTAAATAAGAGTTCATAAAATTACACGTTATTCTGAGGGTATGGAGCCGCTGTGATTAGTGAAGCAACCTCACAGGTCTGGAGTCCTGGGCCCTCATTTATAAAGCTTGCGCATGACACGTAAAGAGAAATAAATGTGCGTTCGTAATTTCCCATGCAAATCCCTCAGTTGATCATCGGTTAAGGACAGCCTGTACTGAACATCAGAGGCGTAGTGTTCACTGGCCATACCAGTTGAAGTGGTAGGAGTTATTGATGGTGTTGGGCGACTGGTTATTGGAAGAAGGTGGTAGTTCAGGGTGGTAGTGTTGCCTGCCAGCACCTGAATGAACTCTGGATTGCCTGAGTCCCAGTCCAGTTCGGCCGAGTCCATTCCAAACATCCTTCATGTTATTCTGAGTGAGTTTGTTTTTCTATTTTAGCTCTGTAAGGTTCCTTTTTTCACTCAGCTATTTCATCAACACTCTCTGTATGTCCTTCAGAGCCTCCCTGTTGACCAGATTGAAATGCTCATTTCTTATCATTCTTATCACTACTTAGTAATGAAGAGCTTGATGTTCAGAAGACTGTGCAAAATGAGGATAGTAGTTTAGTTAATTTGTCCCACATTACAGATGACTATAACATCAATTATTGAAATGGCAGTGATGCCAGATACTAGTCAGTCAGTCAGTCATTTTCCAATTCACTATATACTAACACAGGGTCACGGGGGTCTGCTGGAGCCAATCCCAGCCAACACAGGGCGCAAGGCAGGAACAAACCCAGGGCAGGGCGCCAGCCCACCGCAGGACTCACACACTAGGGACAATTTAGGATCACCAATGCACCTAACCTGCATGTCTTTGTACTGTGGGAGGAAACTGGAGCACCCGGAGGAAACCCACACAGACACGGGGAGAACATGCAAACTCCACGCAGGGAAGGCCCGGGAAGCGAACCCCGGTCTCCTTACTGCGAGTCAGCAGCGCTACCACTGCACCACCGTACTGCCCTGCCAGATACTAAATACCATTAAATGAAAATAAGCCAAAATAGTGATTAGTAACTACTCTATAAAACAACTGTGTTTATAATAAAAACTAATCAGACCCTCCACACTGTACAGAAAAAAAAGAGAAATTAAGAACAAGTCAAATTAAAGAGATGAGTTTAAGCAGTTGTTTGATGCCTGGAACAGTCTAGACAAGAACAGGCCCTTCAGCCTAACAAAGTTTGCCATTCTTATTTACTTAATTCCCCCAAAAAACATCAAGTCTAGTTTTGAAAGTCCCTGAAGTCCTACTGTCTATGATAGTACTTGGTAGCCAATTCCAACATGTGCCTATGGGTCTCTGTGTGAAGAAAAATTTCCTAATGTTTGTGTGAAATTTACCCTTAACAAGTTTCCAACTGTGTCCCCGTGTTCTTGATAAACTCATTTTAAAACAACAGTCTCGATCCACTGTACTAATTCCCTTCATAATTTTAAACACTTCAGTTGTGTCTCCTCTTAATCTTCTTTTGCTTAAACTGTATAGGCTCAGCTCTTTTAATCTTTCTTCATAATTCATCCACTGTACTGTAGCCCAGAATCAGCCTAGTTGCTCTTCTCTGGACTTTTTCTGGTGCTGCTATGTCCTTTTTGTAGCCTGAAGATCACAACTTTACACAGTACTCAAGATGACGTCTAACCAGTGCATTAAAAAGCTGCAGCATAACTTCCTTGGACTTGTACTCCACACATTGTGCTATCATATAACTTAAACATTGTGTTATATAACCCAGTGTGTGATTTGTTCCACTGTATTGGCCATTCATATTTCTAATGATGAAGTATGTGAGGTTTTCGGTGCATAAAAACAATAGGCAGCCTCACCTCTTCTTTTTATGTTTCACTTTCAGAATATTGAGCAAACTAGTAATGGAAAATCTAAGATAATGGTTAGGAATGTAAACACTCCAAAATATTAGATTGTTCAGGGCTTTATATATAATTAGGAGTATTTTAAACTCAATCCTGAGGGACATAGGCAGCCAATGTAATGATGCTAAAACTGGTGTGATATGTTAAAATTATCTTTTTTTGATAATGGCTCTGTCACATTACCAGATTTTTCCAGTAATTTTCATTTGCAGACTTCATTTAAATAATCTTAGAGATTTGGGGGCAGTTGCAGGACGCACCCATGACCACCAGTTGTGTAGTCTGACATGTCTAATGATTTAGTCCAACCAAAATGTGTCTCGCCCTGACAACAACCAAAGAGGTTTAATTTTGTCTAAAGATGTAGGGCTAGGCTTATGTGTATGTGAAAGCTGACAAACCAATGAGTGCTCACCTGGAAGTACAATGAATATATTGCAACAACGATGAGGAATAAAGAATGTACCATTGTATGTGTTAAGGACCTGACAAACAGAAGAGACACTAGCCTGTCTGATGTTGCGTGTTTCAGGTACCTCAACAGGACTCTCATACCTGTTATGCCTAAAGCCTTTATGGCTGTATCGAGCAGAGCATTATTGGCTGTCAGAAAAAAGGACGAGCTCACAATACTGGAAAGTCATTGCACAGTCATCTAACGTAGCATAGCCTGTAAAGTTGTGTAATATGACATGACTGGGCAATCGCAGCTCTCAAGTTTGATACCTTATTGAACTAAAAGTTGTATAACCTGACATCGGCTGAGCCATAATAGCACTATCAACACAGATGAGTCGCCCCTTTTGAGTATCCTAACTGAATACATATAGGGTCATGTATTCAACATGCAGGCACTGATTTCATTTCCAGTAACACACTAAAATATGGCCACATAGAATCTTACATGCTAGTCCTTAATAAAGAATATAATGAATACTAATTACTACAGTTGACCTGCAATTACAAACCTCATTCTTTATCTACTCATAATGAATAGAGTTTTAGAAACTAAACGTAATTGCTCAATAATTAATATGTACTTGAAAAGAGAAAAATAATGGTACTGTAACAATATCTGATTGCTCTAAACTCATAACAAAAGTTCAATAAACGGCATGCTTTACCATCTCATTTTAAATGTGTACATCAACGTACGTTTTTTTCTTTGAAGCAAGCCTACTAAATCTAGAGACTGCAGCCTGGTGCCTGCTATTCATCTTGAATTCCTGACTATGGAGTCTGGGTCAGCAGAGTCCTGACAAAGTGGTGCATTGTGACTAATCACTGCTGTTCTCCTCAGAGACTCTATAGAGCACATTTATTAATAATAGGAACTTTATTTGTGACATAAAGAATGAAACATGTCAACATATTTTTCAAAATATTACTGATTACTTTTGGTATTAATTATTATGTTGTTATTCATGTTATTACTGCTTTTGATTATTTTTCCCTTTCTTCATGATATTTTCTTGAGAGTCAGCATGGCATATAAATTTCCTTATAATATTTACCAGTGTATGTTTCTCTAGGTCTTTCTTTAAAATGTGTTTTTTTCATGGAATAATAAGATGGATGGTATGGTGCTGCTGTGGTCAGGGATTGAATTTCTAGCAAGGATGTAGATATTGGGTTATTTAGTGACATTCTGGGTGTACGTGTGCATGTGCCCTGTGATGGACTGACTTCGCACTTTGCATGAGGTGTGCGGCAATGTTGCAAAAAGTGAAGTGCGCTCGGGAAATGAATAGAAACTGATTTATTATTCATGGGTGGCAAGGTGGCAGAGTGGTTAGCACTGGTGACTGCAACTTCCAAAATACTGGAATTAAATCAAAACTGGGCTGCTGTATTTATGAAGTCCATCCATCCATTTTCCAACCCGCTGAATCCGAACACAGGGTCACGGGGGTCTGCTGGAGCCAATCCCAGCCAACACAGGGCACAAGGCAGGGAACCAATCCCGGGCAGGGTGCCAACCCACCGCAGGACACACACAAACACACCCACACACCAAGCACACACTAGGGCCAGTTTAGATCGCCAATCCACCTAACCTGCATGTCTTTGGACTGTGGGAGGAAACCGGAGCGCCCGGAGGAAACCCACGCAGACACGGGGAGAACATGCAAACTCCACGCAGGGAGGACCCGGGAAGTGAACCCGGGTCCCCAGATCTCCCGACTGCGAGGCAGCAGCGCTACCCACTGCGCCACCGTGCCACCCTTATTTATGAAGTTCATACACTTTTTTCATATGTCTGCATGGGGTTTTTCTCCAGAAACTCCAAAAGTCTTATAGGTTTTGTTACTCCGTGTGTTAAATTTGGCCTGTTGTGGGTGAGGGTGACTGTGCATTTATGAACATGCTCTGTAAAGAACTGGTACCTTCATCCATCTTACTGCTATGATAGGCACCATTTCCCTGTGACTTTGAACTGGATAAGTAAGTAAATGGGAGAATAGGACTAGGAATGAGAATCCAGCAGAAAAAAAATGTCTTTTGAGTTCATATACAAACATCATTAACATATATATCTGCAGTAGGTAAAAAAAAACAGTCGATATATGTTCATTGATTAAATTATTAAGAACACCTTACTACTACTGGACAGGGCCTATTTTTACTCTCAAAACAGCTTCAACTCTTCATGGCATAGTTTCCACAAGAGGTTGGAAACATTCCTTTGAGATTCTGCTCCATGTTGGCATGATTTGTTAACTGCACGTTGTGGCAGGTGGCCGGGTGTGGTCATCAGCCGCCTGCCTATTTAAGGGGCCGCCTCCCTGCAATCAAGGCTGGAGTCGGGTGAGGAGGTAGACGAGGTCAGAGAGGAGGCGGCAAGGAGAGGCCTGACGTGTGTGTGAAAAGGAAGAAGCCGGGACAAAGAGAGGTGGCTTAAAGAGGAGCCTGGACTTTGGGAGACAGTGGGGGTTTGTTGGTGTGGTGGTGCACGTAAGACTTTGTATAATAGAGACTGTAAATAAATGTGTGGTGATGGCTGAAAACGTGTCTACCTGTGTGTGTCCGGGCCGCACTCTTTCACAACGTTCAAGCTGTGAATCATCCGTTCTACCACATCCCAAAGCTATTTGACTGGGAAGTCCAGAGAAGAGCACTGAACTCATTGTCATGTTCATGAAACCAATCTAAGATGACTTTTGCTTTGAGACATGGAGCATTGCCATGCTGGAAGAAGCCATTAGAAGGGATTAGATTAGAAGATTAGCCATGAAGGGATGCAACAAGACTCGAAAAGGCAGTGGCGCTCAAGTGATGACTGATTTTTATTAATTGGTTCAAAGTGTACCAAGTTAACATTCCCTACGCTACTATACCACCACCACCAACAACAACACCATCCTGGACTGTTGATACAAGGCAGGTTGGGTGCATGGATTCATGCTGTTGGAGCTAAATTAGATGAATCTGTATTTATTTTATTTATTCATTTATTTATGAACTCCAGACAGGGTTTGACCACTTTCAATGCCTGGCTGGTAACAATGTGTTTTATTTTCTTTGACCTTGTTTGCTGGCCTCATGGTGCCTACTATTGCTGGCCCTTTGAGGTTACCCTGAATCAACTTTCGCATGGTGTGCAGTCAACAACAGATTAAAGAGTGCCTTTTTGCTTTTCTCTGCCTTGGGGCTGTCAGCTTTACAATGCCATGTTGAGCAGATGGCACGCCTTCAGGTTAGAGCCAGATGGCATAAGCATGAAAAATGTACATTTCTTCATTAACTGAGGAGACAAACACAGTCAGCAGTGTGTACATATATATGTATATATATATATATGATGTAAAAGTATTGATGTCACTTAATTTTCTTCAGCTTAACCATAGTAATGTAGAGGTACCAATTATAGACCAAATGCTCATAGAAAATGACTAAGTACAGACTTACCTCCAATACCAAATATGAAGCAAGACCAGGGCAAAATAAAAGACACATATTACACTGGTTAATAGATCACCTTAAAAATGATTCAAATATTTAGTTGTGCTTGAAGCTTTACACAGCTGTTCAACTGAGAAAAGAGAATATTTTTGCTTATGTTGCCACACATGCACACTTCAGGGGTACTTTCAAGGCTATGGTAAGACAAACAGTTCCACTGAGAGGAGAGGAGATGCCTTTGCTAACTACCTCTTCCTTTTCATCCACAATACTGTGGAGCCAAGACCAAACAGATATCTGACCTCTCATCCACTCCGAACCCGAAAGACTCACCCTTTTCGGGAGGGTCTCTTTATATATATATATATACACAGTAAATGCAGGTATTGTGATGCAGTGGTTAAGGCTTTGGATATCAAACCCTGAAATTGTTGGTTTTATCACCAAAAACATTTAATATTCTTATTTGACTCTACTGTTCTTTTTGTTACATTTTTTGACCACTTGGCATTTAACATGAGCTTTGAGAAGAACTGAAAGGAGATGATTCAGTAGAAATGCCAGCACTGATTTCAGAACCTTGAATTCTAACGCTAGAATTACCGAAGCCTACGAAAAAACACGTAATCCCGGCTCACCTTAAATCTCTTCACACCTCTCCTTCAGCGTCTTTTATTTTATAAATGTGTCGATCAGCACAAGCAGCAAGCAGCCTGTTATCCCAATTGACGGAGAACAACAGGCAAAAAGTTCTCCCAGCTCAAGCCAAGGCTCCTTATGTGCATGTGACGTGCTGGAGTTGTATAGGGTAAATAACACTGTACAGTAGAACCTCGGTTAGAGAACGCCTTTGATAACGAACAATTCGGATAACGACCAATAATTTCACTAAAAATTTGCCTCCGATAGCGAACAAAATTTCGGATAGCGACACACACGCGACCAGCGGACAGCGGCCAGCTTCCCATCTTCCTTTGCGCTCGAGACACGGTTACGAACAGACGTTCATTATCTTTATCGGTGTGCATCCTTCTTATTTAGTGATTTTGTTGCTTTATTTAATAATATATAGCCCTCAATCATGGCTCCAAAGAAGATTAAGAAAGCTGGTAGCAGTGCAGTAATAAGGCAGCGGCCAACAATTGAATTGAAAAAAGAAATTATTGCCAAGTATGAACGAGGCATGCGTGTGTCGGATATCGCAAGAGAATACGGCAAGTCAAAGTCGACAATCTCGACGATTTTAAAGAAAAAGGAGCAGGTTAAAGAATCTAATGTGTCAAAAGGAATGACTATTATAACAAAGCAAAGGCCTCAAATACTAGACGAAGCAGTAATTCCACCCCTTCCTCCCCACACCTCCATAAAAAAAAAAAGCATAAAAATAAAAAAAAAGTGTTTTGTAAATTAGTTTCGTAAAATAAAGTTATGTACAGTAAACAGTAAAATGTGTTTACGTATTAAAGTTACCCAGTGCTATTGTTTTCTGCCATACATAGCGTATCTGTCATATGCCCTCCCTCCTCTGCCGTGACCCTCCCTCCTCTGCCTTGACCCTCCCTTTGCTGTCGTAATCGCCTCACTAGAAAGGTAAGATTCCACAATTTTTTTTTTTTATTCCATGCTCTAGTGTCATTTCTTTAGTTTTTAGTTACAGAATTATGTTATGTGCTTATTCATAGTGCTATTGTTTTCTGCCATACGTAGCGTATCTGTCATATGCCCTCCCTCCTCTGCCGTGACCCTCCCTCCTCTGCCGTGACCCTCCCTTTGCTGTCGTAATCGCCTCACTAGAAAGGTAAGATTCCACATTTTTTTTTTATTCCATGCTGTAGTGTCATTTCTTTAGTTTTTAGTTACAGAATTATGTTATGTGCTTATTCATAATGATTTTGTTCCTACACATTGCATTTTCAGTCGGTCATAGCCAAGCCTACCAATGCTACATGTCAGTCAAAACGATAAGTTTTCCTATGTTTTCTTATGTTTAAATGCTTTCTTTAATGTTTTTATTTTTATTTAACATCATTTGTACTGTATTATAACTGTTCCCATTTAAAAAAACATACCTATATAGCCTGTAACTTTCATATATTAGCGAGTCAACAGGGGCTAGGAACCAATTATTTCTATTTCCTTTATTCCTTATGGAGAAAATTGTTTCGGATAGCGACCATTTCGGATAACGACCCACTTTTCGGAACGGATTGTGGTCGTTATCCGAGGTATTACTGTATATTGTTATTTGGAATACATGCATTTCATGTGTGTTCCATATCTACAAAGATCTGATCGACATACTTACAAAACAAAAGACGCTGGTGGAGAGGTGCAAAGGGATTTAAAGTGGGACGGGATTGCAGGTTTTTTCATAGGTTTCGGTAATTCTAGTGTTAAACCATTAAAAATATGTTAGCACACAACTCCAATTTGCTTTGGAAAAGGAGACAAAGGCTTTAAATCTGTCTTTATATAAAGGTTCCTTAAATAAATAAAATGCAGCATTAGAACAGTTTTGACAAGAACAACCCATTCAGCCCAACAGAGCTCTCTAATCCCATTCACCTAATTTCTCCAAAATAACATGGCTTTGCATTGGTTAGTGTTGCTTTATACAGTAGATCAATTGTCCTGAGGTTAAACCCCACACCTGTGGTCTCATGTATAAATGGTGCGTACACACAAAAATGTTGCATTCAACTGTTTCCACTGTGGTAAGCATCCCAGGCACAGACAGGCAGACACAGATGGTTCAAGCACCAACACACGTTTATTCATTTCCACTATTTACAAAGTGCACACATAACCCAGTGCCCCTGCACCAATCACCCCTCAGTCCTGGCCTCTTAACAATGCCTCTCTTCTCCTGACCACCTCCACTCCTCTCCACCGAGCTCTGTCCTCTTCCACCTGACTCCAGCCATCAAATGGAGGGAGGTGGCCCCTTTTATGTTCACCCAGACACTTCCTGGTGTGGCAGAAGTGCCGGCTGAGCACCCGGCAGCACTCCGGTTGTCCTTGGTAATCCTTCCGCCAGCACCTCCAGGTGTGGCGGAAGTGCTGATGGCCAGGGCTCTTCAGGTGCTCCCCCCTCCGACTTGCACCCCGGCATTCACCACTTTGGCACCCCCTCCGACGTTTCTGTGACCCTGGGTTGGGACATCTGACGGGACCGCTATGGCCAAGAATTTCCTAAACCTCAGCTTTAGAAGCACACAGCTTTGAGGCAAAAAAGGACAAGCCACAATAACACAGAAAGAATGCACAGGCTACACACAGTGCATGCCTGGTACCAGTGCTAACTACTGTGCAGCCAGTGCTGCTTTCTAGTTAATGCAAGGCCACCACTAATTTAAAAGAGATGATTTCCTACATACAGTACATAGCCATTCTTTCTGACTAAGATTTGCTACTTTTCTACAAAGTGGAAGAAGCATATACAGGCTTCCTTGGTGGCTGTATGAAATTTAGTGTTGGTTGAAAATCAAAAAGCAGCATAATGTCTTGTGAACAATGCATTTCTAATATTGATTTACTTTTTATTTTTTAAACTGCTGTGACTACCTTTAAAGGGGAAAACATAGAAAATCACAATCTTAGCATTCTGGATCATAATCCTTTGAAGCTTGTGACTGACCAAGAACAAATACAGCAATCCTGGAAAATACCTGCACCCTGGCAGATCTCCAGCTACTCTAACCAGTGTCAGAATTGACGAACCAGTTCAAGTAAGGCGTCACTTTTAATTTTATTTTTTGATGCTGCTCAGAATAATTTTTCATAATAATGAAGGCACTGCTTGCTCACTACTTTTGATTATTTAAGATGTTGTCAGCAGAAGGCTCTGTGCTCTGATGGAGAACATTTAAGTCCTGTCATGAGTTAATATGAACTAAAAGATTCCGTACCCTGATTTTTTGAGTGGATATTTTGGTCTTTTTTCTGAATTCTCTCTCTCTGACAAGTTAGCATGCAACAGGGCACTAAATCAGCAGGCTATTTCTGTTTTCTAGAAAAGATTTGTGTGTATACCTTATGGTACAAAATGAATGTAAGTGATGCCTTAGCATATTCCTGCAAAACATGTCAGCTATAAATCAAAATATAATATCACAAATCTACTTATATCACACCTCTAAACATAAACTTTCTTTTGAAGGATTGGGATAGCCACTTCTTAACAGCATTTTGTTTAAAAAGAAAAACATTTTTAAAGAAATGCTAATACTGTGTCAAACTGCATTTTGGAGTGAATGTTGATGTAACAAAACAACACAGCATTCTCTCTCTCTCTATTCTCTCTCTCTCTCTCTGTATATGTATATTTATATATATATATATATATATATATATATATATATATTGTCACGCACGTGCGCATGGGGAGCAGTTTATGGACCCGACACGCACCACGATAAGTCGTGCCAGGGGACAACTGCAGCGTACTAACCTCTCTCTCTTTATTCCTTCAGAAAGAATGAGGCTCCGCGCGCCGTAATACTGCCTGGACGATCTAAAGAGCCGCAGCACTTCTGGGTTCCTTTATTTCCTCTGGTCCCCATGTGATGACATCAGCTACCCATCCAGCACCACGATTTTCCCAGCATCCCACTGTTTAATTTCCGGTCTCTCCCCATAAAATGTCCATCTACCCTTCCTTCTATATCTTTGAGTTATTTTGAATTACTGACCGTAAGAATTTTTGTTACAGTATATGGGGCCACAAACTCCAAACCTTTACACAACTCTGTCTATTTATTACAATACTCTATATATATATATATATATATATATATAAAATGTCACACATGCGTGATTAGGGGGCAGCCAATGGGTCTGACAGAGTGTGAAAAGACATGGAATGGGAGCACAGGATGGCATAGTGATGTCTCTCTCTTTCTCCCCAGAAAAAAGGGGCCTTCAAAACCTGAAAATAACTAAAGAAGACCCACCAACAACAACGTCCTCCATACTTCTGCATTAACCTCCCTGACAACTTCATTTTCCGGCTTTCACTGATGTCCTCACTTCTGGCTCCTTTCGATGAAGTCACCTCCAGCCCACTCCGTTCAAGTCATCTTCAGTTTCCCCTTCATTTGTATCATTTCCGTTCCTTCTCTATAAAATTTCCCTCCTGCCAACTGTTGATGGTCTCATGTGCAATCTGTATGCATCTGACCAGCAACTCAATGTTGTTTTCACTGCTTGAGTGCTGTACACTATACGGGGACAGCTCCCCAACTTTTAATCAGTTTCTCCTGCTCTTTATTTTTTCACTATGTATATATATATATGTGTGTGTATGTGTGTGTGTGTATAATCACGGGCTCAAATAAGTGTAATTATCCACCAGAATGAGGTTTAGCACTGTCAGATAACACTTTCTCTTTCCTCCTCTGCACACCATCAGAAGGAAGTCCTGCCTGACAACCTCACTTCCAGTCTTGACTGCGATGACTTTGCTTCTGATTCTAACTCTACTGACCTCACTTCCTCCCTCAAACTTTTATAAACTCCATTTTCTATCATGTTATTCAGTTCTTTATTAAGCTTGGTCTGAAAAGACATGTTTTATTCAAATTCTTCGCATATCTTCAAGTATACGGGGTGGATATCCCAAACCTTTTTGTTATTTTTGTGGTTTCTTCACATATTGACATATTTGACAGGATTTTTGCTGAAATGATGGATGTGCAAGACCTGAATTTGGTCTTTACTGGCATAGCTATTGTAGATGCCACATGGGCTTGATGGGCATCCCAACCAGGAGAGTGGATGACTCCTAATGGACAGATAAGCATCTCAACTGGGGAAAAGAAAAGGAGCAGACCCAGAAGAAAGAGCCAGAAGGAATGGACCGACAGCCCATAGAAAGAGAAAATTATCGCTGGGGGTTTTTTACTCCCCCAGCATGCTAGATGGCAGTAGCTCCGGATATCGGTGCACAGTGGAAAGCCAGCAGAACATACAAGGAAATGTAGTTGGGCAGCCCTGCTGAAGTCATTGGGTGCTGTTGTGATGGACTTCCATATGATCCGGAAGTACTTCCATCGGGCAATGACCCAGGTGCTGGAAGTACTCCCGGGTCCTTAATAAAAGGGACCGCGCTCCCTTGGCCAGGTGAGTCGGAGCTGGGAGGTAGAGAGCCAACACTTGATTGGAGGAGGGCAGGGCAGTGGTGAAAGAAATTGTAGTAGGAAGAGAAAACCCGTGTTTTGTGCTTTTGTAACTTGTAAAGGAGTGTGGTGTAACAAACACACCTGTATTTGCACCCGGAACTCTCTGTGTGTTCGTGTTTGGGGCTTGCTAACGCCTCTGGGTCTACCACACTATCAAGATCCAGAAGCTCAAGGTCCAGGTGGGAGAGTATCAAACCCAACTCTTGGAGTCAGAGGCGTGACACCAAGCATGACTGGCAGTCCAACAGGATAAGTCATGGGTTCTGTCTCAGGTAATCTTACCTTTACAACAGAATGACGACATTGAATCGTATTTTCTTATTTTTTAATGCACTGCTGCTAGGCAACACTGGGAGTAAGTGAAGTGGGCCAACATTCTGGTGCCATTCCTGAAGGGAAAGTTTCAACAGACCTACTATGACCTCGAGGCTGAGCCTGCCACTAATTACGACACCTTAAAAGTGGAGGTGTTGAAAAAGTATGGTATTTCTGCGGATCAGCAGGCGAGAATATGTCATGAGTGGTGATTTGACCTAGAGCAGCCATCCCACTCACAGGCCTTTGATATATGTGGCAAAGCAGGGAGCTGGCCAGATATAAACAACTCACGTAAAGTTGTTCAGGGGTGGGAATTGATTTGTTTTCAATCCTATTCTTGTAAAATTGATCTATTTGTATGGAATGTTGTGTGATTCCAATAAAATCAATTAAAAAATTAAAAAAAAAAAAAAAAAGTTGTGTGTGACCTTTTGGTAAATGTCCACCCTGAATATTTCACCCAGCCAGCCCATAGGCAGCCGTACAAAAATATGGAAGCCCTCATAGATACCCTTGAGTGGCACAGAGCCACCTCAAAAGCCAAAAGAACAGATTAGATGGCGTGTCAAACCAGGATGGGATGTGTCGCCCACCAGGACACCTCCCGTCGCCACATGAAACCAGCGGCAAGGACAAAGGAAAAGCACACATCCTCCCTGTACTGTTTCAAGTGTGGGGAGTAAAGTTACTCCATCCCAAACTGTACTTTCCTGTACAATCACGGTGCAGTAATCATTTGTCTTTTCCCTGTAAAGGAGTTGTACTAGCAAATGGTCACAATGTCACAGCCTTGATTGATTCCAGCAGCAACATTCCAATTGCCATTTTGTGTTACTGTGATAGTGGTTAAAGGTAAAGACCAGTCTGACCTGTATACATGGGGAAACACAATGGTATGGGTCCACCTCCTGTGACATCAATTATGCATTCACTATACTGGGGCGAGACTGGCCTGATAGTAAAAGCGGTATGACACATCCCACTCCTAAAAAACTTTCTCCATGCCATGTTTACAGCCGACTTTCAGGACTCATGTGGCCATGCAGTGTGACTTGGTGGAACCCATAACAGTACAACCTGAAGGACATCCGGCAATTTTGTGCCACCATGGGAATAAACCACGCCCATTTAGGCAGGCCCTAACCCTCTATCTCTGTTATAGTTCGAGTGTAAATAAAATCCGGCTTCCTTTAAATGGAAACAATGGAGTGATGATTCCTTAAAATTTGCCAAAAATACAGTCGTTTTGGTAGACAGTCATTGCACTCAACATCCCATGCCACAGGGTTCACACTTTGTTTTGAAGAATGATCTTCTTTAATGGGGAGCAGAACGTGGTTAGCAGAATTATGGTCGTTGTTGTTAGTACCAGAGAACGTTTGACAGTAGGTCTGTGTACTTACAAATGCCGCCCTCCTAGATGCCCATTTGGGAGCTGAAAAAAACTTGGAGCCTATTAAGCTCTGATTTTATTGGCCAGGAATTAACAAGGAGGTCCATCATTTTTGCACTTCCTGTCTGGAGTGTCAAGTGTGATAGATTCCCAACAGGGGACCGTGCTCCACTGGTTCCACTTCCCCTCATTGATATCCTATTTGAGCATATTGGAGTGGATATTGCAGAACCTCTGGATTCCTCAGCCAGAGGACATAAATATATCTTAGTCCTCATGAATTATGCCACATGCTATCTCGAGGCTGTCCCATTGTTTAGAGCTAACAGTAAGAGCATCACACGGAATTTATTAAGGGTCTTTATGTGAGCCTTGATGTACCAGGGGACACCTTTCACCTCAGAGACGTTCAAAGAAGTGGCCAAGTTGCTTAAGATAAAGCACTGAAAAACCTTGGCGTATCATTAACAAACCGATGGTTTAGTGTAGAGGTTTAACCAGACTCAAACAAATGCTGCGCAAAGTGCTTAGCAAGGATGGGAGGAACTGGGATCAACTACTCCTCCTCATATTATTTGCCTATTAGGAAGTTCAACAGGCCTATGGGTTTCTCCATTTTTGAGTTACTATACGGGAGGCAACCCTGTGGCATATTAAATATCCTAAAGGAAGGCTGGGAGGAAGAGGTACTCCCTTCCACAAATTTTCTAAAATATACCTTGCAATTATGCAATAGATTTGGAAAAATGAGACCCATACTAAAAAAACAAATTGATAAGGCGCAAACACTACAGCCCCTTTGTTATAATGTGCCACGTCTGGGAGATAGGGTCATTGTCCTTATTCCCACCTCGCATTCTAAATTGCTGGCACATTGGCAGGGCCCATACCAAGTTAAGGAGAGAAAGGTGATTGTTGATTATTTCATGAAGTAGCCAAATCGTTGTTTGAATAAACGGGTGGATCATGTCAACTTGCGGAAGATGTGGAAGGACAAGTCGTCCAGCCCTGTTCTTTCTTTTCCTAACTCTTGGGTGGACCTCCCACAAAACAAATGGAACTTAACAAAGGCAGCTTATATACATAGACAAAGCCAAAAATAAAGTATGACACACATACCATAAATTAAAGAATCAAAAATGAACAAAAGAGACATAAAACATGATTTTGAACCCCAGCCAGGGGAGGAACTGTGACTGAGACATAAAACTATGTTTTTAAGTCAGTGAGTATGCTCTACTAAGTCAGTTACAAATCAATAGAGAATGTTATGTGCATGTGTGCTGAAGCTGAGGTTCAAGGATGGTTGGTATTTAGCTAATTGTGGTGCACCAGTTTGGGCCAATTTAAAATTCCTGTCCATGATGCATGATTTAAGAAGGAAGTCATAGAACAACTTATGGGCATATTGGGAAACTAATGGCTGAAACCAGAACTGTGTGACAAAAGACAGTATACAAGCTAAAAACCAAAATGAAAGTGGTAACAGAAAAAGAAATGAAGGAACAATTTACATTTATATTCTACATCATGAGAAACATAATTGAGCCATTGAATATAAATCCAAGTTCTGTAATCTTATACCCAGAGGGTAGATCAGTTTCATATTTGCCAAAATAAGTGTGAAAATTTGTACAAAGTGCAGTGAAATATGGATGTCTTAACCTGCATTGATCAGAAGAGTTCATTTGCTACTTAATTTTGTCTCCTCTACCCGTATCATGATGATGGTAAGGTCAGTATTGCTCTTTCTCTACTCCCAAAGCAACTGTTATCTCACATGTGCTTTTTCACAAGGTCAACTGAACCTCCACAGAGGTCAACAGCAGTGAATTATGAAGCTCATTTGTAATTAATTAATTTAAAATAGGGTTTGTGTTTAAAAATGTTGAGAAATGTTATTCTTACCATAAAAGATTTAATTTTGGATACTGCAGTCAGTCCGAATCAGCATGAAATCTAAGCTGACTTTCATTAACACACATTAGTAGAATCCCAAAGGAAAGCAGATGCACAGTGCAATTTTCTCTAATCAGGAAAATTTTCAGACAAAGAGAATGATGTGAGCACTTCAGGAAAAAATATAGGAAGATAATAGAACAATCAAGATACTTTACTGCATAACAATTTTGAAAATTAACTAATAAAGTACCTTTTTCTTATTGAAACTGAAATAAATACTTTTTTTTTGTTTTGGAAGTCACATTAACACTATCCTGAAACTGGCTCACAGCTGTAGAATCTGGAGAAATCCGAGTCACAATATTATGAGCGTCATGCATGAGTGCTTGAGGATCATCTTCAGGGCTCGGACCGAGCAGGTAATACCATTCAGGGACACAACGGAGCGCTTTCACTGACTGTTTTGTCTCTTCTTCATGAAGGCACATGACATATACAAGGAAGGCACCACTCCTTTCGGTCAAAGCATTAAAAAAGTCGACCATCATTTCTTGGACCCGAGCCTATGAGGATGGAGCTGCCATTACTGACCCACTCTTAGCATGAGCTAGTTACAAATATTCCCTTAAAAGGAATAAGTGGAAGTCAGAGATGGCATTTTTTCTGTTTCACGTTAATGTTTACTTAAGTATGTAAATTAAACGGAATTACCCAGTTGGCTCCCCAACTATTTTTAAGGGCATTGTAAAGTTACTTTATTAACCTATCAACATATTATTAGGAACACTATACTAATAATGGGATGGGCCAATGTTTGCTCTTAAAACAGCCCCCGTTCTTCCTGGCATGGATTCCTCAAGATGTCGGAAAAAATTCAAGTCCACATTGACATAATTGCATCATACAACTTGCGCAGATTTGTCAGCTGCACATTCATGCAGTGAATTTCTCATTCTCTCAAATCCCAAAGGTGTTCTGTAGGATTCAGATCTGTTGACTGGGCAGGTCACTGAAGAACACTGAAGTAATTGCCATGTTCATGAAATCAGTTTATGATAGTTTTTGCTTTGTGATATGATGCATTATGCAGAAAATGGCTAAATTGTGGTCATGAAGGGATGCACATGATCAACAGCAGTACTCTGATATTGGCATTCAAGCGATTATTGATTGGTATTAATGGGCCCAAAGTGTGCAAGAAAACATTCCTCACACCATTACACCACTACCAATCTGGACTGTTGACACAAGGCAGGTTGGGTGCATGGATTCATGCTGCTGGCACCCAATTCTGACTCAACAATATGTGTGCCTCAGTAGAAATCAGGTAGATTATGTTTTTCCAGTCTTCAACTGTGCAGTTGTGGTGTGACTGCAGCCTCTGCCTTCTGTTCTTAGCTGACAGGAGTGGAACCTGATGTGGTCTTCTATAGTTGAAGCCCATTTGCTTTAAGGTTTGACATGACCCTGTAGTTAGGATATAGCGGGTTGGATAATGGATGGATGGATGGATGATTTACATTCTGAGATGCTTTTCAGCTCACTCACCACAGTTATACAGAATCGTTATCTGAGTTACTGTAGCCTTTCTATCATGTCAAACCAGTCTGGCTATTGTCCTCCGACTTGTCTCCTCAATAAGGCATTTTGTCCAAAGAACTGGCACTCACTGGCTGTTTCTTGTTTTCTGCACCATTCTGAGTAAAATCTAGAGATTGTTTTGCATGAAAATCTCAGGAGATCAGCAGTTATAGAGATACTCAGACTAACCCAACAGTCATGCCATAGTCAACATCACCGAGATCAGATTTTTTCCAAATTCTGGTGTTTGATGTGAACAATATGGGAGCTCCTAACCTGCACCTGCAGGATTTTGTGCGTTGAGCTGCTGCCACAGGAGTGACTAATTAGATAATTGCATGGATTAGGAGGTGTTCCTTTTGTTCTCATTGCATTAAAACTGCAAAATGTTTTCAGGTGGGATAACAACTGTAGTACTGCCACTGCTGTCTGGAATTGCTAGATTTTGATTAAGCACTTGTGAAACTGGGCTAAATATTTTGCTTAAGTTGTTTTATTTTTTATAAACATTCCTCTTTTCTAGAGCAAAAGAAGATGTCCTTCAACATCTGCAATAAGATGCTACAGATGTTCTATCAGACGGTTGTGGCAACGCCCTCTTCTACGCGGTGGTGTGCTGGCGAGGCAGCATAAAGAAGAGGTACGCCTCACGCCTGGACAAACTGGTGAGGAAGGCAGGCTCAATTGTAGGCATGGAGCTGGACAGTATGACATCTGTGGCAGAGCGACGGGCGCTGAGCAGGCTCCTGTCAATCATGGAGAATCCACTGCATCCACTGAACAGTATCATCTCCAGACAGAGGAGCAGCTTCAGCGACAGACTGCTGTTAATGTCCTGCTCCACTGACAGACTGAGGAGATCGTTCCTCCCCCATACTATGCAACTCTTCAATACCACCCAGGGGGGATGGGGGGGGGGGGGCGGGTAAATGTTAACATTATTCAAAGTTATTGCCTGTCTGTATACCTGCATTGTTATCACTCTTTAATTTAATATTTTCTTTATTAGTATGCTGCTGCTGGAGTATGTGAATTTCCCCTTGGGATTAATAAAGTATCTATCTATCTATCTATCTATCTATCTATCTATCTATCTATCTATCTATCTATCTATCTATCTATCTATCTATCTATCTATCTATTAAAATTAATTTACTAAAATTTTCTATATTGCAGGCAGTATAACGTTACAAATACAATAGTGAGCAGGCTCTGGACTGGACAGTGATCAAGAAATCCATGGAGCGTTATATCGAGAGAATTTGTTCCAATGTGAGTTAATATGTATATTCAATAAAGGCAGTCTGAGGTCTGTCACAAAAATGACCAAAAGACATTGAGAAGGTTTGGGTCAGCCATCCGTATAATTTTTCCCGGCTGCAAAATTGATGAAAAAGAACAGACATGTTCACATAACTGAGTCCAAAACAGAACTGATTCACTAGAAACAAGATGGCGGCTTTAAAGGCCAGTATGGGAAATGTTGTCATCAGGACCGGAACCGGAAGTGACATCGTTGGCTGCCCCAGAGCCAGGCGGGATTTCCCTAGAATGGTCTGCAAGGAATCAAGAGAGAGAATTAGTGCACTTCGCAACCCCCTGGTCCAGCGTGGAATTACATCTACTCAGGCCCTTTAGTTGTCCCCTAAACACGCGTGTGTGACAGGTCATTTCAATTGGTGAAACCGAAGAGATGACGATCATAACTTAATGGAATGAGCTGAGTATAAGCTGAGGGAAAAGAAACACATTCCCAATGCACCATACTTACATTAAACTACAATGTACTATCATACAGTATTTGCCACCTTATTTTCAAGGTGTACTACCTTTTGTATATTATTGCCAAAATTAGTAGCAGTATGAAGGA
The DNA here is from genome assembly GCF_900747795.2 of Erpetoichthys calabaricus. Lineage (NCBI taxonomy): Eukaryota > Metazoa > Chordata > Cladistia > Polypteriformes > Polypteridae > Erpetoichthys > Erpetoichthys calabaricus. Next base: position 41,748,417 of record NC_041399.2, read on the forward strand.
AGGAAGGTTGGATTTTGTATGTATCTACTTATATAATACGCTACCGTGGCTGTCCGTTTGTATGTCCAGGAATTTAAATCACCTGTAGCATGCAAACTGTTTGACCTATTGATCTAAAATTTGGTGCACATATACTATGTGATGTCTACTATCTGCTTTTAGAGTGATGATTGACCTCCAAGGTCAAAAGTCAACCCAGGAAGGTGAAGCTCAAAAATCAAATAACCTGTAGCCTGAAATTTGGTATACAGTACATATATTACAATGAAATTCTGCACTACAGCTTTATATTAAAAGTGAAGAGTTTTGGAATTATTACTCTTTTTATTTTTATTTTATTTTATTGTAGAATCAAATCTCGGCAGTGGGCAGCAGGGTGGTTGTTCGGCGCATGCATACGTACACCATTCGCATCCCTATCACCTTCGCCGTCACTTCCCCTACCTCTTCATATCTTAAATTATTCTTGAGGCAGATTGAAGACTTAAGTGCCAGCTTAAGTGAACAATTAACGTAATTGCAACACAAAAACTGACCTTTAATCAGTTTTAATGCAAAAAGATGCCAACGAAAGAAGAGAAGCAGCAGGCCACTAGAGTGGAGAAAAGAAGAGCTGCTCTGAAAGCAGCAAGCGCATCAACCTCTGAGCAAATGAATGCTAAACATACAGAGATAAAGGATGAAAACTATGAATGCTCAAGTCAAGCGTATTTACTGTACGTTATCATGCAGTGCGCCATTACTGGTAATTGATCATTAGATATCCAAAATGAACACTTTAGAATATGCTTTCCTCTGTTGGCATGGACTCACACTACAAGCCATCTCAGTTGCTGTTTCTGCGTTCTAATGATTAATTTTCTTACAATAACTGTACTGTAACTGATTTCTTTCAGGTGTTTTTTTAACTCCAGATTTGTTAACATTTTTTTATATAGATTGCATTCTGTAAATAAAAGCATAATAAAATACTTTAAAAGCAAACTTTTGTTAAAGAAACATAAGTCATAGGAATCACCTGAGGAAATGAATGATGTTGCTGCTGAATGTGTGGGGGCTGAGCAGAAGAAGAAAATGAAGCCTTCAGTTCAGTCATTCAGAATGAAGAGTGGCGCAGGCAGAGATGTAAATTCTCTGCTGACATTTGTGATGGACAGCAGTTACCTTTAGTACACATACTGGATACTTCCCGTATTATGACTTGGAGACAGAGGTTGCAGGCAACCTGGTACAAAACATTAGACAGGCTCTTCTTGGGTGCTGCTGTTTTACATATTTGTATTTGATGTATAGATAAAGAAAAAAAGAAAGTAAAGTTTCTAAGTTCCATTTTTTTATTTGGGAAGCTCTTTCACTGCAGTCAGTTATATTACGGAATAATCTATTTTAACGTCTTGTGCATACACTGTAAGAGAAATTTATGTGAACCTTTTGGAATGACCTGAATTTCTGCATTAATTGGTCATTAAATATAATCTGATCTTCATCTACTGTAAGTTACAAACACAATTTGCTCAAGCTAATAACACACCGATTTTAATCTGTCATGGATTTGTTTAACACATTCAAACCATTCATTGTGTGTTGTTGTAAAAGTTAGTGAACCCTTGGATTTAATAACTGGTGTGACCACAAGGGGGAGACCCTGAGCCTCAAATATAAGACACAGTAATACATATTATTGGAATAAAATAAAGCATTTCTTCACAATTTCCTCTCCTGAATTAGCCAAAATAATATCCAACAATTATACAAATTATCAAAGAAATCTTCCTCCTCTCTTCCTCCACTGAGTGCTGTCTGCTGCCTCCCAACTCTGACTCAAATGAAGTGATGCAGCAGACTCCTTTGAAGTTGGACTCGGGAATGCCTCCAGTGTTACCCTGTGTTCTCGCAGAAGCACTTCCAGGCCATAGAAAAAGTAGAGAGGTCCTGAGAGGGTTGCACTTCTGGACTCCAAGTCCCAAGCATTCCTGTGGGTGTCCCAGTTGAGTTACCATACGAAGACCACTGCCACTTAACATCTGGGGGATGGAACCACTTCCGCTTTTCTTAGTCAGTCCCTTAAATCATACCTGCCAGGTACAAATGTATTTCCTTGCCCTGCCAGCCAATCCTCTTGTATCAGTGCACTGGATCTGGGTAATGAACTTTCATCCGATCCAGCCAACTCCTTAGGCAGTTATAACATCTAATAAGGATTTCTATTAGATGTGGATCAGACCTGTACAATATTCAGGAGAAATTCTGAACCATCATTCCTTACAGAACTGTTTCACCATGATCATAGTCCTAGGATGTCTGGTGTGAACAGCTCTCCTGGGGTCATTTCACAGAATCTCTATTGGGTAAACAACTAGGCCCTGATTGGGTCACTCCAAAAAGTGCATTTTCTTTATCTGAAGCCATTCTGTATTAGATTTACTTCATTGTCCAGCTGCATCACCCAAACTCTACTGTCTTTCAATTAGTGGACACCCACCATGACATCAACCAGTAGGATACCTTGGTAAACTTACCCCTCAATGATGGCAAGCTGTCCGGGCCTTGAGGCAGCAAAGCAGGGTTAATGTTTTCATGTTGATACCTTTTTATGCAACAGGTACCACAGCATATTCTTCCTGAACAATTCAGTGTTGGTTTCATCAGTTCAAGAAACATTTTACCAGTATCACAGTGATTTGTAAAAGTGGTCTTTTGCAAATTTCAGGCGTGAAGCTATGTTTTTACGGAAGAGTAGTGGCTTCCTCTTTGACATCTTGCTATGGATACCATGCCAGCTTATCGTTTTGTGCTTGGACAGAGATGTTAACCTGTTCTAGTGATTCTTTCAAGCTTTTATCTGTGACTTGAGGGTTATTTTTTTACTTCATATCTCCGTTTTGCCTTTTGAGTCATCTTGGCTGGGCATCCACTTCTAGCAGGAGCACCCTCAATACTAAATCATCTTCATTTATACACAGTTTGTCTACTTGTAAACTGACCAATATCTAAACTCTTGGAGATTACTTTGTAACTCTTTCCAGTTTTATGTAAATCAACAATTCCTGATCATATATCTTGTGAGATCTTTTTCCTAATTCCTGTTAGCTTTTGTTAAAGTAATTAGAGTTGGGGTTCACTTACTTTTTCCAACCTACATGTGAATGTTTGAATGACAATATGTAGAAAAATAATATAATAATTTGTATGTCATTACTTAAACCCCTCTCTATTTGTTCTCTATTGTAACTCATATGAAGATTAGATCATATTTTAAGGTATATTAGACATATACCAATGAAAGACCTGTGTGTGTGTGTGTGTGTGCGTGTGTGTGTGTGTGTGTGTGTGTATGGAGCAGTCCGATCTGCACCCGTTCAACCACAGCCACTAGATAGCGCATGCGTGCACCACACTTCCCACTATGAAACACCTGTGTGCAGCAAATGCCACCGAGCAACAATGACCTCATGCTAATGACAAAGATGAAGAGACACAACATTGAAATGAAGCAAACGCTACGGCTCAACAACGTTCAAGTGAAACACCAAAGCAACGGAGGGCAAGCCTTGAAGTTTTCAATAAAAACATTATCTATCTGGAGGTATTTTCTTGAGACAAACATTAATAAGACTCTTGTGCCAGAGATATGGCTAAGATACAACATCGGCAGTGTTTACTTATGGAAAGGCAGGGGGGCAACAAGCACAGCTGGGTCCATGTCCTCTGCCCTGGGTAATTCTTAAGAGTTAGATGTTGCCTCTCCAAGTACACGAATATAGTAAAACTACTAGGAGTCTTTGGTTGTTTTTGTTGTCCCGAAGACCACACACAGCTAGTTACACATAAACAGAGTTATTTCCAAATGGTTTACACTTTTTTGCCACTGTTTGTCTGTGTCTTTTTTTCCTTTTTAATAAGTGTGATCAGTTTCTGGCTGCAGTGTGGTTCTGTGTTTATAACCCTGCCCAGACAAAGTCTGTGTGTAGTTTGTACATTCTCCATGAACCAGCGTATCCTTTTTTCTAGGTTTTCTTCCACATTTCAAAGACATGTGTTAGGTTAATTGAACGCAATAAATTGACCCCTCTTAAGTAACTAGCACCCCTTCTAGAGCTGGGTCCTGGCCTGTACCTCATGCTGTCAGGATTGGCTTTGACTCTCAGTATCCTGATTGGATTACACTGCTTGATTAATGGATGGCTGGATGGAAACTCTCCTAACAGCATATTGTTATGTGTCATTAACATCAGTATATTTCTGGCATTTGTTTACGAGGGTAATGTAATTTCCTGAGTTCAGCATTAGGCTCTTTTAAATCAGGATGATTAAGTTCCTGTAATTAGTCAATGACTCCACTGTGCTGTCTAGTGTTCAAGTGAGGAGTCTTGATTATGCATTTGTTTAGTGGTCACTTGTAAGTCATGCAGATTGCTTGGCTAATTGACAGTCAGAAGGGCACAGGATGACTTTCATGCGGCATTTGAGAAACTGCCAACAAGCAACTGTAACTGACAGATTAGGAAAGGATGGTTATTTTCGCCACATACGGATTGTGCAAATAAACATTTTAATCTTTATTTCACTTCTAACTTATTCCTTAATAAATACTTTCGGTAGAAAGCATCTGTCTTACACATTTCTGCTCTGGCGGTTTCTGCCTACAAAGTAAACAATCATAAAGTGACAGAATTTTTTGAAAAATTGAAAGGCAGAATTACTGTATTCAGTTCTATAATCTTTCTTTGCTTGCATGGACACAGTCATGAAGTTACTGCAGCTAGTTCAAATTTTAGATTCTATCATTGATATTTTTATATGGTTTTCTGTTAATTCTGCCATTGCTGGCATCCACTGTGACAGACAGTAATCACCGGCCATAAATGTAGACATCCATCCATCCATCCATCCATCCATCCATCCATCCATCCATCCATCCTCTTCTGCTTATCCAAGGTCGGGTCGCAGGGGCAGCAGCTTGAGCAGAGATACCCAGACTTCCCTCTCCCCGGCCACTTCTTCTAGCTCTTCCAGGAGAATCCCGAGGCATTCCCAGGCCAGCCGGGAGACATAGTCCCTCCAGCATGTCCTGGGTCTTCCCCGGGGCCTCCTCCCGGTTGGACGTGCCCAGAACACCTCACCAGGAAGGCGTCCAGGATGCATCCTGATCAGATGCCCGAGCCACCTCATCTGACTCCTCTCGATGCGGAGGAGCAGCGGCTCTACTCTGAGCCCCTCCCGGATGACTGAGCTTCACACCCTATCTTTAAGGGAGAGCTCAGACACCCTGCGGAGGAAACTCATTTCAGCCGCTTGTATTCGCGATCTCGTTCTTTCGGTCACTACCCATAGCTCATGACCATAGGTGAGGGTAGGAACATAGATCGACCGGTAAATTGAGAGCTTTGCCTTACGGCTCAGCTCCTTTTTCACCACGACAGACCGATGCAGAGCCCGCATTACTGTAAACGCCGCACTGATCCGCCTGTCGATCTCACGCTCCATTCTTCCCTCACTCGTGAACAAGACCCCGAGATACTTGAACTCCTCCACTTGAGGCAGGATCTCGCTCCCAACCCTGAGAGGGCACTCCACCCTTTTCCGGCTGAGGACCATGGTCTCGGATTTGGATAAATGTAGACATTATCATTTAAATATGCACGCAGAAAACTTTATTTTAATGACATGCAGGCTAATCTCCTGGAGTACCAAGAAAATGATTCATGGACTGCAGAACCAGAAAGGCCTCCTGGCCTGGGCGGGGCTACTTTTAGCCAATTGTTTTTTGTGTTCTTATACTTTACATAATCTATTAATGAGATTTGCAGCGCTGCAGAAAGGAAGCATATTGCATGTTGGTCAAGTATGAAAATGAGAATTTTGTTTTGATTTGTCAAATCAAAACCCTAGATTTTTTTAAAAAGCCAACACCATTGGCTCTTAATTCTTAGTGTTATGCGCTGTCTGTTACATGGTTGAGCATGCATGATAAAAATACAGAGAAAATAAAAGTAATGCTTATTATGCAATGTAGCAAAGCTGCACTTATCACAAATATGTGAACAGTGTGTTTGAGTGGGTCAAAGTAATTAATAACATTCAAGGTTTCTTGCTGGTAGATGTTTATTTCTAGTCCATAATATGTTTAGGAAATTCTGCTTTTAAACTCTGATGAAATAAGGATTTGTGACTCATAGCCAGTTTAAATCAACTTTGAATGATTTGGAATCCTTTTTAATAAAATTTCTGAATGTTGATTATAAGCTTACTGCACTGTTTTCTGTATTAAGGATCACTGCAGCAATCTCTGTGTAACTGGTGCATGATGTGGTCCCCACACACTACAGTGTCCATTTTAGGACATCCTCCTCCCTCCGAAAAAACTCCATCCTTCCTACTACCTTCGACAAAATATTCCTCCTCCCTGCGAGGAATCCCCAGTCACTCCTCCTCCCTCCTCCCTCCTCTCTCCTCTCTCCTCCCTCCTCCGTCCGCTCTCAGTTCTCCGATGTCCGTTTTCCGCCATCCACCCTCCTATCTCCGTCATCCGCCTTCAGCTCTCCATCAAACCCCACACTCCCCCCGCCCCCTCATCGACATTTTCGTTAATGAAGTGACGTAATACTTCAGCTCCACCATCTTCACAAGTTCATTAACCAAATTATTTGTCAATTATATTTCACAGTAAGAATTTACAGCACGACTCAAACGTGGGAACGAAAGTAAATGACGTTAATTGTTGAGTGTCTTTTAATATTGTTTAAGCATACATATTAACACATGTGCAATTAAACGTGTGCATTTACGGTGTGATTTTTCAGGCTTAAAAGCTCGCCTTTTATTAAAAAGGTAAATGCAAACTTTTTTCATTCTGAAGGGCACAAACCACGCAAAAATGTCGGTACACCAGATAAATAAGCGCAACATATTATCAGTTGTATTGTATGCTTACAATACATATAGAAATGTGTTAATCGTTAACTAATATTATGGGATGGTGTTTTTCAACTCAGCTACAGATGCAGATGGAAACCAGAACTGCTTTGAAAAATACGAACGCCTTAGGACCGATCTGGAATAAGGTAGCACAGCGCCTTGATTTAAACGATTCCATGTCTTGGTGGGTTTACGTTGCTTGTTGTCAATATCTTTACACCTGTTTTTAAGGCTTATTGACTGAAAGGGGCTTTCGTGAAAAAAGTTAGGGCTTTGCTACAGGATACACCCTCCACAAGTTAAGGAAGTTAAAAATAAAGGTATATATTTCTGTTTTATTTAAACCTTTTAAGTTTGTATGCGGGCGGCATGGTTAATGAACTTGTGAAGAAGGTGGAGCTGAAGTATTACGTCACTTCATTAACGAAAATGTCGATGAGGGGGCGGGGGGAGTGTGGGGTTTGATGGAGAGCTGAAGGCGGATGACGGAGATAGGAGGGTGGATGGCGGAAAACGGACAGCGGAGAACTGAGAGCGGATGGAGGAGGGAGGAGGGGTGACTGGGGATTCCTCGCAGGGAGGAGGAATATTTTGTCGAAGGTAGTAGGAAGGATGGAGTTTTTTCGGAGGGAGGAGGATGTCCTAAAATGGACACTGTACTCACCAGCTACAGATGCATTACAGGGTCCATGAAATTAGGCATTATTCAACATTCAATCCATGAAGTAGGCTCCTAAGTGTGCTTTAAGATACATAGCTATATGTTCAAATGTATTTCAGAATATTTAAAAGTCTACTCACATTATTCTGACATAATTACAATTTTTTGTCATCTCTTACTTTGTACGCTTAGAAAGCACATGCAGAAATTAGAAATACATACACAGAACAGAGAAATACAAATTAGAAATACATATACAGAATAGAGAAATACAAATTAGATATACATTGTTGAAAATATTAAAACATAATGTTTTAAATTGAATAACAAAAATGAGGTGAACCCTTAAGAAAGATTAGGAAGAAGATATTAGAAGCAAAATTGGAGTTAACCAAGCATGTGTTATAACATAGAGCTCTAAGGCTTGTAAATAATGAAATCATGCAGTGTATTCATCAGCACATTCATTCAGGGTTCTTACAGATCAGAGGTTATACCTGAAGAGAAGGAGAAGTGGGAGCCTTTCAAGAATGAAGTGCCAGCCATTTGCATGGCACACTCCTGGACATATTGCATACTGTATATAGTGGGCTCTTTTATGTTTATAATGTTTCAGAATGAACTTTGCTATTTTATTATGCTGCCTTAATTCCAATTTTGACAAGAGTAATCTTTTTTTAGACACAATGGAGTCACCAAATAATCTTACAGGAATGTGTTTGAGAAGAGTGGTGAAACCCAGGGAAAATCGTCAACGAATGTGTAAACTCAACTCTGAGAGTGAATGAGCCAGGATTGGAACCAAGGTCCCCAGAGCATTATGTCTGCAGAGATAACGAATGAATTCTAGTGCTGCCCTGATTCCATATGGCATGGCCAAAATTCAAATTCCAGTTCATGAGTCACCTCCTCATGCCCCAGATTAAGTGAGGGCCAGATATACAATGCTGTATGTGATTGTAGTATATCATACACATTTCCAATGGGTATCACTGAGCAACAAGTATCACTGTTTCATGGTCTCGTTGGCAGCTTATCCCTGGCTTCACCCTTTTAACCCTTTTATGCCTGACGATTATTGTTAAATGTTCAGTTATCTTTCAGCTGGTTCACCTGAGGGAAATAAAAGATCTTATTGATGCCTTTTCTCATTAAAATATTAAATTGTGTCTGAACTTGCGAATGGAGTCTATGGTTTTCTCCCACCCTTACAGCCAAGTTCACACTGCCCCAATTCAATTCTGATTTTTCCACTTATATGTGACACAGATCTAATCTTTTTAGAGAATTCTGAAGAGCAAAAAGCACACAGAGAAAGAGAAGTTTTTAGATCAGATTGAGACAACTTTGGTATGTGCTACTAAATCCAATGCAGACATATGTGACTTGAATGCGACGTGCATTTGAACACTTGAATCAGAATTACTGGGAAGCTTGCATTCCCCAACTAATTTTATTTAATTGTTTACAGTATATCACCTTCACCACATCTATTATGATTTGGAATCTTTAATTATTTTTATGTGTTTTTCTCCATTGTTTTCAATTATCTTGCTCTTTTTATTCAGTTCAATTCTGATGTTTACTTTTCATTTTTCTCCATAATTTAATAGTTGTATAATTTCTTGTGCCGTTTCACACACAAGTTTATTTTTTTTAGCTGTTGCAGCTATGCTGAACACACACTGTTAGGACAGCTGCCTGTGTTTCTAGGTGCACGTCCTCTGAAGTTGGGACCCTGAAAGTAATTGACATAATGGGTTAAAAGGCTACCTAAAAGTTAATTTACCTTACCCTTTTTCCAAATGTCCTTTTCTTGAATTCTTGTTTTCTTTTGTTACTCTGGTTTTGACCTTTTGTTACAAATTTTTGCCTATGATTTTTGTCCCTTGTTTTTGACTTGTTGTTTGAGCTGTTTTCATCTCATGGTTCTGACCTGTTTCTGTCTGTTCACTTTCAAAATCTTGTCAGCTTTCTGACACTGTAGGAGATACCAATATTGTCCATTTTTGCAATGGCTAGAACACAAGTCCTGGTTTAAAAAGCTGCTGCCAGACACCCTTATTCCCAACTAAAAAATCTCAGTTTCTTTGGCAGGGCCTCTGTTCAGAATGCTGACTCAGTCTTGTCTAATAAGATAATCAATACCAGACCAAGAAACATCTCTCAGAGGTACCTGGTGGACATCCACATTTCAACAAAGGGATGTAATTCAGGGATGGAGTAGCATTAATGGAGAGAACTTTGTACCAATGGTTAACCAAAAGGACAGGCTTATGTGCACCCAAGAAACCAATGGCAAAACCTTTATTCTTTCTTTTCTCAGACTTACAGCTGTCAACCAGGCCATAACTTTGGCTGCCTATAGCCAGAACCCATAGCTTATAAGGTGTGGCTGTAACAGGGGTTGAAGCAATCCCTTTACTCTGAAGGGCAATTGTGCTGAACTGGAAGGGTGGAAGACTTGTCTGTATTGGACGTTGGAAAAGGGTGCCATTAGTCCAAACATTGCTGAAGAATAGAAAGTACACATAGAGAGACAGCATACGAAAGGCCACACATTAGTCTTGAAGAAAATGGCAACCAGATGCTCAGAAGATGTAATTTTGCTAGCTCAAAGAAGATCAACATGGTGTGTTTGAACCTCAAAAAGAAACTTCAGGACTGCCTGCGAAAAGAAGGTGCAACCAAGGCATAAACAGAGACAAGCTCATAAAGCAGAAAAAGAAAACATTTTAAAGATCCTTCTACATGTTTGGAGAAAGCCAACCAGGAAAGGAATTAAGCATTGCTTACACCACAACTATAAGCACACCCAATTTAATTGTGAGAACTATTAATTTTAACTTAGTAGTTAGTACAAAGCCAGGTAATGTATTGAGGTATTGGTGTAACTGTAACGGAAAGATCATAGCCTTTGTGAAGGATGAGTTGTAGCTGTTTTATAAGTCTTCATAATTCTAGTGAGGAAGTGCACAACAGCAACTCTCACCCATACACACATACAAAACTAGGAACTGGGAGTAAATGATCCGCACGCTGCAGGGAACAGAAGCTTCATAACCAGCTAAAGAATGTATTCATCATAACCACATGAATCAAAACATTAGAAATCTTAAGTTATGTGCCTTTTCTATAGGAGAGAAAAGTTCAACTAAGCTTGTGTAACTTAATGTTTTGTGTTGTTTGTTATTGTCTTTTACAAAACAGAGAGTCCCTCGCTGAACCAACATTGATTTGACCTCCCTCCTTTGTGGGCGTCTTGTTAATTGTGCTAAATAATTACCAGCATTGCTGAAGGCAAAACTGATCATTAATTAACTGAGTGATCAATCCAGCTCCTCTTTCCTACATTATTTTGGCTCCCTAGGGGAGGACAAGGTAAAAACTCATCTCCATTTTCCTACAACACAAAAATATTTCTGTGTTGAAAATGAAGATGGATGACTGTACCATGTCAGAAAATGAGATTTTAGGCTCTTTTGGGGTGGCTGACACCAGCCAATATAGTCCATTGGCTTTACAGTTTCTGACAGAAATGGTGTACCTCAGGTAGGTTTGTTTCCTGGGAGACTCTCATGAGCAGATGTTCACATAGCAGTCCCTTCAACATTCTGATATTGCCAAACCACTGTTTGGTATCAGAACCCACCACATATCATTCCAACTTGGCTCATCTGTTAGGTCCACAAGTTTCTAAATACACATATGGCAGTGATGATTTCACTCAAAGCAAAAACTATGACTTTTGTTAACTAGTTCTCTTCCTTGTCATCATGAGCTGATGAGTTCACAGACATCCTGCACGGAAAAAAATGTTTTTGTTATTTCAGCAACAAGCATACTGTTGGTATTGATGGTGGTCTATTAAGTAGCAACTCCCTGATAAATTAATTTAGTTAGTTAGGCACATTCTGTTCTGTACACAATTGTATTGGATTTGAATCTCTTGTAAATTAATTTGAAATGCCAAAGAAATTGGAAAAAAGTGACAAATCAAAAGTGAATCAATTTTAGCTGCAGGGTGAGAGTAGTCTTAGTGGGTGAGCACAGCACAGTGTAAATCCATAACATTTACAACCCAGCCTGGTGCACCTCAGTCTTGAACCTGTTTATTTTTTAGGAGTATGCTCATGTTTTGGTTTATTTAAGCTCAAAAGGCTAATAGAACATTCTTGGAAGCAAAATAAAATAATTTACATTCCAAATAACTCAGTATTTCTTAAGATATATTCACATATAATCTGTAAGTAATGGTGAACACAGTTCATTATGAGTAAAAAAAAAAGATGTTTTTCCAAGAGTGTTAATCAAACTCCATAAAAATAGCATCAGAAGGCTCCATCGTTTCCATAGTAATATCAGTGAAAGGCACAGAAGGGAGCAGGCTTTCAAGTAGATTAGTGTTGTGTTCCCCTCTCAGACAGCTAGAAAAAAACATCAGATAAAAATAATCTGTGAAAAAGCCTGAAGGAAAGAACATGTAGTGATATTATTAAGTAATTACACCAATTTCTGGTCCACATACAGTCTACATCACATTTAGTATACAATTAAATTATCCCTGAAGGGACTATTAATAGCAATACATTAAACAATGATTATGAAAGTCACACCAAATCAACACCAGTTGTTTTATTATGTTATTGTAATGATAAAACCAAGTTATTCCAAACACATCCACATAAGCTTTTAAGCTAGCACTAAAAGATGCTGTAAAAAATATACCTATGTTATTAGTTTTTGATTTTTCCCTCCATTCTCCAACCCAGTTATCAAGTTCTGGATTTTGCTACACCAATATTTTCATTAATTATATTTCAAGCATTCTGTAGTAGAGTATATTCCGTATTCACTGGTGACCTTGTTCACCAAATATTCTCCTAGAAATTCACCCTTAGGCTGCCTTGGGTTAACATTTTTTTTCTCCAGTGCCCCATGATTGCTTTGTGAGGCCAGCATGACATCATAGAGCTGTAGGAGCCATGTGCAGAACTTTCAAGCATGCATACTGTAAAACGTAAACTCACCACCTGATCAGTAATCCAGGCTTCTACCCTGCATGCATTTAAAAGAAAAAAAAAGCGCAATATTTTCATTTGAAGGGTACGTTAATGAGAATAATTTGAGTGTTGCCACTGGACATACTGTGTAATACTGATCCCCGTGACTGCATGGCTAATTTGCATACATAATTAGCCATGTGCCAAGCTACAATTTCAAAAACTAGCCTTACAGAAGTCCTCCCCTCCCTCTCCCAAACAAAAAACACCCTGCAAAATAATAACAGAAAGATTTAATACTGTTTACAAGGCTTTTCTTTCTTCTTCATGGAAGAAGAAAGAAAAGCATCTGCACAAAGAAAGGAAACAAAAAAGATGTGCAGCCGCACCTAGTGCTCCAACTTCAATCAATAGAACAAACCAATTTCATGCAACTGCTCCGTTACATGGCTAATGTATGCCACAAGATGGGAACTCTGTGAGTGCAATGATATATAGACACACACACATACATATATACGTCTAGATTGTCACACATGCTATAGATTGTCACACCTGCTATAGATTGACACACCTGCTAGGTTCTGGCACCATTGATGATGTCACTTCCATTACCTGTGCCATTAATGACATCACTTCTGATACCGGTGCCATTGAAGATGTCACTTCCCATCCCGATGACATCACTTCCGGTTCTGCTCCTGATGATGTCACATCATGTACTGGCCTTTAAAGCCACCATCTTGCCTCCATACCTTCAGTTCTCAGAACTCCAATCTATGCACATCAGTGGCATAACTTATACTCTTTTGCAGCCAGGGAACAATATATGGGTGGCTGCCCCAAACCTTTTTTTGACTTTTTGTCTACTTATTATGACAATATATATATTTATATATATTAATTTAACTTATTGATAGTTTGTGGCCATTTGTTGTTATGTGTTTGTGGTTATCATCTGTTGTTTGAGGCACAGTGGCACATTAGTTAGCACTGTTGCTTCACAACTCAGGTACTCTTTTGAGCCACAATAATCAGTTCAGCATAGTTGGTAAATGATTGTCTATCTATCAGGGATGCTCAAAACACCATTTCACCATTACAAGCCACTCAAAATTAGTTCAGTTTCTCCTTCCTCACTGAGTTCACGGCATGTTGTGAAGTTGCGCTCATCACTATTTAACAGTGTTGTATATTGAGAAACAATTTACAATAAGGACTCACTACATTCACACTTCTCTGGTTCCCTGTATTGCTTTTGCATTCACATACTGCATGGAATCCACATCACAACAATAACATCAATTATATTTTATGCCCCTCATTCATATCACTGAGGAGGAGCGAGCCAAATGCTCAAAAACAAAATGTGGCATGCTGCATATTATTTTCTGTGTATCTGCATTGGGACCATTGAAATTAGTGAAGACAATATGGCAGTTTCAGCGTATATTTTCAGCTGGAAACCACACAGCACAGGAAGCCCACCCTTCTCCATATGATTGCAATCACCCTGTCTTGCTTATCACGCTGAGTAGATTCACACTTCTGGGCATCAAGGAGAAAAGCCATGTTCTGCCTGTTCAGAGCTCTCTTCCTAAATCCTCTCCTCATGCAAGGAAGCAATACAGTGGGCTTTCATAAACCAGAAACAGAAAAGTAATTTACAGTATGTGACCATAATGTGTCAGTTTTTGTGCACATTCTCTGCTAATCTATATTTTACATCTATTTAGCACTATTTTTGTGTCACCAATGCCAGCCACAGCACTGCTGCAATAGGGATATTTGTGGCTAACCTCCATTAGAGTCCAAACTAAAGCCCTAGTTGGTTCTTTGCAAAAGACAGGATTTTTTTCTTTATACAAATGTATAAGGAAAAGCTCATAATTTCTAATATTTATGTAGGGCTGTAAAAACCAGGAACAGGGCATCAAGTACATTTGGTTAGCTTTAAAGTACTTTGGTTTATACTGATGTTGATATGATTTTTTTTATTTGCCTTATAACAATAAGTATTAAATAAAATGAAATTCCTTTTCCTATTCTTCACACAAAACCATTTCATTTAGCCAGGAAATTTTTAAAAAATACAAATTCATTAGACTAAATATACCAACAGATGAACTATATCTAATTACATTTTACAGAAAATGTTCTGCAGGATTAAATGTTCCCAAGGGCACAGTAGCCTTTGTAATTCTTAAACAGAAGATGTTTGGAACTCTTATGACTCTTCCCAGAAGATGTCTACCTAGGCAAACTGAGTAATCATAGGAGAAGAGCCACTTCAAGAGTGATAACCAAGAACCTAATATTTACTCTGGCTAAGGTCCAGCGAACGTTTGTGGTGATGTAAGAAACTTCGATCACCTCACAATGCCTTTCTGCTGGTGAAGTAGAGTGGTCACAGTATCATGCTGTGGGGTTGTATTTCAGCAGCAGGGACTGGAAGACAAGACGGCGTTGAGGGAAAGCTGAAAAGAGCAAAATACAGCTATATCCCTAACAAAAACCTGCTCGAGAGCGCTTTGGACCTAAGACTGCGCCAAAGTTTCACTTTCCATTTGGACAATGACCCCCAGCACAAAGCAAAGACAACACAGGAGTGCCTTAGGGACAACCCTGTGGTTGTTCTTAAGTGGCCCCAGCCAGAGTCTGGACTTGAACTTATTTGAACATCTCTGGAGAGATCTGAGAAACTGTTGCTCACTGGTGGTCTCCATCCAGCCTGACAGAGCTTGTGAGGATCTGCATCTGAAGATTGACAGAAAATCCCCAAATGCAGGTGTGTGAAGCTTCTTGGGTGAAACAAAGAAGAGTCAAAGCTGGAATTGCTGCTTATAGGGCTTCAACAAAGTACTGAGTAAAGGGTCTGAATACTTGTGTTAATGAGATATTTCAGTTTTATATTTTTAATAAATTTGCAACAATTTTTAAAATCTTGTTTTCTCTTTGCCATTGTGTGATATTGATTGTTGCTTGATGAGGGAACAAATACATTTAAATGAATTTTAAAAAAAGGCTGCAACATAATAAAATGTGTAAAACATGAAGTGATCTGAGTAATTTTTGCACTGTAGCTCCTCTTCTAAAATGTTTCCAAATGTATTTCTGGGCAGTCACTATGCATATTTCATTAACTAGGGGTACTCATTGCTGTTGTGTCAATGGTTCATTATATTCCTAGTAGGCACTCGCTGTTCATTCTGGCTCAATGTTTGCTTCTAATTTAGATTTCTTGTTTAACATTTGTAGAATGTGTGTTGAGCTCAAGGCACAGATATTATTTACTGTAAGACTAAGGTATGAGAGCATTGACGAGACAATCAATGTTGCCATTTATGTGCTTCTGATGATCGCTTCTCAAAGCATTTCCCAAAGTACATCCAATACAACATTTCAAGTGGAACGGAACAATAGATTGATATTTTAAATGTGTCAAAAATGACCCAGCAGTACTGCCTACAGATAAAAGGACAACATGTGCAAGAGAAGATATAGTAAATGCAACAATATAATAGAATCAGAAATTGACTGTCACAGACTAAATGTAAAAATGCCATTCTTTCAAAGCTTGATGTTCAGTTTCAATTTAAAAGTTAGTGTCACAGACATATTGTAATGAGAGAATTCAAGAGAATATGGTGTTCTAAATATGAATGAGAGTTGACCAACATATGTCCAGATGGTCTCCGCTGCTACATCTGAATATACGTGCAGATTCTACCATTTACATCCACAACGGTTTGCAGTCTGTTAACACTTTGTGTTTGGGCAGTATGATGGTTTAGGAGTTAGCAATGTTGCTTCACGCTCCAGAGCTCTGCCATTTGAATCACAATTTCTTACATTCTAATAATGTGCATTTTGCACTCAGTTCTAGTGGGATAGGCTCTCGTCCCCATGAACCTGAACTGGATAAAGAGGATTTCATAATGGATGAACGATTGACAATTCTTGTTGAATTACAGTTGTAGTGAGAGATCTACTCCTTTGAAAAAGAAATTAATATATGACAGACATAAAGGGATACCAAATTCAGGGCATATATATACTGACAGTTGAAAATAACACTGAAAAGAAAAACAAAGGTGGTCTCTGGGCCTACCTAAGGTGAATCCAGTTTCCTGTCTCAAACCACCCTTTGTTAATTCACCAGATCACTGCATTATACCCCTCGTGACTCTCTGTCCATCTTTACCTTGACCTCTGCCATTTGCCAGATGAGTGCTTGCCTTTAGTCACCCCCTGACTTCAAAATCTGTTGGCTAAAGATGCAGCGTCATTCCTGAGCTACCTTGAGAACCACTCTGGGAATCACATCCAAGGCCAGGAAAGCTCTCTGGAAGAACATTGGACCCAATGACCAAGAGAAATCCTGAATAATTGCTCTGAATATACAGTATGTACATACTGTATTAAGTTTCAGCATGTGGTACCAGTCCCTTACGAGACCTGTATCTACATAGTCCAAAAACATGACAATACAGCAGGGGTGGGCAAAGTCATTCCTGGATGGCCGCAGTGGCCGCGGGTTTTTGTTCCAACCCAATTGCTTAATTAGAAAACAATCCTTGCCAATAATTACATTTCATGGCTTGTTAGTGCTTTAACTCTGCTATGTCAAGTCATTCTCATATCCTAGATTTTTTTTCCATTCTAAGGATATCATCCAAATACTTTGAAGTGTAAAACGGATGGGTAATTCTCAATCCTTCACTTTTTTCTATTCTCTTTCCTTCCAAGTATTTAATTAAACCAAATAGTGCAGGATAAATACACACAGGCTTAAAGGGTAACAAGCAAAATGGACAACTGCTGGTTTCTTTTGTCATTTGCATCTTATTGCTAATAAGGAGCAATTAAAAACCGAGAATGCAGCTGTTTAAGACTTAAATAAGCAATAAGGGTTCAAAATCTTAATTAGGGAGATAACTAAAATGAAGCAGAAGTGTTTCTAGAGCAATAAGTGCTTCTTATTAAGCAATTGGGTTGGAACAAAAACTTGTAGCCACTGCGGCCCTCCAGGAATGACTTTGCCCACCCCTGCAATACAGTATGATGGTTTTAGAGAAATACAAGTTTTTGGACATCTTTTAAATACAAAAGTGCCTTTTTTGTGTGATAGTAATAATAGCCAAACATTCTCAGACTTCAGGATTGTAGAGGTCTAGAGTCCATCTCACCAGTACTGGGTGCAAAACAGGAGTTAACCTTAAACATGAGGCCAGTTTATTGATTTAAACGAGTGGTCATTCATACGTTACTGTTATTGTGAAAGTAAGTGCATACATGTGTTGCATTGAAGAATGAAACATAAAAACAGAAAGAGAAAAATGTTAACAATTCCCTTTTTCTTGCATATGCAAAGGTCTCAGCACCACCAAGGTCACCCTGATGAGTTATATGGAGACACTTATGCTTCAGATGTCCTTCTACTAAAGTGTACCTCTCGTTATCATTATTTTCTATATATGAATTTCTAGGCCATTTTGTATGCTTGAAGTAAATAACATTTATAATAACAACAGTAGATTTAGTGGAGCTTAACAATTGCAATTACTTTTAATAAGTTTACATGAGGATGTACTTTATCCCTGTGCTCTGTACCTGTAAATCGAGATGAATGTGAAGTGGCACATTGTGAATCGAGAGAAAGCTAAACACTCATTATTGGTACGTCACTGTTAATGGGAAATCAGACAGCCAGGTGAGCAAACCGAGGAGCAACACGACTTGGAACTGATCTTGTTCTGCCGTTCACTGAGACACCACCTCTACCACTGGATCATCATCTCTTAGTAACTTACTATATAGTCTGGTCTTGATCTGCTGTTAGTCCGATACTATCTCATTTACGCTACAACTGACCAAACAAGTTTAATGGATGTGCTGTTTTGAACATTTAGAGTTAAATTAATGGATGGAATTATTAAAGAAAAGATTAAGCAACACATGGCAAGAATAGGAGTTTTACTGAATAGTCAACAAGTTCAGAAGAGGGAGGTCATGTTACTACCAACATGCTGAGATTCCACGAGGAAGCAACAAAATGATATGATCAAAGTGTAGCATATAATATTATTTATCTTGACTTTCAGAAAGCATTTGATAAGGTGCCACATGAGAGATTCAGCATCAAACTAAAAGAAGTTGGGGGTTCAGAGTAATGTTTGTAAATTTGTGCAAAATTGGCTCAGGCTCAGGAAGTAGATAGTGATGGTGCAAGGAACCCTATTAGAATTTGATGTTAAGAGTGGTGTTTCACTGGGGGTCACTGCTAATGCCACAGCTATTTTTAATACATATAAATGATTTGGATATGAATATAAGTAACAAATTAGTTAAGTTTGCTGATAATGCCAAGCTAGGTGGATTTGCAGATTATCTGGAATCTGTTGAATCATTACAGAGGGACTTGGACAGCATACGGGCTTGGGCAGATTTGTGGCAGATGACATTTAATGTAAGCAAATGTGAAGTATTACACATATGAAGTAAAATGTTAGGTTGGAATACACAATGGGAGGTCTGAAAATCTAGAGTACACCTTATGAAAAGGATTTAGGAGTTGTAGTGGACTCACCCAGCACAGGAGGATGCACAAACTAGTGTGTTTCTTTGTGCCGGTCCCAAGCCCGGATAAATGGGGAGGGTTAGGTCAGTAAGGGCATCCAGTATCAAATTTTGCCAGATCAACATGCGGACAACAATTCAGATTTCTGGGTTAACAACGACCACCACCAGCACTGTTAGCCAACAGGGTGCTGACAGAAATTGGGATACTGTTGGCCGAAGAAGGAGAAGAAGAGGGGGGAGATGTGTCTGGAGGAAAGAGGAGAGGAGGAAGGTAAAGAGAGCAGAACTGAGAGTAGGAACATTAATGTTGGCAGTATGACTGGTAAGGTTGATACTGTATATTGTGTGTGCTACAGACTAAATGAAAGGGGAGTAAGGCCAGGTGGATAAAAGGTGGATTCAAATTATCTTATCATGGTGTGGATGGGAGGAGAAATGGAGTAGGGGTTATTCTGAAGGAACAGTATGTCAAGAGTGTTTTGGAATTGAAAAGAGTGTCAGTGCATATGCCCTGCAAGTTGGGTGTGAGATTGATGAAAAAGAAGATTTCAGGAAAGAGTTGGATGAAGTGATGGACAGTGTGGTGGTGATTGGAGATTTCAATGGATATGTTGGTGAAGGGAACAGAGGAGATGAGAAGGTGATGGATAAGTATGGTGTCAAGGAGAGGAATGAAGAAGGTCAGATGATAGTGGATTTTGCAAAAAGGATGGACATGGCTGTGGTGAATACGTATTTTAAGAAGAGGGAGAAACATAGGGTGACGTACATGAGTGGAGGACGATGCACACAGGTAGTTTATATTCTATGCAGAAGAGTCAATCTGAAGGAGATTAAAGACTGCAAAGTGGTGGCAGGGGAAAGTGTAGTTAGAAAGCACAGGATGGTAGTCTGTAGGATGACATTGGAGATCAAGAAGAGGAGGAGAGTGAGGGCAGAGCCAAGGATCAAATGACTGAAGTTGAAAAAGGAAGACTGCAAAATTGAGTTTAGGGAGGAGGTATGACAGGCAACTAGGTGGCAATGAAGAGTTACCAGACAGCTGGGCAACTACAGCAGAAGTAGTAAGGATGACCGCAAGAAGGGTGCTTGGCATGACATCTGGACAGAGGAAGGAGGAAAAGGAAACTTGATGATGATCTGGGGTAGTACAAGAGACTATATAGACGAAGAGGATGTTGAAGAAGAAGTGGGATAGTCAGAGAGATGCCGAACGTAGACAAGAGTACAAGATATAAGGAGATAAGGTGCAAGGTGAAGAGAGAGGTGGCAAAGGCTAAAGAAAAGGCATATGATGAGTTGTATGAGAGGTTGAACACTAAGGAGGGAGAAAATGACCTTTACTGATTGGCTAGACAGAGGAACCGAGCTGGGAAAGATGTGCAGCAGGTTAGGGTGATAAAGGATAAAGATGGAAATGTACTCACAAGCGAGAAGGGTGTGTTGAGAAGATGGAAAGAGTACTTTGAAAGGCTGATGAATGAAGAGAATGAGAGAGAGAGAGAAGTACGCAAGAGTTGTACAGGATATGTACGAATGAAGTGTTACAGTGATGAGGTCTGAGGTAGGAGTGACAGATGCATTCAACGTGGAGGTGAGATTACATCAGGGATGGGCTCTGAGCCCTTTCTTATTTGCAATGGTGATGGACAGGTTGACAGACGAGAGATTAGACAGGAGTCCCCTTGGACTATGATGTTTGATGATGGCATGATCTGTAGCGAGAGTAGGGAGCAGGTCGAGGAGACTTTGGAGAGGTGGAGATATGCTCTAGAGAGGAGAGGAATGAAGGTCAGTAGGAACAAGACAGAATACATGTGTGTAAATGACAGGAAGGTCAGTGGAATAGTGAGGATGCAGGGAGTAGAGTTGGCGAAGGTGGATGAGTTTAAATACTTGGAATCAACAGTACAGAGTAACGGGGATTGTGGAGAGAGGTGAAAAAGAGAGTGCATGCAGGGTGGAATGGCTGGAGATGAG